>NC_064926.1:240320121-240690121 GCF_023897955.1 Schistocerca gregaria
GAAGTCGCTGATCACCAGTTTATACACCAATGTCTTGGATTAAATTGCAGACCTGTCCGCAGTGTCTCATGAAGTGATGGGAAGTGAAACTGTTGATACTGATCTGTCCATCAGGTGAGGACCTTAAGGTCGGCGGTTCCCTCTGGTGCTATGCGAGAGGACGAGGTTAGGTGCCGGCAACAGGTTTCATCCTGTCTCTTCTCTCATCATCATAAGACACAAACGGAACATTGCACGATACACATAGTCATTACGTTCACTCACAATCATAAATACACATGAGATAGAAATCTGACGTGTCTTTTTGCAAGGGAAAGAGACAGTGTGCGCGGAAAAAGAACACTCTTTCCAATTAGGAGGCTCAACGCACTCCACGGGATTCTCAGTCAACACTGGCATGCGACATTTAATTTTTAATGCAATCTTTTTGACATTCCCTACTCTGCGATCTAAATACTCCTTGACTTTGCGATCTGAATAATTTAAGAGACATACTTAAACTGAGTTCGTAAGTATTTGTATTTTATAATGGCGCTTTATATTACAGTTTTATTGTTATAGAAAAATTTTTTAAAACAAAAGGTTTAATCTGGCGCTTGTTCCATGATCATGAATGCAGCTGTTTGTGAGATAACTGCTGATGTCCTTCAGCTAAACGTTTACAAGTGTTCGTCTATTGAGAATATACAAATGTACTTCTTGCACCAATACAAAGATGAGTTATAAAGATATTAGAGTGACATGCGCCGAGAAAGGGTTAAAATCGTTAGGTGTGAAACAGGACCCCAGATCCTGATGAGATGCTTGCCAGATTCTAATACGGAATTTAACCATTATACCTGTATACCTTATGTTCCTTGAACAAAAAAAAAACTGTGTCCAGTGATTGGAAAAGAAGTGCAAGGCACTCCTGTTTAAAAGGTAACTGATCGGCAAAACTATCGTCCAGTCTCAATGAATACCGTGGGTTCTACAATCGTAGAACATATTCTGAGCTCAGACAAAATGATGTATTACGAATAGAATGCCCCCCCTCCCCCCTATTCCAATCAGCATGGATCCCGAAACCCATCTTAGGCTTATCCCACATGAGACCCTGAAAGCCTTGGTTCAAAGTAGTCTGGTAGGTACAGTCATTCTTTACTTCCGAAAGGTATTTGGCACCATACCACACATATGCTTCGTATCGAAAGTACAGTAGCATTGTTGGATCGTATGTAGTATGCAGTCATGAACGGAGAGCCGTCGACAGATGTAGACGTGTGTTTGGGCCCGGACCCTTGTTGCCCATGGTGTATATTGATGACCGGGTAGAGCACATTAATAGCAACCTCTGGATTTCCAAAGACTATGCACTTTGTATGAGGTACCGTCTCAAAAATGCTGGACAAATATTCAGGCAGATACTGATAAGATTTCAAAGTGCTGCAAGAGTTAGAAACTTGCTTCAGATGTTCAGAAACGCAAAATTGTGCATTTCACTAAATGCAAAACAGAGTATCCCATAAATACTATATTAGTTATTCACAGTTAGAAGCAGGCACTTCATACAAATATCTGGGTGTAATAATTTTGTAAGTATATGAATTGCAATGGCTCAGTCATTAGTAATACGTTACGACAAGACCAGTATCGTTATGCGATAAAAATAACAAGTAAATAAAAAGGCACAATTTATGGAAACAGTCACTCTCTAGGAGGAAGGGACTGCTCCCAATGCTTGCTGAGTCCCATCCATCTGCGGAACTTGTTATTTCCCTCGCCTTATTTTACCACTGCCGGTCTTTATCTTTTACTGTGATGGATTTCCACTCTATTTATTCCCTTACTGTCTTTCTAACCTTGTATCTGGTTGCCGAGGGGAGGGGTGGAATCAGAGGCGGAGGGTGTAACATTACAGGACATATTGGGACATATTGAAGTATTCGATACTGTAGACTTTTAGGGGATGTCGATACAGATATGCAAAATGTAAAGGGAAACTTTGGTGATGTTTAAATATTGTACTGTGTCAATATTAGGACATTTTGCACAGAAAGAACAAAAATAGAATTAATGTAAAAATATATTAGTGTTAGTAACCTAATTTCATTCAATTTTGTAATTATATTTCATTTTGTAAAAGAAAGACTCGCTGTTTGCTGTAGCTCTGATTAATTGTATAAATTATCAGTTTTGAGCTAAATTATTTCGTATAATATGGACAAGATACCTTTAAAAACTCACCAGCTAAAGAGAAAGTCTGTAAATGAACGTTTAATGCACACTTCTGGAACTTTCTTAACTTGTACCGTTAATTCAGCTATTTAGCATTTCCTGCATCAACATTGCTTTTAGTGTCTCGATTTTAAGACTCCATCAGAATTAGATCAAATTTCCGACTGATGTCACTAGGAGGAGCGTTCAATAAGTAATGTAATACTTTTTTTTCTCGGCCAATTTCGGTTGGAAAAATACGGAATTTGTAGTGGGACTTCGTGGAATATTACCGTATCAGCCCCTAGAGTTTCAAGAAGTTCCAATAGATCGCGGCGCTATACGTAACATTCAAAATGGTGTCTATAACGTAGGTACGTTCCAAGCAAGGAGTTATTTAATTCTTTTGGCAGAAAACCACGGCATCGCAGATTTCCATGAGTTCTTGCAGAGTGTCTACGGAGATCTGACAGTGAGCAAAAGCACAGTGAACGTTGGGAGCGTCTGCCATCATCGCAACCATGTCTGACCCCCGCATGCCGGCTGGCAGGCCGCACACGGATGCCCCTTGGGATCCACCCATACTTCTGCAATGTTGGAACGTGTGGACACATTGAGGTGATCGACGGATCACAATCAGACACCTTGCTGCTCAACTGGACGTATCTGTCGGTACTGCTTACATAATCGTCACTAGTTTGGGTATCCAAAGCTGTGTGCCCCTTGGGATCCACCCATACTCCTGCAATGTTGGAATGTGCGGACACGTTGAGGTGATCGACAGATCCAAATCAGACACCTCACTACTCAACTAGATGTATCTGTTGCTACTGCTTACATAATCGTCACCAGTTTGGGTATCCAAAGTTGTGTGGCCCTTGGCATCACCCATTCTCCTGCAATTTTGGAATGTGTCGACAAGTTGAGGTGATCGATGGATCATGATGAGACACCTTGCTGCTCAACTGGACGTATCTGTCGGTACTGCTGACATAATCTTCATCAGTTTGGGTATCCAAAGCTGTGTGCCCCTTGGGATCCACCCATACTCCTGCAATGTTGGAACGTGTGGACTCGTTGATGTGATCGACGGATCACGATCAGACACCTCGCTGCTCAACTGGACGTATCTGTCGGTACTGCTGACATAATCTTCATCAGTTTGGGTATCCAAAGATGTGTGCCTCTTGGGATCCACCCATCCTCCTGCAATGCTGGAACATGTTGACACGTTGAGGTGATGGACGGATCACGATCAGACACCTCGCTGCTCAAGTGGACGTATCTGTCAGTACTGCTTACATAATCGTCACCAGTGGGGGTATCCAAAGGTGTGTGCCCCTTGGGATCGACCCATCCTCCTGCAATGTTGGAAAGTGTGGATACGTTGAGGTGATCGACAGATCCCAATCAGACACCTCACTGCTCAACTATATGTATCTGTTGCTACTGCTTACATAATCGTCACCAGTTTGGGTATCCAAAGGTGTGTGCCCCTTGGGATCCAACCATCCTCCTGCAATGTTGGAACGTGTGGACACGTTGAGGTGATGGACGGATCACGATCAGACACCTCGATGCTCAACTGGACGTATATGTCAGTACTGCTTACATAATCCTCACCAGTTTGGGTATCCAAAGTTGTGTCCCCCTTGGCATCCACCCATTCTCCTGCAATGTTGGAATGTGTCGACAAGTTGAGATGATCGATGGATCACGATCAGACACCTCGCTGCTCAACTGGACGTATCTGTCGGTACTGCTTACATAATCGTCATCAGTTTTGGTATCCAAAGATGTGTGCCCCTTGGGATCCTCCATGTGGCCCGGATCTCGCACCTTCCATCTGTTTGGCACAACAAAGAATACACTGTGTGGGAAGCAGTACGTGGATGATGAGGTGATTATTGATGTATCACGACACAGGCTCCGGCTTCGACCAGTAGAATGGCACCATGCAGGCATAAAAGCCATCTCACTAAGGTGGCATTGAACGGAGATTACGATGAAAAGTAGGGTTTTGTAACTAAAAGAGCGGGGGATAACATGGTGTACTGGAATCGTGAATAAAGCCAACATACTTTCAGAAAATAAATGTGCATTACGTATTGAATGTCTCTCGTAAATATGAACGAGGGAAAGGTGATATTGCTGTGTAGTCCACTAACACACCCTCTCCCCCGCCCCCAACCACTTTTGAAATGATTTCGTCGTAGTTGTACAGGCCGTAAACGTGTTGTGCGCTGTTGCAGGTGGTGTACCGCGTGGCGCAGGCGTTTCTGGAGGACGAGCAGGACGCGCGCAGCTACGAGGAGCGGCCGCCCGTCGACATCCTGGGCTGCCTGCAGACCAAGTGGCCCGCCATCCGCCTGCGCTGGCTCGCCGGCGCCCCGCCCTCGCTCAACTAGCATTCTTTGCTCACCATCTCATTTCTGTACTCCTAAAATAAATCCACTTCTCTGATTATATCTCGTTTTGGTACTTCACACCAGCGACAAACTCTGCCGAATGCACCAAATACACTGCTCAACAGAATTAGGGGAACATGACTTTGGCGGTGTTCCATACTCTATTGAACAATAACTGAGGGCTGGGTTTGTTACCAAAATTATCTTTTTATGTTTCACAAATTAAGTACACAACGAAACATCATTACATCTTCGGTCGTGTACATACACTACTGGCCATTAAAATTGCTACACCAAGAAGAAATGCAGATGATAAATGGGTATTCATTGGATAAATATATTATACTAGAACTGACATGTGATCACATTTTCACGCAATTAGGGTGCATAGATCCTGAGAAATCAGTACCCAGGACAACCACCTCTGGCCGTGATAACGGCCTTGATACGCCTGGACATTGAGTCAAACAGAGTTTGGATGGCGTGTACAGGTCTAGCTGCCCATGCAGCTTCACCACGATGCCATAGTTTATCACGAGCAGTGAATGGTGTATTGTGACGAGCCAGTTTCTCGGCCACCACTGACCAGACGTTTTCAATTGGTGAGAGATCTGGAGAATGTGCTGGCCAGGACAGCAGTCGAACGTTTTCTGTATTCAGAAACACCCGTACAGGACCTGCAACATGCGGTCGTGCATTATCCTGCTGAAATGTAGGGTGTCGCAGGGGTCGAATTGAAGGGTAGAGCCACGGATCGTAACACATCTGAAATGTACCGTCGACTGTTCAAAGTGCCGTTAATGCGAACTAGAAGTGACCGAGACGTGTAACCAATGGCACCCCGTACCATCACGTCGGGTGATACGCCAGTATGGCGATGACAAATACACGCTTCCAATGTGCGTTCACCGCGATGTCGCCAAACACGGATGCGACCATCACGATGCTGTAAACAGAACCTGAATTCATCCGAAAAAATGACGTTCTGCCATTCGTGCACCCAGGTTCGTCGTTGAGTACACCATCGCAGGAGCTCCTGTCTGTGACGCAGCGTTAAGGGAAACCGCAGCCATGGTCTCCGAATGATAGTCCATGCTGCAGCAAACATCGTCGAACTGTTCGTGCAAATGGTTGTTGTCTTGCAAACGTCCCCATCTGTTGACTCAGGGATCGAGACATGGCTGCACGATCCGTTACAGCCATGCGGATAAGATGCTTGTCATCTCCACTGCTAGTGATGCGAGGCCGTTGGGATTCAGCACGTTCTGTATTACCCTCTTGAACCCACCGAGTCCATTTTCTGCTAACAGTCATTGGATCTCGACCAACGCGAGCCGCAATGTCGCGATACGATAAACCGCAATCGCGATAGGCTACAATCCGACATCTATCAGAGTCGGAAACGTGATGGTACGCATTTCTCCTCCTTACACGAGGCATCACAAAAACGTTTCACCAGGCAACGCCGGTCAATTGCTTTTTGTGTATGAGAAATCGGTTGGAAACTTTCCTGATGTCAGCACGTTGTAGGTGTCGCCACCGGCGCCAGCCTTGTGTGAATGCTCCTAAAGGCTAATTATTTGCATATCACAGCATCTTCTTCCTGTCGGTTAAATTTCGCGTCTGTAGCACGTCATCTTCGTGGTGTAGCAATTTTAATGGCCAATGGTGTAAAAGGTACTGAAATGTCCAACAGCTGTCGAAAACAAAGTGGAAATAATTATTCGTTCCGTAATCCTGCGTGCTTTTCGTTGGACTTTGAGAGCTTCATTAATGCGTATGCCTTCCGTGAGCGTTTAACACTCCCAGACACCTAGGTGGCATGCTGCGTGTAAGTCTGCAGAGGTCACCCTGTGATATCCATCGCCATACTTCAGTGAGAATCCACGACAGTTCTTGGAGAGTCTGTGGTGGAACAGGACGACCACGAAAACGTCTGTCAGGCATATTCCACATATGCGCGATGGGGTCTATGTCGGGACTCATCGTCGGTCCTTCCATTTCTTCAATGTCCAGGCTGTGCATGACGTCACTGCTGGCGCCCACCGTGTAGACCCTGGAACTAGAAGGAATTTAGGAACACCACCGTATGCAGAAGCCACCAACAGTATCTGTTCGGTGTACCGCATGGTGATAAGGCGACCTTGGACGACGACAAGATATGTATGGCTGTTAACACTGAAACCTCCCCACACCATCACAGATCCCTGGAAAACCGTTTTATTTCTTGAACAATATTTGGCAGGTACTGCACACCACGGGCCACCAGCTTGGGTCAGAGGGTAACTGGACTCGTCTGTGAATTAACATGTTTTCCAAGGGACGAAGTTGCCAGCTGACATGGAAACGGCAGGACTGACGGCGAGCTGCAAGATGATGGGTGTTCAGGCCGAGTACTCTCGGCAGAACGTCTGGGTTGTAAGGTCCTTTCTCGTAACCTGTTTATTGCAGTCTGATCTGACACAGAGGTTAAAATGGTTCTTCTGAGATCGTCTTGCAGTTCTCTGGCGTTACGACTCCGACTTTAATGCGCCGGTGACCTTGTCCAACTCGCTTTGTGTACTGACCTGTCTCCCTCCCTTATGGATGACACATGGAGGGCCACTGGTGTCAGCAACAACACGACCGACATTCCACCCTTTTTTAATCAGAGCTCCGCTGCAACTTTCCTTGCATTAAGTTGGTATATTTCGTGTGCTTGGTTGGATAAAACGTCCACAAATGACATCTGCCATCTATATATTTCACTAGAACACACTGGGACACCGGTACTCAATTCCATCTGAGGAGTAATGCATAACACCGCGAATAGATGGCGAGTGATTTTAATTGATACCTACACTTAAAGCGAAGATTTCAAGACATGCAATACGCCAGTATCAAAACAGATTTAAAATACTGAACGTTCATGTAAGTGTTCCCCTACTTCATTTGAACAGAGTAGTTTTTGCACCCAACATAAGAGGTAGTAGGAAGGGAACCACTTACCACAGAAAAGTAATTGCTGTTTCTAGGCTATGTGCTTGCACGCATGCATCTAGACTCGTGACAGGGCGATTGTAAAATAAAGCACAAATAATGTTAGCAACGCCATAGTGACAAATAATCATTTATTAAAATAATGCGTATACAAATAGTTGTCTTTAGTTTCATAGCCGGCTGGTGTGGCCGTGCGGTTCTAGGCGCTCCAGTCTGGAACCGCGTGACCGCTACGGTCGCAGGTTCGAATCCTGCCTTGGGCATGGATGTGTGTGATGTCCTTAGGTTAGTTAAGTTTAAGTAGCTCTAAGTTCTAGGGGACTGATGACCACAGATGTTAAGTCCCATAGTGCTCAGAGCCATTTGAACATTTTTTTTTTTTTAATAATGAGGCATGGGACTGAAGCGAAAGGACTGAACACTCACTTTTCTAAAGTAGCTCGGTGAATGTTGGCTAACTAATCTAATAGTTGTACAGTCTCGACTGCTGTTAGACTGTTTGTAGTTCAGGCTCGAATAATGATAAACACTTTGGCACTCGGCGTTGACTGTCCGGCAAAAACTCGTTATTAGCTGCTGGGATGTAACTGTGGTGGTAGTAGATAACTGTTGCAACACCTGGAAGATGTGCACCAAATTGACCAACTGCTGGGTGAAGTGTGGCAGCGTTTATCCACGAACGGTGGAAGAATATTGCATCTACGAACTTTGTACCAGCGCCTTCTGTAGTAGGTAACATTACTATTGGCGGATGGCATGTACTGTTTGTGACTCGTATGGCAGAAGCATCTTTACTTTTCTGTTATGTGAGCCATGTACAAATTGTCCCAGAAAAGAAAAGAAAACGGAAAATAACACTGTCAACGCATAGTATATTGTGAGGGAAGGCATACTTATCGGTTTTCAAGAAGGAGCCCCTATCCAGAAACGTACGACTTGGGCGCTGAAGAGCGTCGAAATCCGAGATGGGTGTGCGTTCCACACTTCGTCAATAAACCTGAGTAGCACATCGCGCTGTCTATATTACAAACGGGCCTTGAGCTGCGAACCTTCTGCGTCAATGCAGAGCCTACATCGGCGGTGTTGAGCCATTCGTGTGGTTGTCTTTGAAGTACAGGGTGCGGCGTGGGAACTTCCTTATTTAAAAAAAAATCATAAATCAAAAAATATTAGATATATCAATTTAATTCTTTTTTCTTTACAAAGAGTAACATCTAAAGTTTTGTTCCATTATGTTATGAAAATGCTATCTTGAAGGTGGCCTCCGTTCAGCTCAGTGCATTTGGAGAAAAGAAATCGGAAGTTTCGGTCCACTTTTTCCAACATATGTCTGTCGATGTTGGCAATATCAACACGAATATTGTTCCGTAGCTCAGCCAGGGTCTGCGAACGATTGGCATACACCAAGGATTTGAGATAGCCCCATACGAAAAAGTCGCATGGCGCTAAATCTGGCGAGCGTGCTGGCCCCTGGAGATATCCCTCAAAGAGATGAGACGATCGGGGATGTGTCCGTGCAAGATGGAAATCGATTGTCGCGCCGTGTGAGTTGTGGCGCCATCTTGTTGGAACCAGACATCTCCCACATCCATTTCTTCTGGTTCTGGAAGAAAAAACTGTTCAACCATCAGAACATAACGCTCAGAAGTGACTGTCACTGCCTTATGGTACTCTTCGAAAAACCACGGGGGCAATAATGCCAACTTTAGAGATTGCACACCAAACAGTAACACGTTCTGTATATAGGGGTTGCTCATGAAGTTCTCGGGGGTTCATGCCACTCCAGTAGCGCATACTTTATTTATTCACGCAGACAGATAAATAAAAATGTGCCTCGTCGCTGAAGAACACTAAGGCGTCATGTGACAGCTCGTCGATCAAGGCTTCACACGCATTTTTTCGTGAAAGAGAATCACGAGGATGAAGTGTGCACCACTGACAGTTTATACGGATGAAATTTCAACGCTTCATGAAGAATTCGTCTCACTGTGCGTTCAGAAATTGCACGGGCAGTTGCATGTCTGCGTGCAGATCGCTTGGGGGAATTCAAAATCGACATCCTTACCCACTCGATGTTTTCAGACGTTCTGGTTTTTTTTTTTTTTAGGACCCTGGTTTTTTTCTGCACACTTCCAGTATCCTCAGAGGTGTCTACCCACATAGCAATTGATTTCCCATCAGTAACACTACCTGCAGGCGCGTTATTGATTTGTTTCCTGAAAGCACGCTGAGTTCTGATGACCGAACGTCCATTCGAAAAGTAGGCCGCAACGAGCGCGCGCTCGTCTCTTGCCCACTGCATGATCGCTACTAAACTTACTTTAAAAAAGTTAAGTCTCGCACTTTTGGTTGCTGTGAAACCCTCGCAACAATGAGTTGCAGCAACTGTGTGCCGTGCGTTTCAAATAAGGAAGTTCCCGCGTCGCACTCTTGTTATTTCATTCGCGCCGTGGACTCGTGCCACAGACGATGCTCTTCGTACTACCCTACAGAAAATAGTCGAGAGGTGTCAGATCTGGTGCCCATGCTGGCCATCGAATGTTGCAATAGAGTAAGCAAACTATCTGCAATAAATGTGAGGTACATCGGTCCTGTTAGTACATTTTCTAGTTGGTATGGCCTAATGATATGGTCACCAATTATCTCGGCGCGGATATAAATACCAACTCCATGTACCGGGTAATCAAAAAGTCAGTATAAATCTGAAAATTTAATAAACCACGGAATAATGTAGATAGAGAGGTACAAATTGACACACATGCTTGGAATGACATGCTGTTTTATTAGAACCAAAAAAAAGCATTGCTACACGCGTGGAAGATCTCTTGCGCGCGTCGTTTGGTGATGATCGTGTGCTCAGCCGCCACTTTCGTCATGCTTGGCCTCCCAGGTCCCCAGACCTCTCAGTCCGTGCGTTTATTGGCTTTGGGGTTACCTGAAGTCGCAAGTGTATCGTGATCGACCTACATCTCTGGGGATGCTGAAAGACAACATCAGACGCCAATGCCCCACCATAACTCTGAACATGCTTTACAGTGTTGCTCACATTACACCTCGACTACAGCTATTGTTTAGGAATGATGGTGGACATATTGCGCATTTTCTGTAAAGAACATCATATTTGCTTTGTCTTACTTTGTTATGCTAATTATTGCTATTCTGATCAGATGAAGCGCCATCTGTTGGACTTTTTTGAACTTTTGTATTTTTTTGGTTCTAATAAAATCCATGTCATTCCAAGCATGTGTGTCAATTTGCACCGCTCTATCTACATTATTCCGTGCTTTATTCAGTTTTCAAATTTATACTGACATTTTGATCACCTGGTAGATGATGACGAATCACTTGTGCCGTCTCTAGTAACCATGCATTCATCCTTGAATAGCACCAAGTCAGGATTGTGGCTGGAATACATTTTTGTAAATACCACTGCGAGAACTGTACTTGTCGTGGGTAGTCCTCCTCCCGTAATGTCTGGTCTTTCTGCAGATGATACGGATGGAGCCGATGTTCATGGACAACACGTCACACGCACTGTTACCCGTGTACAGCGCCTGTGGCACCTGCCTAATGGTGGTGGCTGGGTGCTTTTCGAACATTCTCAGCACGTCCTCCACCAACTGTAGGGTTCGAACCGAGCGCGAACGTGGAATGATGTCGCGTATTTCTGTCTGGAAGACGTTCTCCATACAGTCTTACAGCAGCTCTCCCATTGCAATCCGCTTTAGCATATGCAAGCACCATGTCGGTCATTTCAGCAGCTATGAGCTGGTGCAGTCGCACTGCTTCTACAGCGGTATTGCACTAGCAGACCACACAAGGTCCGCAGTAGTATGTGCGCAAGAATGTGTGGAGGTATGTAGCGCATGCGCAGGAATGTTATTAGCTCAGGTCGTCCAATCGCTGTCCACATATGGTTAAAGGGTTTCATACCTACCGTATACAGGCGCCAAAACGAATGGGACCAAACCGTCACAACTGTTCGTTCTCATACTTTGACGCTCTCCAGTGCCCGATACCTGCGTCTCAGGATATGGGTTCCTTCTTGAGAGCCGACCAGTTTGCCTTCCCATACAACGTACTATTCGTTGTCGGTGGTTTTTTTTTGGGACACCCTGTATGTGGCGGATGATCGTTATACTGTGATACCACTGAAAACTGGCTACCGTCTCCTCTGATTCTACGTCACTCGCTGTTCTTGTTGTTGCGTCCTCGGGCATGGATGTGTGTGATGTCCTTAGGTTAGTTAGGTTTAAGTCGTTCTAAGTTCTAGGGGACTAATGACCACAGCAGTTGAGTTCCCATAGTGCTCAGAGCCATTTTGTTGTTGCGGTCTTCAGTCTGAAGATTGG
The DNA here is from genome assembly GCF_023897955.1 of Schistocerca gregaria. NCBI lineage: Eukaryota > Metazoa > Arthropoda > Insecta > Orthoptera > Acrididae > Schistocerca > Schistocerca gregaria. The sequence goes on from NC_064926.1 coordinate 240,332,057, forward strand.
TTTGATGCAGCTCTCCATGCTACTCTTTCCTGTGGGAGCTTCTTCATCTCATAATAACTGCTGCATCCTACATCCTTCTCAACCTGATGTCTCAGCATGTGACCTATCAACCGATCCCTTCTTTTGGTCAAGTTGTGCCACAGATTTCTTGTCTCCCCAATTCTGTTCAGTACCTTGTCATTAGTTACATGATCTGCCTATCCCATCTTCGACATTCTTCTGGAACACCACATTTCGAAATGTTATATTCTCTTTTTGTTTATCGTCCATGTTTCACTTCCATACATGGCTACACTCCAGACAAATACTTTCAGAAAAGACTTCCTAACGCTTGAATATATATTCGATGTTAACAAATTTTACTTCAGAATGCTTTTCTTGCCATTGCCAGTCTACATTTTGTATCATTTCTACTTCGGCGATCATCAGTTATTTTGCTGCCCAAATAGCGTAACCCATCTACTCTTTTAAATGTCTTGCTTCCTAATTTGATTCCCTTAGCATCACGGGATTTAATTCGACTACATTCCATTATCCTTGCTTTTGTTAATGTTCATCTTATATCCACCTCTCAAGACAATGTCCATTCCTTTCAGCTGTTCTTCCAAGTCCTTTTCTGTCTCTCGTAGAACTACAATGTTATTGGCAAATCTCAAAGTTCTTATTTCTTCTCCTACTCCAAATGTTTCTTTGGTTTCCTTTACTGCTTTTTCAGCGTACTAATGGTATAACATCGGGGATATGTTACAAATCTGTCTCACACCCTTCTAACCATTGCACCATTGCTTCTCTTTCATGCCCCTCAACCCTGTCACTGGCTACCCACTCGAGTCTGGTATCATCCACCTTGACGTGGGCGAGCACTTGTCGATTACGACTCAACTGACGGGATGGCTGAGCGGTTCTAGGCGCTACAGTCTGGAACCGCGCGACCGCTACGCTCGCAGGTTCGAATCCTGTCTCGGGCATGGATGTGTGTGATGTCTTTAGGTTAGTTAGGTTTAAGTAGTTCTCAGTTCTAGGCGACTGATGACATCAGAAGTTAAGTCGCATAGTCCTCAGAGCCATTTGAACCATTCGAACCTGAAACCGGTGTATGGTATCACAACGAGCTGATTCTTGACTACTGCTACTGTGATTTGAAGTTTAATTTGATTATTGGACTTATACGTGACTGTGTTTACATTAACCATGGAGCGATTTTTAAGACAGAAAACTCCTCCTACCTCCAAGGATGCGGTTAAAAATGGAACTGCAATTTTGATGGAAGCTACTTACAATCTGACTTTACATTAAAGGCTGGCACAGAAACCAGTGATAACACAATTCTCCAAAGCGGTGTGTACATAGAAACCCGTTCAAATCAAAGTATGAAGTTTCTTGTATTGAAACGTCATCACAGTTCCAAGCATTCTGGGTCAGTTCGCAAATCTACTAACTTCTATCAAACGAAATCTTTTCCAAATGAATGACAAATTTTACTAACTAACTAGATAAAAGTCTCATGTCTGGCCAGTTTTAGAATTTCAAAGGAGGGAAAACCAAGCACGGTTGACCAGTCTCTCTTATTCTTTTGTGCTATAAAAATTTAATAAATATTTTAAACGTCATTCCTCTCTTACTCATTGAGTATTTGTACCAGAACTGGCTTCCTTTAATTTCATATTATTTGCTACAAATGAGTACCGTATGTGAACGATTCTGTAAACAAATGCTTCCACGCAACCTTATTACTTATGTGTTTCTCATTTCTACCATACATAGCACCTGATCTGCCCATTGTTAGAATTGCAAAGGAGGGAAAACCAAACACAACTGGCGAGTGGCTCTTCTTTTATATAAAAATTTAATAAATATTTTAAATGTCATTCCTCTCTTAGTCATTGGATATTTGTATCAGAACTGGCTTCCTTTAATTTCGTATTTTTGCTACAATAAGTACCATGTGAACGATTCTGTGAACAAATACTTCCACGAAACCTTATAACTAGTGTGTTTCTCATTTCTACCATACATAGCACTTGATCGACAGGACGCAAAAACGTGTCTGTGTTGTCAGCACTGAGCAACATGGCGAAAATTTTTCGCCGTCGTATCGTTCCAAATTACTAAAAATGTCAAGTGGTACGCAGTGACAAAAGTTTGAGAACCTCTGGTGTAGAGGAAGAGCATCGCGCCTGCGTACACTGTGACTTGGCTTCCTATGCTCATCGGACAGAGTTCCGCATGGCTTTGTGTGCTCCGCAGGCTGCAGGCTGCTGTGACATTATAGCGGCCGTCATGAAAATAGGCGTCTCGGGGTCATCTCGTCGTCTTACAGTATTGGCAGTTTATGGTAATTTCAAATGACAACAAGAAATCCGAAAAAATGTCAGAATCTCTGTTTATAGTCTAGAATATGATGAAGGACTTTTCATAAGAATAAGCATGCCAGCTGCTACGAAATTAATAAATATTGATGTTACAAGAAATTTCGAAGAAAAATAATTTTTACTTCAACCTGCTGATAAAACAAAACTGCTGACGATTTCGTCTGATAAAAAAAAACCATTTGAACATTCTAAAAGTTTGTAGATGCATGTGAGGCATACTTTATCGTGAAAACATGAAATTATTCTGAGATACAAAATAAAATACTTAAGTGCTGTGAAACTGTTGACTATGTATAACGAAAAATGACGTCGCTAATGAATTTACGTTCTATTGGACGTTGTAGAAACTTCCATCGAGAAAGTTGTTAACAAAACTATAAAATTAATTATCGTATATTATTGTATCATGTCACGTATGGATACATTTTATACACATCAAAAAAAAATTTGCATCACCCCAATTCACAGAATTCCCAAAGACAAACGTTGACTGTGGATACTAAATCACAGACACAGCCCCTTTGACTGTTCAGATATGCCACTAAACATACCCAAAGATGTAAACAACCATGCATGAGCAGCGCCTATTACACGGAGGGCGCCCAACAGCCGATCAGTTCCAGTCATTCCGCCAGGAAGGAGGTACACACGGCTCGTTGACTGTTCCATCGCATCCACATTGTTACTTTTGTGCCAGGAAGGGCTCTCAACAAGGGAAATGTCCAGGTGTCTCAGAGTGAACCACAGCGATGTTGTTCGGACATGGAGGAGATACAGAGAAACAGGAGCTATCGATGACATGCCTCGCTAAGGCCGCCCAAGGGCTACTACCGCAGTGGATGACAGCTACCCACGGATTATGGCTCGGAGGAACCCTGACAGCAACGCCACCATGTTGGATAATGCTTGTCGTGCAGCCACAGGACGTCGTGTTACGACTCAAACTGTGTGCTGTCTGTCCATGATGCGCAGCTTCACTCCCGACGTCCAGGATAGGTCCATCTTTGCAACTGTGACACCATGTAGCGCGGTACAAAATGGTTCAAATGGCTCTGAGCACCATGGGACTGAACTTCTGAGGTCATCAGTCCCCTAGAACTTAGAACTACTTAAACCTAACTAACCTAAGGACATCACACATATCCATGCCCGAGGCAGGATTCGAACCTACTACCGTATCGGTCGCACGGTTCCAGACTGTAGTGCCTAGAATCGCTCGGCCACCTCGGCCGGCAGCGCGGTACAGATCGGCCTCTTCACCGATGAGTGTTGCATATGCCTTCAACCAGACAATTGTCGGAGACGTGTTTGGAGGCAACCCAGTCAGGCTGAACGCATTAGACACAGTGTCCAGCGAGAGCAGCAAGGTGGAGGTTCCCTGCTGTTTTGGGGTGCTATTATGTGGGGCTGACGTACGCCGCTGGTGGTCATCGAAGAAGCCGTAAAGGCTGTACGATACGTGAATGCCATCCTCCGACCGATAGTGCAACCATATGGGCGGCATATTGGCGAGGCATTCGTCTTCATGGACGGCAATTCGTGCCCCTATCGTGCACATCTTGTGAATGACTTCCTTCATGATAACGACATCACTCGACTAGAGTGGCCAGCATGTTCTCCAGACATGAACCCTATCGAACACGCCAGGGATAGATTGAAATGTACTGTTGATGGACGACGAGACCCACCAACCACTCTGAGGGATCTACGCCGAATCGCTTTTGAGGATTGCGACAATCTGGACCAAAAGTGCCTGGATAAACTTATGCATAGTGTGTCACGACGATACAGACATGCCTCAATGGAAAAAGACGTGCTACTGGGTATTAGAGGTATTGGTGTATACAGCAATGTGGACCACCACCTCTCAAGGTTTCGCTCTATGATGGCACAACAAGCAGTGTGTGGTTTTCATAAGAAATAAAAAGGGCGGAAATGATGTTTATGTTGATATCTATTCCAGTTTTGCGTACGGGTTCCGGAACTCTCGGAACCGAGGTGATGTAGCAAGCTTTCCATTGATGTGTGTATTTGACATCTCAACTTACAACCACAGTCAAAATCATCTTTTTCTTAAACAGAGAAAAATCCATAGAGAGCCTATTCCGTTCGTTTTCACTTCACAGTTCTTGTAAGATTATGGTGAAGTAACCCTTTGCACATACATTGAATCGGTGGCTTCGAAAGACGAGTGTCGCAAACAAATCTCCTCCACTATAAGAAATGTAACGTCATTCTTCAATGCACAAAACTTCTTCCAAGATATGGATGATCTGATGTTGACGTCCAATACATCAGGTGAAGCATCTACTAGCAAATATTAATATGTGTATGATAGGTCTGTCGTGGGAACTTTGTATATGGGCTTTGCGCCAGAATTGAAATTTGCTTCGAGATGATGTTCAAACAGTGTGGAGATTTTTTTGATGAGGATAGCAAAAGAAGACTGCTGATTTCTCAAGTCAAAGTGTCTCTTCGTTTTGTGGTGTGTTTATATCAAAATACGTAGGCGAATTGCTCACTTTTATTTAATTTTTGTTAACTGATTTATCACACAAGGCAAAATCAGGACTTCAGACCCTGTCTTACATCTGAGCAGAAATTCTACATATTTTACATTACATCATTTATACTAAGCATGTTACATTAATATCAAATCCAACATCACTATAGTGCAGCCATTTAGCATTTACACTTTCCATTCCGTGCTCTAATTAACGTTTGCGTCGTCTGGGGTTGAGCTCATCCGACCATTATGATTGGCTTCCCTGGGAAGAAGGAAACTTTCAGCAACACAATACATCATGCTACTGGTTTTGGGCCCGGAAATGGTGATATATCAGCAACAAAGACTTCAGTTAGTTTTGTGGCCCAAAAATTCTCTGAATCTTACATCCATGGACTTAGCACGATTGACTTTTCCCCCCTATGAATCCGCCACAACGCACTCTTCAATATTTGTGGAACGCAGTGCAAACAGAATGCTTTCATTTATGCGTGGAGAGTGTTTCATGTTAAGTGGCTGGTGTGTGTGTGTGTGTGTTTGTGTAGCATATTTCATGTACTTTTGGTGTTAATAGGTGGTCATAATAGTGTTACTCCGCAGCGTATGTACACTCGCGTGCAAGTATACTGTAACACCTACCTAGTAGTATCTAGTACCCCTCTTTTGTCTTCATCAGACAATTTTGACACTTTCCAGACTAAAATTGAGTAGTGAGTTGCACAGTTAGGAAATTAATTTCTCTTTACCGGTTTCAAAAGATTAATCTGTCACCATCAGAAGCCTACAAAACTTGGATTACTATAAAACATTAGAACTTGGCCATACATGTATATAAACTATAAGAAGAGTATCACAAAAACTTAATATTTATTTAGTAGATGCCAGTAACTTCTTCACAGAAGCACCATGCCATGACATGACAAAAAAATTACATATTGCGTGTGATAATTATAAACACAGACTGATTATATAATACAAATGATACACATTTATGTACATGATCAAGTTGTTCTAGCAGCAATGAATATATATATAAATTATAACCAAGCTATATAAAAAGACGTTATACACAAATACATACGAAAAATATTGCACATTGTTCCACAAAACCTATGGCTACATTAATATGTTAATAAGATGGGCTATCATTTTGTAAGAGATTCTATACAATCAAAGAGGTATCTGTTTTTAAATCCAAGGTGATTAACAAATATTTGGAAGTTAGGTACAAATGTTTATATATTTCCAACTCTTCTATAATATATTATAACCCTTGTGAACGACATGCACAATTTCGGTATTGTGGAAGAGGTAGACTGGTTTCTTGAGGTTGAGAGATTCTGCGAAAATTGAGTTATGTGAATTTTCACTGTCTTTGTTGAGCAAGTGCTCATGATAGTGGGTCTTAAATGCCTTCCCTGTCTGTCCTCTATAAGAACGCTGACATATATAACACATTTATACACCCCATATTTGAGAAATTTGTCAGTTATAATTTTATCATTATGTATAAAGAGCAGTGTGGTGGCATTGGTAGTGTTAACAGTGATGTCATTAAACAAAGTAGCTATGCAATATGAATTGTCTCCTAGAAATGGGATTTTAATGTATTTCTTAACAGTAAGATCAATTTTATTAAGTGTAGAGGAATTTATATTCTTATTGGTTTTATTTTTGTAAGTTTTTATTCAAGGTTTATTTTATTTCCGTTTCTGACTGCTTCATGCTTTAAGTTGAGTAGCAACATCAGAAGTCAGTTAGGGGGCTCTAAATCATTCGGTTGATCGCAGCATGAAAGAACGCCGATTTTTACTTAAAGGTGTGACAGGAAGAAGCATGAGTGATATTATCTGTTGTGGTGGATTTCCTATAAATGTCAGTTAATTTTACTAATTGTGTGAGATACATGATCAGACAGTTGGTTTAAAGCGAAGACACTGTAATCTTGTGATGGCTGGAAATCTTTAGTCAAAAATGTTACTTAAAACATGATGAACATAATCTTTGTTAACAGCAGAAATGCCTACAGCGATGCATCTTTTTCACTTTATTAAACAAGTCCGTTTTGATTCCAACGTATGTTTGAGTTATGACACTAATAATATTAATAACAAGGTAATATACCACAACAACTAAGCTTATTAAATATTATAAACAAATATTATTTTGAGATCAGGCAGGATAGTAATCCGCTACTCACGTAATTGAAGAACAATGAGCTTTACTTAAGGAACTACATGATCCATTTCCAAAACGTTTAACTGTTAAGTATCTGTTAAAAATGGCGGTGAGAAATGTAATTAATTTAAGGAATATTTATTTCGGAAATTTCAACAAGTGTTCAGACTCTAAAGCAATATTGTGTTGGTATTCCATGACTTCTTGACGTGATGAAGTTAAACTAACTTGCTGTCAGTGCTGAAAAACAGTCAACTCATGCACATAAAATTACTTGCTTTTAACTGAGTAATGATATTTCATTTAATTCTTGGAGCAAAATACATTCACTGACTGTTAAAGTCTCAGATTTAAATCTGATAAAACTTCAAAAAACACAGAAGTCATTGACATTTGTTTCGTTTGTTGATACTGCTGGTTCGAGAGAAGGGAAGGAACTCTCAAGACATACTGTACCTTCATTCTGCACCTATGCTAGGTAACGGCCCGCTTATTCTGCGTAATATCTGCGTCTTGAGTTGGACTGAAGAAAATGACTATCAGCCACAAAGGCGTAGCGCCTCTTGTTGCATTAAATTTAATGATTTCTAAAAGTCAGTTTAAAATACTTCAGTGTCGTAAAACTGATACTGTTTTCGTACATATTCAAACATATTTAAGGTTTCTGTAACCACGATAAATGTCAGAATGGAATTTTTTATTTGAAAGTCAGGTGAAACACTGTATATCTGAGTACAGCATGCATGCCCACTTCCAGTTTATTATTACGATGAGTGCAGTTTTCCACCAGTAACACGTAAAATTCACAAGTCCTTAGAGTTTGCTTACAGTGCTAACCTCCTTCCTTGTACCTAATCATTAGCAGATTAAATTTTACGTTCTCGTGTAAAGGAGTTCTGAAGAATGCGGATTACATTTGGACTTATTTCAATAGTGTTTCACAGTTTTACCACCTTTCATCTGGTTCTTCTCCTAGTCAATCCTCTTCCTGCCGCACAGTCCAGGTTCGCAGTTGTAGTTTTTTAATGCTCGTCACTTTCCACAACGAAACAATTCGCCATTTGCGTCGCAGTAAGCATCACTGAATTATGTTTCCAGCGCCTCCAAGTTGACCTACATAAGGGAGACACTGCCATGTCTCAATATGTCACAGATCGAATTAAGTCTTGACTCCAAATTCTTGCACAATCGGATTAATGTCTGCGAAACTGTAGCGCTCTCTGTCTCCATAGAAAGAATTATCTTTTATTTACTTTCTTACGAATGTAGTTCTTTTCTTCTTTGCTAGATAATGAAACGAGTTTTATAGGTTTTTGAAACAAGTGAGTTTCTCCTTTTCTTGTTGAAATTATTGAGTTATTCAATATACCCATGTTATCATCAAATGTTTATATGTAAAATAATTGTAATTTTGAAATGTGCTAAACTATGAAATGTGTCACTTTATAACTGATATTTGCGTGTAACGGAAGACATGCAAATTTGTATGTATGCTCTAGTTTCTCAGGTTTTCAACTGAAAATGGCTAAAGACTGAAACCACAATCGTGAGTTTTATAAATAATTAATTTCCACAATCAATGGTGACAGTGACATTTTCTAAAAATAATATGATTGTGATCCCCACCCAAGAAAAAATTATGAAGAAAATACCTGCTATCAGATAACGCCTAAATACATTTATTATTTACTTTTCTTCTCTAATGGTCCAACTAAGGACCACGTACCAATTTCAATTCCCTTATTCGTTGTTCTTTTGTTTTTCCCAATATTCTTTCATCTGTTCACTGTGCTTCATTTTCCTTGTCTTCTGACCGCGTCAGAGCGATTTCCTTCACTCTCCTACCTTCGAATCCTTCCAGTTCCAATACTTTTTTCTTAAACATTCCTGTGTTAGTTCTTTCTTCAGATTTTATTTTTTCTACATCCTTTTATACTTCGTGGATTGAACTTGTTGACTCCTTAACCCAGAAATATTTGAAGATCTTTTTGGTTAATTCAGTGTCTTGCATTCGATATAGATCTCCAACAAATACGTCTCCTTTTTCTCATTGCTTCTGATATGTCTTAAATGTTTCGATAAATTTAACCATTACTTCGTAATTTCTAATTTTTCTTGGACCTAATATTTTCTAATGATTCTCCTTTCCAGTATTTCTAATTTACCTAAGTTAACAGTTTAATTTAGATATTCGTTTGCATATAGACACTCTGGCTTTGCTACTGTATTGTTATTCTTTATTTTTACATTTTTTGACAGGCATTTTTTTATTGTAATGGGCCTTAGTTATACCTTATGCCCTTCCGATTTTACTTTAATTTCTTCTATAGAAGATTTTTCCAAACCACTTTCTTGACTTACAAGACATTTGAATTCTTTAACCTCCCCTACATGGCCAATATCTGTTTTATATTTTTGCGACACAATCACAAAAGTATCTAACAATACCGCGACCAGTTTCCAAGTCCTCATTTTCAGACTATCAATAGATAAACAGAGGAAGAAAAATCTACAAAAGCGACCTAGAATTATCTACATAATTTAAAAAAAATTGACCAAGTGGAAGTAGGAGTCGCGCTCTCAGTGCTCCGTACAAACTTAATTATGTTTATAGACAGTTCATCCATTCCTGGAATCTAGAATCTCGGTGTTTCTTGTCTATTATCGATACTGATATCGGCAAGATATTAATCCGTGGGTATCCAATACTTGCAAGAATGTTTTAAGTTTTAAGCTTAAATTTTTTGCGAAATTTCCAACTAGCTATCCCAATTTTCGTTTATTTTATTAGTTTGCGAGTTGTATTAACATGCAGTGCTAAAGAGGAACACCAATTATTTAAACATGTTTTAAATACGTTACCGAATAATGTTTCAGTTCGAGGAACCAGAGTTTACAACTCAGTGAACTTAATTTTTACGATCGTGTGCGCTCAGGCATCACTTGAGTTTTTAAATTATAATAATAAAAGTAATGTGTGTTGGTTGCTTTAAAGCAAGAGTGATTAGGTACTTAGAAAATAGGAAGGCCCTCGACGTTATCTTCACTCATAATCAGGTGACTCTGCACTCAAACGCGGGTTTAGTAGGGGGTGTTTTGCAATGTTTTGACGACTTCAGATTTGAGTAACACACAAAATAATTGCAAAACAAAGTTGATCATTTTACACAAGGTACAATATTTATTCAAGTTAACTTACGGAATACTACATCCGACAAATAACAACCATTCGGGGTTGCACGATACTCCAGGTGTTTTACCCAGTTTTTGAACAGACCTTTCCTAACTGCTGGAAGAATTTTGGAAATTTTATCGTGAATTCGATCTTTTAATTGTTTCAAGCTTCTCAGACGGTCGGAGTACACTCTGTCCTTAAAAAAACCACACAGGTAAAACCCTGGCACGGAGTCCGAACGTTTTTCTGAGGGCCGTTTGACTTTCGAATCGATGCAGTGGCAATTGGACGGAAGTTTCTTAGCCAGTTCAGTATTGTTTCAAGAACGGAAACTGTATATCGCGGCTGAATTTGAAATGCTTACGAAAGTCACACACATCAATCCGGATTCGTCTTAGCAAAAATAGCACTCCACCACGGATGCACAATGTTGCTTCTATCAGTACGAAACTTGACACTTCACACTAGTAGTACACGGCGCCACCGTCCCTGAATCTTGTTTTTAGCGCGCGTTATTGAAATTTCAAATTGTCTAAACATTCTGAAACGCCCTGTAGTTCGCATGAAAATCGAAATTTAAACTGAAGTTCTTACTTAAGCGTTAAACTTGAACAAGAATTGTAGGTGATGACTGACCAGAAGAATGAATAGTACCGCATTGTACATTGTACCCTTTAGGTTTTTAGTGAGTCAGTTTTCGAGTATCAAAATGTATTACACAAATGGTCGTCACTTTTGATCGCGTTCATTTAGAAGCTTAAATTGTTTACACCCCCAAAAGAACGCACACTTCAGTAAGTGACGTAAATTTCAACTTGATACGTCTACCCGTTACTGAGAAAAATAGGTCTTAACATTCGGACAGACAAACAACAAAGTGATCTTATAAAGAACCGGTGATCAAACTTTTTTGCTCAAGAGCCAATACCGACGCTATAGGGCAGCACCTCGGCCGCGTATGTACCGATATTATTATTACTTGGTAACCTACATAAATTAGTATTTTCTGAGCCCTCAATATGCTAACATTTGTAAGGGTACGATATGTTGGCCACCGTTAAGGGTCGACACCATTGGAAATACTTCAGGTCGAATGTTCTCGGTTTCAGATTGCTGCCACCCTCAGCGACCCCAAAGTCTACATCTACATCCATACTCCGCAAGCCACCTGACGGTGTGTGGCGGAGGGTACCCTGGGTACCTCTATCGGTTCTCCCTTCTATTCCAGTCTCGTATTGTACGTGGAAAGAAGGATTGTCGGTATGCTTCTGTGTGGGCTCTAATCTCTCTGATTTTATCCTCATGGTCTCTTCGCGAGATATATGTAGGAGGGAGCAATATACTGCTTGACTCTTCGGTGAAGGTATGTTCTCAAAAACTTTAACAAAAGCTCGTACCGAGCTACTGAGCGTCTCTCCTGCAGAGTTTTCCACTGGAGTTCATCTATCATCTCCGTAACGCTTTCGCGATTACTAAATGATCCTGTAACGAAGCGCGCTGCTCTCCGTTGGATCTTCTCTATCTCTTCTATCAACCCTATCTGGTGCGGATCCCACACTGTTGAGCAGTATTCAAGCAGTGGGCGAAGAAGCGTACTGTAACCTACTTCCTTTGTTGTCGGATTGCATTTCCTTAGGATTCTTCCAATGAATCTCAGTCTGGCATCTGCTTTACCGACGATCAACTTTATGTGATCATTCCATTTTAAATCACTCCTAATGCGTACTCCCAGATAATTTATGGAATTAACTGCTTCCAGTTGCTGACCTGCTATTTTGTAGCTAAATGATAAGGGACCTATCTTTCTATGTATTCGCATCACATTACACTTGTCTACATTGAGATTCATTTGCCATTCCGTGCACCATGCGTCAATTCGCTGCAGATCCTCCTGCATTTCAGTACAATTTTCCATTGTTGCAACCTCTCGATACACCACAGCATCATCTGCAAAAAGCCTCAGTGAACTTCAGATGTCATCCACCAGGTCATTTATGTATACTGTGAATAGCAACGGTCCTATGACACTCCCCTGCGGCACACCTGAAATCACTCTTACTTCGGAAGACTTCTCTCTATTGAGAATGACATGCTGCGTTCTGTTATCTAGGAACTCCTCAATCCAATCACACAATTGATCTGATAGTCCGTATGCTCTTACTTTGTTCATTAAACGACTGTGGGGAACTGTGTCAAACGCCTTGCGGAAGTCAAGAAACACGGAATCTACCTGTGAACCCGTGTCTAAGGCCCTCTGAGTCTCGTGGACGAATAGCGCGAGCTGGGTTTCACACGACCGTCTTTTTCGAAACCCCTGTTGATTCCTACAGAGTAGATTTCTAGTCTCCAGAAAAGACATTATACTCGAACATAATACGTGTTCCAAAATTCTACAACTGATCTACGTTAGAGATATAGGTCTATAGTTCTGCACATCTGTTCGACGTCCCTTCTTGAAAACGGGGATCACCTGTGCCCTTTTCCAATCCTTTGGAACGCTTCGCTCTTCTAGAGACCTACGGTACACCGCTGCAAGAAGGGGGGCAAGTTCCTTCGCGTACTCTGTGTAAAATCGAACTGGTATCCCATCAGGACCAGCGGCCTTTCCTCTTTTGAGCGATTTTAATTGTTTCTCTATCCCTCTGTCCACTATTTCGATATCTACCATTTTGTCAACTGTGCGACAATCTAGAGAAGGAAGCACAGTGCAGTCTTCCTCTGTGAAACAGCTTTGGAAGAAGACATTTAGTATTTTGGCCTTTACTCTGTCATCCTCTGTTTCAGTACCATTTTGGTCACAGAGTGTATGGACATTTTGTTTTGATCCCCCTACCGCTTTGACATAGGACCAAAATTTCTTAGGATTTTCTGCCAAGTCAGTACATAGAACTTTGCTTTCGAATTCATTGAAAGCCTCTCGCATAGCCCTCCTCACACTACATTTCGCTTCGCATAATTTTTGTTTGTCTGCAAGGCTTTGGCTATGTTTATGTTTGCTGCGAAGTTCCCTTTGCTTCCGCAGCAGTTTTCTAACTCAGTTGTTGTACAACGGTGGCTCTTTCCCATCTCTTACGATCTTGCTTGGCACATACTCATCTAACACATATTGTACGATGGTTTTGAACTTTGTCCACTGATCCTCAACACTATCTGTACTTGAGACAAAACTTTTGTGTTGAGCCGTCAGGTACTCTGCAATCTGCTTTTTGTCACTTTTGCTAAACAGAAAAATCTTCCTACCTTTTTTAATATTTCTATTTACGGCTGAAATCATCGATGCAGTAACCGCTTTATGATCGCTGATTCCCTGTTCTGCATTAACTGATTCAAATAGTTCGGGTCTGTTTGTCACCAGAAGGTCTAATATGTTATCGCGACGAGTCAGTTCTCTGTTTAACTGCTCAAGGTAGTTTTCAGATAAAGCACTTAAAAATATTTCACTGGATTCTTTGTCCCTGCCACCCGTTATGAACGTTTGAGTCTCCCAGTCTATATCAGACAAATTAAAATCTCCACCCAGAACTATAACATGGGGGGGGGGGGGGGGGAAATCTACTCGAAATATTTCCCAAATTATTCTTCAGGTGCTGCGCCACAACAGCTGCTGAGCCCGGGGGCCTATAGACACATCCAATTACCATGTCTGAGCCTGCTTTAACCGTGACCTTCACCCAATCATTTCACAATTCGAATCTCCGTCAATTTCCTTCGATACTATTGCACTTCTTATCGCTATAAACACGCCTCCCCCTTCACTGTCCAGCCTGTCTCTGCGATATTCATTCCATACTGAGTTTAGGATTTCATTACTGTTTACTTGTGGTTTCAGTCAACTTTCTGTCCCTAGTACTATATGGGCGTTGTGACCGTTTATTAATGAGAGCAGTTCTGGGACCTTTCTATAGACGCTCCTGCAGTTTACTATTAGCACATTAATATTGTTATTCCTTGTTGCATTTTGCCTACTCCTGTCTTGCCGCGTCTCAGGAGGCGTCTTGTCGGGCCTAGGGAGGGAATTCTCTAACCTAAAAAAAACCCATGTGCACTCCACACGTACTCCGCTACCCTCGTAGCCGCTTCCGGCGTGTAGTGCACGCCTGACCTATTCAGGGGGACCCTACGTTTCTCCATCCGATAGCGGAGGTCGAGAAATTTGCACACCAGCTCTCCGCAGATTCGTCTGAGCCTCTGGTGTAAGCCTTCCACTCGGCTCCAAACCAGAGGGCCGCGATCGGTTCTGGGAACGATACTACAAATAGTTAGCTCTGATTCCACCCCGCGAGCGAGGCTTTCCGCCTTCACCAACTCCGCCAACCGCCTGTACGAATTGAGGATGATCTCTGAACCCAGACGGCAGGAGTCATTGGTGCCGACATGAGCAACAATTTGCAGTCGGGTGCACCCAGTGCTCTCTATCGCCGCCGGTAGGGCCTCCTCCGCATCTCAGATGAGACCCCCCCCCCCCCCCCCCCGGCAAGCAGACAGAGTGAACACTGGCCTTCTTCCCCGACCTTTCCGCTATTTCCCTAAGGGGCTCCATCACCCGCCTAAAGTTGCGATACTAATTGTCTGACGATTTACTGTTGTGCTATCTTTGCGAGCGGATGATTAATTGGCGGATAACAATAACTGTAGTCACATTTAAATGCATTATCCAATATGAGACATGATCACAAATACTTACGAAATGTTTTGAATGTGATTTTCCTTCTACTCAGTGCGACTTATTAGAACAGTCTTCATCTAATTTCAAATTACCTGCTACAAATACGTACAGAATTTGAAAATTACCGTCTTTATAATGGGCGTTCACAAACACATGCTACTTCCGTGGCAAAATTTACACCCTAGTAACTGATCGCGCATATCCGTGAGTTGTTAGTACTGGAAGACAAACAATAAAATATGCACCATCTCACATCCTCTAACTCCACAGTGGCAGCGCTATTTATGCCTCTGTCCCTGAGGTAAGCAGTCAACTTCACTTACCTCACGGCCAAATTAACTAACGTCAATTAAAATTAAGGCATTGTAAAATATTGCTTTCTCTGTAAGTATTTTTGTTTGTTACTGAGCAGGAAAACGTCACTCTTAAGAAGCTCTTTACGTTATTTCAAGTTTTAGGATTCGGCTCTTAGTTGCTAGATGCTTGTTATTATAAAATACTGGCGGCAGTTTGACGACCACTGCTGTAAGGGTTCCGTTTTTACCGACTGGAATACGAAAGTCTAAAAAAGAATAGAATTAGCACTGCGAAATGCTCTTGGTACTGTGTCAAAACGTTACAAAATAAAAGAACATAATCATTCACTTAATCACCAAAGGCATTATGTGACTTTTTCCTAATAGTTTGACGAGGTAGTGTAGCTAATAGTGCCCTCAGAACAGGTTTCGCTCACGCTTGTACGACAACAAAAAGACAATAAGCGTGGCGGAGACAAGGGGGACAGGCGCGCCGGACAGCTTGTTTCCCTCCAGAGATTCCCCCCGCATTGACGCGATTAAGTACATTTGCGCACACGCGTCAAACGGAGCGCTGGCTCCCGTTACTAAGTGGCCACATTCAGCGCCGCCAATTACGGGGGCCGGCAGCCTCTGCCGTCTGCTTGTTAGCCGCCCTTTTACGCATCCTTCCGGACGTGTCTGCGGAAAGCGGAGGGAACTCGAGCTGCGCCCCAACTCGACAGAGCGCGCCCGCGCGTCTTTATTCGCGAATGGAAATCAGCCGAGTACAGTGGCAATAACAGGAGCGCCGCGTCTTATTACAGACTGCGCGCTCGCGGGAAAACAGGGCACGCGCCACAGCCTGCGCAACTTGCCACGATATGATCCAGCCTCACTCTCCGTTATGCTAATGCCGCACTTCCTGCCTTAAGGCTCCCTTAACGTTCGAACGAGCACCTACAAAATTTTACCATCCTTTACAAGTTCTATAATGCCGTACACTCCATCTTTCCTTCCTTATCCTCCTTCCCTCTCCTACACGCATCATTTATCAGTTGTAAAAAATTCCCCTGCTCTCCAACATCTTTACAAATCCTGTATAACTCGTAAACACGAAGATCAAAACCGTCCTAATACTACTACAGCATAGAATAGTAACGAGTAGGGAGCTAGAAAGTTTTGTTAAAACTAATAAACATTGCCACAGGAAAAAAATCATGTCAGAGACAAAGGCAAAAGCAGGTAGTATGTTACAAGTGGGACAGGTCATCGACACGTTATGACACCATCTGCTGAGTGAGAATACGCGTTCAGCAGAGAGAAGACTGCAACAGAAGAGCAAAGGAAGTGAGACAAGCATATTTGTTATTTCATAAGACATGTCGCCAGAAATTCTATCTCTTTCAAAAGAGCACATAGCCTGTAACGTGAATGTAGCAGAATAAGGAGGACATGCCACTGTGTGATCAAAAGTATCCGGACACCCACAAAAATATGTTTTTCATATTAGGTGCATTGTGCTCCCAGCTACTCCATATCAGCGACCTCAGTAGTCATTAGACATCATGAGAGAGCAGAATCGGGCGCTCCGTGAAACTCACGCACTTAGAACGTGGTCAGGTGATTGGGTGTCACTTGTGTCATACGTCTATACGCGAGATTTCCACGCTCCTAAACATCCCTAGGTCATTTTTTTCCGATGTGATAGTGAAATGGAAACGTGACGGGACGCGTACAGCACAAAAGCGTACAGGGCGCCATCGTAGACTGATTGGCGGAGACCGCCGACAGTTGAACAGAGTCGTTTGTGTAATAGGCAGACGTCTATCCAGACCATCAGGATCCACTACAAGTACTATGACAGTTAGGTGGGAGGTGAGAAAACTTGGATTTTATGGTCGAGTGGCTGCTCACACGCCACACATCACGCCTCCCTTGGTGTAAGAAACGTAAACATTAGACGATTGAACGGTAGAAAAACGTTGTGTAAAGTGACGAATCACGGTACACAATGTGGTGATCCGATAGCAGGGTGTGGTATGGCGAATGCCCGGTGAACGTCATCTGCCAGACTGTGCAGTGCCAACAGTAAAATTCGGAGGCGGTGGAGTTATTGCGTGGTCGTGTTTTTCATAGATAGGGCTTGCACCCCTTGTTATGCGTAGCACTATCATATTGATATTTTAAGCACCTTCTTGCTTCCCACTGTTGAAGAGCAATTCGTGGATGGCGATTACATCTTTCAACACAATCGAGCACCTGTTCATAATGCACGGCCTGTGATGGAGTTTTTACACGACATAACATCCCTGTAATCGACTGGTCCGCACAGAGTCCCGACCTGAATCATATGGATGTTTTGGATGGCCGAATACGTGCCAGGCTTCACAGACCGACATCGACACCTCTCCTCAGTGCAGTATTCCGTAAAGAATGGGCTGCCATTCCCCAAGAAACCTTCGAGCACCTGATTGAACGTATGCTTGCGAGAGCGGAAGCTGTCATCGAGGCTAAGGGTGGGCCAACACCATACTGAATTCCAGCATTACCGATGGAGGGCGCTACAAACTTGTAAGTCATTTTCAACCAGGTGTCCGGATACTTTTGATCACATAGTGTATATCATCATTATGAACTAAGCCTCACATAACTCCTTTACATACTCCAGCTTTCATGATGAGTTGATAATTGGGATCAATGGCAGTAGCAGTATAGCACTCGATTCCATTATTACGATGCTGAACTGAATCTATATCCTAGATACTCCAGCACAGTCTATAAACTAGCTGAAGAAGTACTCAAGATGATGACCGTCACCTGATAAACTTGATACCGCTCGCCACCTACTGTGGTGGAGGAATTTACTGTCTATCGACAACACCACATTGAAGGGTGATGCCAGCACTGAACTTCGACGCACGGAGTGGTCGCACAGTTAGAGGTGCCATGTCACGGATTGCGCGGTCAATCCCGCCGGAGGTTCGATTCCTCCCTCAGGCATGGGTGTGTGTGTTGTTCTTAGCATAAGTTAGTGTAAGTAGTTTGTACGTCTAGGGACTGATGACCTCGGCACTTTGGTCCCTTAGGAATTCAGACACACACATTGAACTTCAATGCAGTAGCTAGCAACGGAGCCTCATGGGACCCACGTTCCTGTTCAACACTCAGGTGCCTCCAGATGCTGAAACATACCAACCAACAACGAGGAGGTCAACTAACCACATGGATATCGACACCACGTACATCATGGATGGGTCACCAAGGGCCATCGTAGAACTTGGATTGGGACCAAGGGCACTCCAGCAGCCATGCCTACTCGTCGGAACCCACCGCAGTGTCGAGGACACTAAACCTAGCCTGGTCATGTCACTGCTCAGCTGCACGCACGTCACCTAGAATCCAACACACAGATGAATGAGCAACAGCCGAGTCTGGTGCAGAAGAACGACGACCTGTAAACATTGTCAATGAATTATTGAACTCTTATAAATTTTTACTAGTGAAGACGCTTCAAGATTCCCAAAAGCTGTCTTGACTTCATGCAGAAGTGTCTCCAACGGCCACTCTGTACTATGCTGCTGCTCCACGTTGTAATATTTCTGCCTATTGAAGTTGGAGATCTGCTGGTACTTATTTTTTTATCGGCAATCACTCGAGCCTCCACTAATAGGGTCTTAAATCCTTCTTTCCACGTACAATACGAGACTGGAATAGAAGGGAGAACCGATAGAGGTACTCAGGGTACCCTCCGCCACACACCGTCAGGTGTCTTGCGGAGTATGGATGTAGATGTAGAAGTATGGACACACTTATGCTGGAGTCGTTTGATGTCTGGTATGAATGTGTATCTGTAAGATGATGTTATAGCTTTATAAATAACTAGTGAACCCGAAAATGCTTCGCAATTGATGAATATGCATGGGAATTGGTTATATGTCTTAGTCTCACTGTCCCTACACTCCCTGTCGATCGCTTCCTCCCCTTCTCTTTGTCCGTCTCCTCCTCCTCCCACCTCTCTCTATTCATCTTCTCTTCCCCCTCTCTCCATCTCCTCCTGCCCCCCCCCCTTTCTCTGTCGCTGTCGTCAGCCTTCCTCCCTACCACTTTCAGCCCTGTTCATTGTTATTGCGAATTAAAGATTCAGTAGTAGTAGTCTAATCACAAGCTGCTAAGCTATAAATAAAACTTCCCTGTTTTCTGTGAGAACCGACTGTGAGGAAAGAAACAAAACAGCACACTGTTGTATACACAACCTTTTCTGAAAATATATTTTTGGAAGCATTAAATTTGCTGACAGTCATATAACTAATTTGAGCGCCACCAATGTGTGCCCTCTGCAGTCACTGTGTGCGTGCCTCATTCCATTGCTCGCCTGTGTGCCGATTTGGCACACCTGCCATGAAGTTGCGGCACAGTCTCTGTATATTATGTTTAAATGTGTATACTTTTGTCAGTATGGTCCTACCATTGCACCATTTTGGCCTCATGGAACGAACTCACATTCAGTTTCATTATTTGTTTAAAAACATCTTATGTTTTAAAACGGTGTAAAAGAAAAATTTTAAAGTTAGTAATCATGCGTGGTAGGATCATACCCAAATTTTCGCCTGTTTTGTTTTCCCTGCTGATAACCTGAAGATGCCCCACGAATGCTAAATATGTTAATAACGAGAAAGATTGTATACAGGCGAAACAATTTGTCTAATGGTTTAAATGGCCTGCTACCGTACTTAAGAATGATTGGGAATGAAAACAAAACCATACATTTTCTCAGCACAGTCCAGTTCAGCATTTTCTTTCTCGCAGTCGATACTAATAGGAAACCAGTACACCGTTGTTTAAAAAAATATATAGCCTGTGTCCTGAATGTTTATTAGAGTATCGCGTAAAAATTGGGTGTTAATTGGTCAAGAACTTTAAGAGATTTTTACTATCAACGTTTCCTTATTATGTTATATTTATATATCTATTTATGTACTATATATGTATACTACATATATATTTAAGAAAACTTAGTCCATGCCCATTAGAACATCTATCAGAGTAATGTGTAAAAATCTAATGTAAACCAGTAAAGAACGTTTCAAGATTTTTGATGACATTTTTTCCATTTATGTATTACATATATATGTTATGATATTGGAAAATTCATAGCCTATGTGCCTCCAATTGTTCATTGTGTAATAATTTGAAGAAAGTCAGTCAAGTAGTTTCCGAGATTTTTAGTAACAACGTCTGTCCTTTATGTATTAAATATATATTTACATATTGTAGACATTTAAAAACTATGCAGTTAATGTTTGCCCAGATTTTCATCAGGTCATCATGTAAAAATCTGAAGTAAATCTGACAAGAACATTTCGACTTCTTTGGTGACAATGTTTCTCATTTATATATTACATATGTATATATTTATTATATCCATCTGAATATTCATTAGAGCACTGTATGAAAATTTGACGTGTATCTGGCGAGAATCCTCGACATTTTTGGTAACTATGTTTCCCCTTTGTGTATTACAAGTATATTTATACATTGTATACGTTAAAAAATATACATATAGCTTATATCCGTCTCAATGTTCGTTAGAATATTGTGTGCAAATTTGAAGTAAATGGATCCAGAGCCTTTGGAGATTTTTAGTAACAACATTTTCCATTTCTATACATAATGTTAAACAACGACTTGGTTTTATATTTAGTAACCAGCGAACCCGGCAATGCTTTGCAACTGCTGAATATTTACGGCAATTGGATATAAGTCATAATCTCCTTTTCACCCCTCTCATTTTGCATCTCCTCCTCCTCTTTCTTTTTTTGTCTGTAGACCCCTCCCCCTATATCTCTCCATTCCCTACTCCCTAGCTCTCTGTCCATCTCCTCCTTCGCCCTCTCTCTGAACTTGAGCTGCGTTTATTGCTGCTGCAAACGAAACCTTGATTGGGAGCTGAAGCCGCTTAAAATGAATGGGAAAATGGTTCAAAGACAGTATTTTGCATAGTTTTAGTCTATGAATAGGTAGCATTACAACGTTTTGTACGATTCAGATTCCTTGCAGTATTCTAATCATAGCCGAATAAGCCATAAAGAGCACTTTCCTATTTTCTGTTAAAACAAATTGTGAGGAAGAAAACAAAACAGCAAATTATTGTCTATACAGTTTTTGCCTAAAATTATATAGACTGTAATGGGTATAAGTGTAACGGCTACATTGAACGACATTACATCAGTATTTACTTCTTTTGCAGGATAATAATTGTAGCTACTACAAGTTGTATGATTTTAGGTTGGTTAGTACCTCCAGGTAGGGCAGTGTGTGATAAAAGCAAGCCATTAATGCTCATTTTCTCCCTTGCAGCAGGACAGGTGTTGAAGCGTCGACGGAAAATGGTTTGTCTATACCGATAGGCTTAGTCCACATAGTGGTGCAGGTACAACCATACAGAAAATGTCAGGTCATAAAATTTGTGACGTGTTTGTGGGAAGACCCTTCAACGACAACAAACACATTGATGCCTGTACGTATTAAGGTGCCACATATAAAGACTTGTGTTCTTATAACCGTTGCACCCTGTATATAAAGATGAAGAATATACACAAATCAAAAAAAAGCTTTGCATCACCTCGGTTCCAAGAGATCCGGAACCAGTACAGAAAATTAGAATAGAGATCACTTCAGATTTCTGTACACATTGGTACCTCTAACACCCAGCAGCACGTCCTCTTGCACTGTGCATCCCTGTATTCGTCATGGCATATGATCCACAAGTTCATCAAGGCGCTGTTGGTCCAGATTGTCCCACTCCTCAACGGCGATTCGGCGTAGGTCCCTCAGAGTGTTTGCTGGATCACGTCGTCCATAAACGGCCCTTTTCAATCTATCCCAGGCATGTTCGATACGGTTCATGTCTGGGGAAAATGCTGGACACTCTATTGTCTGGTTGGAGGCATATGTGACACTCATTGGGGAAGAGTATGTGACGTATGTGATGCCAATCTTGAGCGGTCCATTCAGCATGTTCTTGGACTCATCTGCACCGCGCTGCATGGCGTCCCGGAGGGAAAGATGGACCTTCTCATGGACATTGGGAGTGAAGCTGCGCATCATGGATAGACAGCACACAGTTTGAGTCGTAACACGACGTCCTGTGGGTGCATCAAAAGCATTATTCAACATGATGGCGTTGCTGTCAGGGTTCCTCCAAGCCATAATCCGTAGGTAGCGGTCATCCGCTGCAGTAGTAGCCCTTGGGCGGCTTGAGCGAGACATGACATCGACAGTTCCTGTCTTTCTGTATATCCTCCATGTCCGAACAACATCGCTTTGGTTCACTTCGAGACGCCTAGACACTTCCCTTTTTGAGAGCCCTTCCTGGCACAAAACAACAATGTGGAGGCGGTCGAACCGCGGTATTGACTGTGTAGGCATGGATGAACTACCGACAACACAAGCCATGTACCTCCTTCCTGGTGGAATGACTGGAACTGATCGGCTATTGGTCCCCCGCCGTCTAATAGGCGTTGCTCATGCATAGTTGTTTACATCTTTGGGCGGGTTTAGTGACGTCTCTGAAGAGTCTATCTTCAGGGGTTCTGGGAATTGGGGTGATGCAAAACTTTCTTTGACGTGGGTGTTTGAGAGAAAATAACACTGACTGTGAACAAGTTAAAAAAAAAGCACACATTTTCACACTACAGCACAACACAACGCAGTATTTTCTTTCTTATAGTTGGCTTTAACAGTAACCTGCAGTTTCTTGTTTAGTATGTATCAATTGTGTGTGTGTGTGTGTGTGTGTGTGTTTGTGTGTGTGTGTGTCCTACATTTTTTAAACATGGCTGTGAGACAGGAACTGTACACGAATATGATTTGTAAAATACAGTGAACCAGCTGCAACTAGATTTTACTTTAACCTGATTTCAACACCAACTATCATGCAAATCATATTATGTATATTAAAAATATATAGCCAACTCCAACCAAATGTTTATTAGATCATCGTGTAACAACGTGAGGTAAATTGGTAATGAAGTAAATTGGTAAAGAACGTCTTGAGACATTTGCTGATAACTTTTCCATATTAAACATTATTATATGCATGTGATTGAATACCATATCAACTGGGATCTGAAGACACACAAACAGTATGAAACAACAACAAAAATTCAAAATAAAATTTAAAAAGTTCAACAATAAACTGAATCCTTTATGTCTCTTTGGTATGTCAACTCACACACCCCAATAGCTACACTTGGCTACCATTTAAATGCTGTAGCTATCAAGGCTATGGGAATGGTGAGATGCCACGTTGCACAAATAAATAACATTTTGAACCTAATAAGACAATTTATTTATTAAAAATGATGCTGATAATATTTATGTATTTCTTTAGGACATCTTTGTAATTCTGATGATACGATGTTGCAGTGCATGTGGTGTTAAGAAGAACAGTGCAATGTTCCTTCAGGCCAGCATGCATGACCAAAGGAACATTGCATCATTCTTACAATACAGGCAACACAATATCGTAACTCTCCGCTAATGCAAGACAGTGAATATTAATTAAAGAGTCCTCCCCTGTACAAGAACTACATAATATGTGAACGAATGCCGACTGAGATGCAGGAACGATGATATATGTATGGTTGGCTCTGGCCATGAGTCTTTTGTACACTCCTGGAAATTGAAATAAGCACACCGTGAATTCATTGTCCCAGGAAGGGGAAACTTTATTGACACATTCCTGGGGTCAGATACATCACGTGATCACACTGACAGAACCACAGGCACATAGACACAGGTAACAGAGCATGCACAATGTCGGCATTAGTACAATGTATATCCACCTTTCGCAGCAATGCAGGCTGCTATTCTCCCATGGAGACGATCGTAGAGATGCTGGATGTAGTCCTGTGGAACGGCTTGCCATGCCATTTCCACCTGGCGCCTCAGTTGGACCAGCGTTCGTGCAGGAGGTGCAGACCGCGTGAGGCGACGCTTCATCCAGTCCCAAACATGCTCAATGGGGGACAGATCCGGAGATCTTGCTGGCCAGGGTAGTTGACTTACACCTTCTAGAGCACGTTGGGTAGCACGGGATACATGCGAACGCGCATTGTCCTGTTGAAACAGCAAGCTCCCTTGCCGGTCTAGGAATGGTAGAACGATGGGTTCGATGACGGTTTGGATGTACCGTACACTATTCAGTGTCCCCTCGACGATCACCAGAGGTGTACGGCCAGTGTAGGAGATCGCTCCCCACACCATGATGCCGGGTGTTGGCCCTGTGTGCCTCGGTCGTATGCAGTCCTGATTGTGGCGCTCACCTGCACGGCGCCAAACACGCATACGACCATCATTGGCACCAAGGCAGAAGCGACTCTCATCGCTGAAGACGACACGTCTCCATTCGTCCCTCCATTCACGCCTGTCGCGACACCACTGGAGGCGGGCTGCACGATCTTGGGGCGTGAGCGGAAGACGGCCTAACGGTGTGCGGGACCGTAGCCCAGCTTCATGGAGACGGTTGCGAATGGTCCTCGCCGATACCCCAGGAGCAACAGTGTCCCTAATTTGCTGGTAAGTGTCGGTGCGGTCCCCTACGGCACTGCGTAGGATCCTACGGTCTTGGAGTGCATCCGTGCGTCGCTGCGGTCCGGTCCCAGGTCGACGGGCACGTTCACCTTCCGCCGACCACTGGCGACAACATCGATGTACTGTGGAGACCTCACGCCCCACGTGTTGAGCAATTCGGCGGTACGTCCACCCGGCCTCCCGCATGCCCCCTCGCTCAAAGTCCGTCAACTGCACATACGGTTCACGTCCACGCTGTCGCGGCATGTTACCAGTGTTAAAGACTGCGATGGAGCTCCGTATGCCACGGCAAACTGGCTGACACTGACGGCGGCGGTGCACAAATGCTGCGCAGCTAGCGCCATTCGACGGCCAACACCACGGTTCCTGGTGTGTCCGCTGTGCCGTGCGTGTGATCATTGCTTGTACAGCCCTCTCGCAGTGTCCGGAGCAAGTATGGTGGGTCTGACACACCGGTGTCAATGTGTTCTTTTTTCCATTTCCAGGAGTGTAGATAGCCAAAGCGGTTAGGCCCACGAGTCACAGTCCACCACAAATTTTCAGTCATCAATCCCTCGTACAGCTGATGGTTGTTCCTATTGCTAATACGTATTTGCAACTGAGAATGTGTTTCATGGGCTTAGTAATTCTGAGAAACTTCAGTAAATGTAAAGAAATGGACAGTACATTTTTAGAATTAGAAATTGAACAATTTAGCTGAATATACCAAACTATTAATATTCACTAAGTGCAAATAAATGAACAATACAATTTTAGAATTAGGAACTGAAAGGTTTAACTGAACCTATATAGCTTCACCACATTCCAGTTATCCTGTTCTAACATGGATTAACAATCACAGTATTAATTAAAACTGAGGGAATATATTTTCAGTAGCAGATGTTACATAATGAACAAACAGTTATCAGGTTTTTGTTGTTGTGGTCTTCAGTCCAGAGACTGGTTTGATGCAGCTCTCCATGCTACTCTATCCTGTGCAATCTTCTTCATCTTCCAGTACCCACTGCAACGTAAATCCTTCTGAATCTGTTTAGTGTATTCATCTCTTGGTCTCTCTCTACTGTTTTTACCCTCCACGCTGCCCTCCAATACGAAACAGGTGATCCCTTCATGCCGCAGAATACGCCCTACCAACCGATCTCTTTTTTTAGTCAAGTTGTGCCACAAATTTCTTCCCAATTCATTCAATACATCCTCGTTAATTATGTGATCTACCCATGTAATCTTCAGCATTCTCCAGTAGCACCACATTTCAAAAGCTCCTATTCTCTTTTGTCCAAACTATTTATCGTCCACGTTTCACTTCCATACATGGCTACACTCCATGCAGATACTTTCAGAAATGACTTCCTGACTCTTAAATCTATGCTCGATGTTAACAAATTTCTCTTCTTCAGAAATGCTTTCCTTGCCATTGCCAGTCTACATTTTATATCCTCTCTACTTCGACCATCATCAGTTATTTTGCTCCCCAAATAGCAAAACTCCTTTACTAACGCGAATTCTTTACAGACAAATGAAAAAAAACTGGTAGAAGCCGATCTCGGGGAAGATCAGTTTGGATTCCTAGAAATATGGAAACACGTGAGGCAATGCTGACCCTACGACTTATTTTAGAAGCTAGATTAAGAAAAGGCAAACCTACGTTTCTATCATTTGTAGACTTAGTGATAGCTTTTGAAAATGTTGACGGGAATACTCTCTTTCAAATTCTGAAGGTGGCAGGGGTAAAATACAGGGAGCGAAAGGCTATTTACAATTTGTACAGAAACCAGATGGCAGTTATAAGAGTCGATGGACATGAAAGGGAAGCACTGGTTGGGAAGGGAGTGAGACAGGGTTGTAGCCTCTCCCCGATGTTGTTGAATCTGTTATATTGAGCAAGCAGTAGAGGAAACAAAAGAAAAATTCGGAGTAGGTACTAAAATCCATGGAGAAGAAATAAACAATTTGAGGTTCGCCGATGACATTGTAATTCTGTCAGAGACAGCAAAGAACCTGGAAGAGCAGCTGTACGTAATGGACAGTGTCTTGAAAGGAGGATATAAAATGAACATTAACAAAATTATATTCTTCTTTAAGTCTGAGGGTATTTCGCCTGTCTCATACATCTTGCTCACCAGATGGTAGAGTTTTGTCAGGGTTGGCTCTCCCAAGGCTATCAGTATTCTAATGGAATGTTGTCTACTCCCGGGGCTTTGTTTCGACTTAAGTCTGTCACTGCTCTTTCAAACTCTTCACGCAGTACCATATTTCCCATTTCATCTTCATCTACATCCTCATCCCGGGAAATCAGCCACTATTAAAGAACACTATCAAACAACTGAGCAACTGCAAAATATGCACAAATAAATTTAAGAAAAAACGTCCAGCAGGCTTCTACTAATAGTAAAACAGCGCGCCCGCAAAGTCTCTCCACAGCGGATAGCCTAGCATTTGGGGCGCGTAAGCTTGGCAAAATATTTTAAGTGTCGTCAGCACATGTTGCGTGAATCTGCAGTGGTAGGCAAGGGGAAGTAGCGCTGCGTGTGCGTTGCCGCAGTTAGTTTTGTTATTGTTCAGTTCTTGTGTAAGCTGAGTGTAATCAGAATGCTTACTACTGCAGAGAGAGTGTTTTTAGTGGGAGAGGTTTTGCGTGCACTAGGAAACTTCATGAAACATGTGAGGTGGCAATTTATATTGTGTTTCCCTGCTTCCAGGTGTTACACCGTAAATTCGCGAATTCCAAAGGACAGTTTCAGTTTCATGGTGCACCACGAACTGGTAGGTACAATTTTAGATAACAGTAGCTTGACGACATTTCAGACACAGACATGTTGTGCAATCCAACAAAATCAGTGAGGACATTATCGCAGGTGGCTGAAGACTCTAGTACAACAGCACATAAGCCATAACCAAGGAACTGGGGATGTATATGTTTAAAATTACTGCTGTGCAACAATTGCATTGTACGGACCATGGAAATGAATATCATATTGTGAATAGTTTCAGCGATTTGTTATCCGACATGGAATTGATGCTTTAGAACGAGCAATTTTCGCTGATGAGGCTTGTTTTCACCTGCCCTATGTGATCAAACATATCCGGACACCTGGTTGAAAATGACTTACAAGTTCGTGGTGCCCTCCATCGGCAATGCTGTAATTTATTATGGTGTTGGACCACCCTTAGCCTTGATAACAGCTTTCACTCTCGCAGGCATACGTTCAGTCAGGTCCTGGAAGGTTTCTTGGGGAATGGCAGCCCATTCTTCACAGAGTGCTGCACTGAGGAGAGGTATGGATGTCGGTCGGTGAAGCCTGGAAAGGTGTTCTATAGGATTCAGGTCAGGACTCTGTGCATGCCAGTCCATTACAGGGATGTTTTTGTCGTGTAACCACTCCGCCACAGGTCGTGCATTATGAACAGGTGCTCGATCTTGTAGAAAGATGCAATCGCCATCCCCGAATTGCTCTTCAACAGTGGGAAGCAAGAAGGTGCTTAGAACATCAATGTGATATTACCACGTAAAACAACAAGGGGTGCAAGCCCCCTCCATGAGAAGCACTACCACACCATAACAGCACTGCCTCCGAATTGTAATGTTGGCACTACACACGCTGACAGATGACGTTCACCGGGCATTCGCCGTACCCACACCCTGCCATCGGATCGCCACATTGTGTACCGTGATTCGTTACTCCACAAAACGTTTTTCCACTGTTTAATCTTCCAATGTTAACGCTCATTACACCAAGCTAGGCGTCGTTTGGCATTTAGTGGCGTGATGTGTGGCGTATGTACAGCCGTTCGACCATGAAATCCAAGTTTGCTCGCCTCCCGCCTAACTGTCATAGTACTTGTAGTGGATCCTGATTTGCCGGCCGTGGTGGTCTCGCGGTCCTAGGCGCGCAGTCCGGAACCGTGCGACTGCTACGGTCGCAGGTTCGAATCCTGCCTCGGGCATGGATGTGTGTGATGTCCTTAGGTTAGTTAGGTTTAAGTAGTTCTAAGTTCTAGGGGACTGATGACCACAGCAGTTGAGTCCCGTAGTGCTCAGAGCCATTTGAACCATTTGGATCCTGATCCACTTTGGGATTCCTGTGTGACGGTCTGGATAGATGTCTGCCTATTACACAAACGACTCTGTTCAACTGTCGGCGGTCTCCGCCAGTCAATATACGATGTCGGCCAGTACGCTTTTGTGCTGTACGCGTCCCTTCACGTTTCCACTTCACTATAACATAGGAAACAATTGACCTAGAGATGTTTAGGAGTGTGGAAATCTTGCGTATAAACGTATGACCCAAGTGACACTCAATCACCTGACCACGTTCTAAGTCCGTGAGTTTCACGGAGCGCCCCATTCTGCTCTGTCGCGATGTCTATTGACTACTGAGGTCGCTGATATGGAGTAGGTTGCAGCATAATGCACATAATATGAAAAACGTATGTTTTTGTGGGTGTCCGGGTACTTTCGATCACACAGTGTTTCTGTATACATTAATCCCAACGTCCACGAATTTGATCATAAGAAAATCCACATACCTTAAGAGAAACTCCATTGTGCACAGAGAAAATCGGAATGTGGGTTGCCACACGGGAGCGCGAATTATAGGGTCTACCTTTTCCGATACTACAGTCACTTCTGGTGTCAGTTGCACCCAAATCATTTATCCATTTATTGCCCTTCTGAATAAAAATGAGATCAATCACTCATTTTTTCAACAAGACAACTCTACTGCTCACAAGACACACTAGTCCCTATGACTTTTAGATGAAATCTTTGGAGACAGAATAATTACGAAAAGTCTCTGGCCTCAACACTCACCTGATTTGTCATCGCCCGAGTATTTCCTTTGGGGAAAAACATTTGTGTACGAAAATAACTCAAAGTCAATAGATGAACTGAAGACAGCGATAATTGATTATCTTCATTTGATTACAATGAAACATTGGTAAAGGCTTTCGTAAATAAATGTGAATGTGCTGAACCACGCCTTCCAGAGAGAGGAAAATATTTACAGCACCTACTGGTGAGTAACATGCATTTGTAGTTAATAGAACTAGCCCGCCTCGTAGCGTAGCGGTAGCGTTAGCGCCTACCACGCAAGGGGACCCGGGTTCGATTCCCGGCAGGGGTCTAGGTGTTACGTGTCCTTCATTGACACGCAAGTCGCCGAAGTGGCATCAAATAAAAAGACGCGCAATACGGCGGCCGAACCCCAAAGGGGATATCCCAGCCAGCACATCACACACATCCATGCCCGAGGCAGGATTCGAACATGCGACCGTAGAAGCAGCGTGGTTCCGGACTGAAGCGCCTAGAACCACTCGGCCACAGCAGCCGGCATGCCCCACATGATATCCTGCGAACCATGGATGAAGGGCAACAAGCAGAACCTGTATGCCTCGATTTTTGGACTGTCAATGAAGATACTAGCATATGGCTTAGGTTCCCAGATAAGTGGGTGGCACGAAGAATTCTTATATAATAGAACCCACTACGTTGACCTCAACAGCGAATGTTCGTGAGAGAGAAATGTGATAGAACCGCTCTTACTCTATATATGCATAAATGATCTAACGGACAGTGTGTTGTGTACTACTACGTACATAACAGTAAGGGGAAGAGTAGTGCAACAAGATGACCTCGTAGGGAACCTGGACAGGAGCATAAATGATTAGTAAACACGTTAATACAGTAAACAAAAGTTTTACTTAACTAGTAGTGTCCTTCAAATGTTGCAAAGAAATATGACTAAAGGACAAACAGCAATAAAGACTAGTTATTGCAAGAAGCAAACTAAATGGCGTCGTGCAGTGTGCGGTTCTCGCTAAAATGAACGAGTAAATTGTCTAATGCTGAAGATGACTGAAGACTCTCCAACACTGCATCTGAGACTGGGCCGTACAGCTGCTGCCGGCCATCCTACGCTGAAGAGCCAAAGAAACTGCTACGTATCATGTAGAGCCCCCGTGAGGGAGTGCCGCAGCACGACGTAGCTGGACTCGACTAACGTCTGAAGTAAGGCTGAAGGAAACTGACTCCATGAATCGTGCTGGACTGTCCATAAATCCGTAAGACTACGAGGGAGTGGAGATATCTTCTGAACAGCACGTTGCAAGACATCCCAGATATGCTCAATAATGTTCACGTCTGGGGAGTTTGGTGGCCAGTGGAACTGTTTAAACTCAAAAGAGTCTTCCTGGAGCCACTCTGTAGCAATACTGGACGTGTGGTATGTTGCATTGTCCTGCTGGAATTACCCAAGTCCGTTGGAGTGCACAATGGGCATGAATGGATGTAGGTGATCAGACAGGATGCTTACGTCAGAGTCGTATCTAGACGTATCAGGGGTCCATTATCACTCCAACTGCACACCCCCCACACCATTAGAGCCTCCACCAGCTCTAACAGTCGCCTGCTGACATGTAGGGTCCATGGATTCATGAGGTTGTCTACATATCCGTACACGTCCATCCGCTCGATACAATTTGAAACGAGACTTGTCCAACCAGGCAACGTGTTTCCTGTCAACATCCCAATGTCGCGTTGACGGACACAGACAAAGCATAAAGCTTTGCGTCGTGCAATCATCGGCCCCGAAAGTCCGTATCGACTACGTTTCGTTGAATGGTTCTCACGCTAACACTTGTTGATTGCCCAGCATTGAAATATGCAGCAATTTACGGAAGGGTTACATTTCTATCACGTTAAACTATTCTCTTCACTCGTCGTTGGTCCCGCTCTTGCAGTATCTTTTTCCGACCGCAGTGATGTCAGAGATTTGATGTTTTACCGGATTCCTGATACTCTCATACATCGTGACATGGTCGTACGGGAAAATCCCCACTTCATCGGTACCTCGGAGATGCCGTGTCCCATCGCTCGTGCGCCGACTATACCACCGCGTTCAAACTCTTTTAAACCTTGATAACCTGCCATAGTAGCAGCAATAACCGATGAAACAAGTGCGCCAGAAACTTGTTGCCTCATATAGCCGTTGCCGACCGCAGTGCTGCATTTTGTCAGTTTCTATATCTCTGTATTTACACATGCCTATACCAGTTGCTTTAGCGCTTCAGTATATATCGCGGCAGCAGTGGCCACTCGCAGTAGGAGCCGCTAAAGGTGTGGCTCTGCGAGCGCGCATCATTGGATCTCCCGGGTCCCCAAGCGACTGCTATCTCGGAAACGTGCGCTTGCGCTGCCGACTATGAGACGCCGGTGGTGGTGGTACTAGTCTATGCTCCCATACAGGGTAAGCAGTAATATTTTATGCTGATGAGGTTCTGCTGTACGGGATGGTGTAGTCGTTGAGTGACTGTACTAGGATACAAGATGACTTAGACAAAATTTCTAGCTGGTCTGAGGAATGGCGTCTTCCCAAGTGTAGAAAGATGTAAATTAAGGCAGATGAGTAGGAAAAACCATCCCATAATTCTCGAGTACAGCATTGGTAGTGTACTGCTCGACACAGTCACAACTATTAAATGTCAAGGGAGAACGTTGCAGAACGATCTGAAATGTCAGGAGCACGTAAGGGTGGTGGTAGGGATGTCGAATGGTCGACTTCTCTTTTTCAGAAAAAAGGGACACTGTGTACAGAACGTTAGTGCCACTAATTCTTGAGTACTGCTCGAGTATTTGGGATATGCACCAGTTCAGATTAAAGGAAGACAATGAGGCAATTCACAGGCCAGCCACTAGAGTTTTTACGGGCAGGTTTGATCAACACTCAAGTATTAATGAGATGCTACATGAACTCAGATGCGAATCTCTGGAGGGAAGACATCGTTGTTTTCACGATGCACAATTAAGAAAATTTAGAAAATTGGTATTTGAATGCGACTGCAGACCCATTCTACTGGCGCCAACTTACATTTCGCATAAGGACCACGAAGATATGCAGAGAAGAATTAGGGTTCGTGCGGACTCATAAGGACAGTTGTCCTTCCCTCGCTCTGTTTATGAGTGGAGTAGGAATGGAAATGACCAGTAGTGGTACAAGGTACTACAGCCATGCACCATGCGATGGTTTGCAGAGTTTGTATGTCGACGTAAAAACTAGGCACAAAGGTCACCCTTGTAGTGGCCGAGCGGTTCTAGGCGCTTCAATGGAACTGCGCGACCGCTACGGTCGTAGGTTCGAATTCTGCCTCGGGCATGGATGTGTGTGGTGTCCTTAGGTTAGTTAGGTTTAAGTAGTTCTAAGTTCTAGGGGACTGATGACCTCAGATGTTAAGTCCCATAGTGCTCAGAACCATTTTTGAATCTCCCTTGCAACGGAAAACGCCATCTTCGAGGAAGTTATCACCTAATGAATTATTAGCAAACACGGCTTGCAAACTACACGAACAATAACCCTATACGCTGAATTACTGCTGTGTAATTGGTATGTCTGGCCTAACCTTCTAACACACACAGTAAGTTTGTGGTTAATATTAAATACCTCATACTCAAATGTCTTCGATACCCTCAGACGCTGGTTGGGATGTAATTCCCCTTATGCAGATTTGGTCCCTGGTCCGTTAAGTTCGGGAAGAAATCATAGACCGTCCAGTCCTTACCGCACGTGTCCCACTCGCTAGAGCAGCGTCAGAATTTGAGTCACGCACGTAGTCCCGCGTGCTGCTCGTTCGGCGGCTCCTGTCACACAGGCACGTGTGTTCTGCGAAAACTCGCGAGCAGACGTCCGGCCATTTGCAAGCCGCGCTCCCGCGGGGACGCCTCCCTGTAGGCTAGAGCCGCCCCCCGCCTCGCCCGGCGCACGCCGCTGTCGGAATACCTAAACCGCAATTAAGTCACCCCCGCACACGTGCTCACCACGTCCGTCTGGGAACACACGCCACAGAAGGGGGAGGAGAGCGGCTAGCGAGCGGGGCGCTCAGCGAACAAGTGCTCGCGCGACAACGAGGTTACCGCCAGGTGCGAAGCGAACGCCTGCCTAGGTGGACCGCGCCAATTAAAAGTCGCCGCGCAAGACACGTGCCAATTGGCGGCCGACGTGCGCTAAAAGCGTTAATAAATGTCCGCGCGCGACGGGGAAGCGCCTCACGCTACGCGACCCAACGGCAGAAATTCTGGACGTCCCGCAACCGTAGAGATTTGCGCCAAAAGGTCCGACAATTATTGTCACTGTCTTCTCTCGTCGAGAGCGATTTAGGGAATCAGTCTCCGAAAATCTGGATGAGAAACGGTGACAAATAAAAGACTGCCTTATTCGCACTGAATGTACAGAACGAATCCTGTTCTACTGGCTTCCGGCTAATATTCTGTGCACCGTGCAGTCTGGCGTTCTCGGTAGCCCGGATGCAAAAAGGCTTTGCTACTCACTGCGACTTCAACGACTTATATTGCTGCACTTAGTCTCTGTTAGTGGGTAAGTAGAATCTAGCAATTATTCCTGCATATCAAAAGAAGACATTAGGCTTGCGTAATCGGCAGCGATCATTTTATTAATGAGCTGTCTCCACACTCTGACAAAGAAAGTGAAGCACCCAGAAGATACGGTCGGATGTCAATTTAACGCTATACACGTAATTTTCGCACAAACTAAGTTGACATTCGGCGCGATGGTTGATGAGAGCGACTTTAAACGGGAAATGCTTTTACGGTCGCTCCCATCAGCCACCGCGCCAAGTGTCACCTAAGGCCTGACAATGGTGCTCTGAAGCATCGAAACTGGTAGCAGTACAATGAGTAACGTCATAAGGACGGCTGTAGGTGTTCCATTTTACTACATAACTGTCAACTTACTTAGCACATACATCACATTCTATCGATGGGTACGTAAATGGTCTGTTACGCCACAGTAGAAAAGGGGGAAGAAAGTAAAACTTTTTCTTAAGTTCACTCAAGCATAGCCACAGGCCATTTCAAGGAGAGGTGGTGACATAGCTATGCAGCAGAAAGAAACAATCAACACTGAGTCTATCGCAAACATAAGCACACGTTGCTATATCAGCACCAATCATCATGCACAAGTTATGCATTGATCAAAACGTCCACTGAAAGAGAGACAGAGATATATTCGAAAAAAAGTTCAAATGTGTGTGAAATCTTATGGGACTTAACTGCTAAGGTCATCAGTCCCTAAGCTTACACACTACTTAACCTAAATTATCCTAAGGACAAACACACACACACCCATGCCCGAGGGACGACTCGAACTTCCGCCGCACAGTCCCTGACTGCAGCGCCTGAGACCGCTCGGCTAATCACGCGCAGCATATATATTCGCTACCTCTTGTTACACGGACCAACATTCTGTACTTCGGATGCAATAATACCTGTCGGAGACTGGGCGGTGCAGTTAATAGCTTGTAAAAAATTGTTAAGCAAACACTACTGACAACTACTGAAGACGCGGGACACATTCGGTCATAACGAACACGGTCTCACATCATTGCCTCTCGCTTGTCTTCATAAATAACGCAGTTCTCCAGCTGTGAATTCACTTGGTCATTAGGATCGATGGCGTTCGTACCAATTACACTAGACTCTTGATAAACCGGCCATTCCTCGCAAATATGGGTGTCGGATTAGCGGAAGTGCCGGATTGTTGACAGTGGCTAAAATTTAGTATAAACACGTTATCAAATCAAAAGATACGTTCATTTTACAGAATATTTTGTCCTTGAGTGTGTACATGCATATTAGTATCACTCGACATTCAATATGAAACATGTCCCAAAGTTTTAGTTGTCACCACGATGATACGTGATGGTAGTATGCTTCATCACACAACGGCTTTACAAGCATTTCACAGGTCCTGCCATGTTTCTGATTGTTGCATATTATACTCCAGGAAGACGTCTCCATTGTTGAGTGGTACTTAAGATAGGTGAATAAATTAGTGAAATCGAGGTGAAGTGAAGTAGAAATTAGTTTAGTTTAGAAGATTTACACACTGACAAACAACGGACAAAGCAGCGGTGGGAACGGCCGGCGCTTGCAAGTCAGCATAGCACGTTCAGGAGAAGCTGTCGATTCAGCCGTCAGGGCATCGCCCAACCGGCTCGCGTCAAGAAGATTCTTCGAGAAGCTTTTCACGTGACAGAAGAAGCCATCGCCCTCCCCACATAAGCGGACGCTGTCGATTCAGCCGTCAGGGCATCGCCCGACCGGCTCACGTGTTTCTCAGTTATCACATGTGAGCAAAGGCCCTCGCCTACATTCCAATAGCCAATGACCGACGTTAAGAAGATTCTTCGAGAAGCTTTTCAACGTGACAGACGAGACAATGACCGTGAAGTCGTTCACCTCCAGTGAACTGAAGTGATAAATACGCGAGACGCAGTGGGCCCGACAGAGGTAGAAAAGAAGACGAGAGTAGCAGTTGTTTTCAGTCATGCAAGAAGAGACTACATCATACACAGACGCACCAAGCCCGCCGCTGTAATGGAATAGCAAGGAGTAGCCTCGGCGCCAGAAGACAGAAGTTCAAAGGTATTTGAAGTCTGATTTTTACGAACCCGGATGACTCGTGAGGACGGGAAGGAGACGGCCTCACATCAGCAGTCACCTGTGAGCTGGAATGAAGATCTGACAGCCGAAGACTGGCAAGCGGGAGTCCGTTGACACACGCGGCCGCTTAGAGACTAGGACGCCACATCCAAGGTATCACCATCCGATTCACGACTTCGCTCTCAATAATTAAACGGGCCACCGCACGAGGCGCGTCTGCAGTCAACTGGACGAGACGGCGACACGAGATACACACCGCCAGGCGTAATCAGACGCCGCCGCTGCCGCAGCAGAAGGCTTCGCAAACGACACAGCTGCCTCTCTCCGAGCCAGAAAATCCAGTAAGCAAACAGTTGTACAAAACTTTCAATAAAAGTTATCTTATGTAAAAATGCCGTTTCATTCTACCTCATTCCCGAACCAAGGAAGAACCCACCCTGCCCACATGTTGTTAAGAGAGAAAAATTAATTTATTTAGTATATTCACCCTGACATAATGCTTTAGAATCAAATGCCCTTTGCAGTAAAGCTCATCCTGACAACTGACTAGCATCAAAAGAGAAAACCCAGTTAGATTAAGTAGCAAAAGTGTTACATTTGGTGTCAGAACAGTTACACCAGCTTCAGCGCCAGGAGTTTGAGATATCCTCATGTTCTCTCCTCCTATCTCCTCTTCTTCATCAGTTTCATCGTAACGTTCCTGTGAGCTCATGATTACCTCTTGACTGCTGAATTTTGGTCATAAATACTTGCTCGTCCAACACTGTTGCCTGCAACAACGGTTTTCTGCAAAGAACCTAAGATCAGTTTATATCTACTTTCGAGTTTCTGCTTGAGGTCTAGCATAACACGTTTCCCTTCAGGAGCCGTGATAATGATCCACAAGGAAAGCCACAATTTCGAAGTGTACAGAAATGCTGATCATTATAATTAACTAACTGCATTGTTCACAGACGAAATTTCATTATTATAAGTGTCATTTCAGCTTGAACGACTAGAAGCTGAAAATGTGCCGAATTACTGAGGCGCCGGATTAGTGAGGGCCGTATTAGCGAGAGTTTAGTGTTTATTACCGTGTACACACAGCCATGTATTAGATCTTCCAGCTCTTCTCGTGAACACGCTGCTTGCCGCTCCTCAGATGACAACAACCAAGTAACCAGAATCTGCCACTCATGAGACTTCGCACTGTACCCCTACCACTTTGCCGATGGAGAGACTGAGGCTCTTGCAATACCAGTACAGCTTACTGTGCTTCTGACTCAGCATTATTGTAACTGCTGGGTAACAGGGCCATCTGCGGCCCTATTTCTGATTAACAATGGAGGCACTTACAAGTGCCAGGACCTACATGTCAGTTTGGGTCGCAAATACATGACTTCCAGCAGTATGGTTCACTCAAACGTACAGCCATGGGTCGTCGTCATCTTCCGGAGTGATGAAGCTCTAACACGGTGTGGGGACATAATCTCACACTACAGCTTCGGCTGCAACTACAAATGTGACCCGGCAAAACTTCAACTGAATGGCTGGAGCAGCAGCTTTGCCAGCCGAGACGACAATGGGGCTCAGTGGGATTTCACAATATCAGTGACATGTGGCGTTAGCCGAGGCTGAAGAGGAAACACAGTACTGTAAACCTGAATTAATAAATATTAACTTTCTAGCCATGTTTTCTTAGTGCCAAAAGATGCTCTGCAGGTTTCATAACACTATCCTGACACTGTAGAGGTATCTCTGCTGGGCACCCCTATATCTTAGAGACTTGGTACTCTCTAGGGCCACGAGGATGTATTAGTGTTGCTCATTTTGTAAACAGGCTGGTATGGTACACACTGTCGTGGAATAGCGATATGCACACACGCCGATGGCGGAAGTATCGTGTATACAAGGTAATGGCAGTGCTTTGGCGGTACTGTCATTTGTAGTCAGGTAATTCATGTGAAAAAGTTCTGACGCGATTATAGCTACACGACGTGAATTAACAGACTTTCAACAAGGAAGCCAGACGCAAGGGACATTCCATTTCTGAAATCGTTAGGGAATTCAGTTTTCCAAAATCCACAATGTCCAGTATGTGCTGAGAATACCAAATTTGAGGCAATACCTCTCACGATGGACAGCACAGTGGCCCACGGCGTTCACGTAAAGAAAGAGGCCAGCTGCGTTTGTGCAGAGTTATCATTGCTAACAGACAAGACCGCTGCGTCAAATAATCGCAGAAATCAGTGTGGGAGGTACAGTGAACTTATCTGCTGGGACAGTGCGGCTATGGCAGCAGACGACCAAGACGAGTGCGTTTGCGAACCGCACGACATCGCCTGCAGCGTCTCTTCCGAGCTCGTGACTATATTGGTTGGACCCTAAACGACGTGGAAACCATGGAATGGCCAAATGAGTCCCGATTGCAGTTAGTAAGAGCTGATGATGGGGTTCGAGTGTCGCGCAGATCCAGCGAAGCCATGGACCCAATTAGTCAACAAGATATTGTGCAAACTGGTGGTGGCTCCATAATTACGTGGGCTATATTTGCATGGAATGGACTGGGTCCTCTGGTTATCTTCGACTACTTGGAGACCATCTGCAGCGTTTCTTGGGCTTCATTTCCCAAATAACGATGGAATTTTATGGCTGACAATACGTCATGTCACCAGACCGCAGTTGTTCGCAATTGGTTTGGAGGACATTCTGGAAAACTCGAGCAAAAGATTTTGCCACACAGATAACCTGTCATTAATCCTGTCGAATACTTATTACATAATCGAGAGGTCGG
Source organism: Schistocerca gregaria (assembly GCF_023897955.1). Taxonomy (NCBI): domain Eukaryota; kingdom Metazoa; phylum Arthropoda; class Insecta; order Orthoptera; family Acrididae; genus Schistocerca; species Schistocerca gregaria. The sequence continues at coordinate 240,371,051 of NC_064926.1, forward strand.
CTCGTCCCCAAAATCCTGCATCGGTAACACTTCCACAATTATTGACAGCTATGGAGGCAACATGACTTAATATGTCAGCAGGGGACTTCCAACAAATTTTTGAGTCGAATCTTCCTGGCAGATTAAAGCTGTGTACCGGACCGAGACTCGAACTCGGGACCTTTGCCTTTCGCGGGCAAGTGCTCTACAAACTTAACTACCCAAGCACGACTCACGCCCCGTCCTCACAGCCTTAATTCCGCCAGTACCTCGTCTCCTACCCTCCAAACTTCATAGAAGCTCTCCTGCGAACCTAGCAGAACTAGCACTCCTGGAAGAAAGGATATTGCGGAGACATGGCTTAGCCACAGCCTGGGGGATGTTTCTAGAACTTTTTGAGTCCCTGCCACGTCGAGATGCTGCACTATGATAGGAAAAATGAGGTCCGAAACGATATTTGGAGGTGTCCCAGGACTTTTGCAACTTCCGTGTATTTTGGGCTTGAACAGCGTCGGATGTTGCGTGAGCATTGTGAAGAACACAGAGATGCAGCATACTCGAGTGAGACTGAGTTACAAGCACCTGACACAGTTTGAAAGGGGCTTCATTCTGGGTCTCCGTTTGTGCGGTTCCTCCAACCTTGCCATATACAGATTTTCGGGGTATTTGGATGTGACACAGTTTTGATGTCGGAATGAATGGAAACATTAGGCCATGCATAATTGTAGTCGAGTTTCTGGTGGGAACAAGTCTGACATCACAGGAGAGGATCGTCGGATTGCGCACCAGTCACATTCTAATCACTTCACATCTGCACTGCCCTCCAAAAATAAGTAATGGATAGACTGAAACATTCTGTCTTGTCCTTCACGATTTGCTAGAGATAAGCAGAAGTCAGACTAGGGCACTCGTGACCATCGTCGGCGATTATGGCGGTGACCTGGGGAGAGGATCCACTCTTCCAGTGTTTTGAAGAGGCACAGCTCTGTTACCCTTTACATCATGGTGTGGAGAGCCATAGAGTATGACTTCAGATCTTTTCTAATATTGACTAAGGGAGTACTGATGGCACAACGGAACGTCATGAACATCCTGCGTCCTCACGTGTTATCTCTGATACGACAGTATCGTGGTCCTTTTTGTAACAGGACAATGCTCATCCACCATGACACGTGTCTCTAGGAACTGTCTGAGTGATGTCTATGGCCAGTAATATCTCAATATCTGTCCTTGATAGAACATTTGTGTGGATTTTCGCAGGACCACCGATGTGAGTTACGAGTATCACTGCAGCATCACGTGTGAAAGTGGTCCCGTCAGATAAACCGTATAAATGAGAATATTAGGCGATTTGGAATTAGCCAATCGACTACGTGCGACTCCTTCTAGAAGATGTTGAATCCATTTTAAAAACTGTACATAAATACCATGAAGACATATTCAACATTTTTAAAGTGCTGTCATCAGTAAATAGTATAAAAGAGATTATTAGGCTATTTGGAATTAGCCAACGATAAAATTCCAATCGTCTACGTGCATATCCTTCTACAAGATATTGAATAAACTGTAAGAACCGTACATCAATACCATATCGGAATATTCACCATTTTGAAATGGATGTGGCGTACTTAAAAGTCGCAGTAGAATTGGCCAATAAATCGCAATGACCATTCAACAATTTAGTTACAGAAACTCAATCGCAGCTTCGTAACATGAACTTCAAAACAAGACTGACAATCGATAAATTATACATAGGAAGTAGAATGCCAACATATGAAACGAAATATATCTCTGTAACAAATTTAAAAAAGGACACATGTTACATGGACTTTTTTTATTCAAATTACTTAACACTACCATCTCGTAAAATACTAACTATTGCTCGTGGAACATTCTTTGTGTCTTGTTACAGTGTGAGACAAAAACAAAATAAAAACAGGCAGAACATAAGAAAATAATGGCACGTAAATTGCATCACGGCTTATTTTATGCACCATTATAATCTGTTATACTCCTCCCACTTTTATTGTATTTTTCTGTAAGATTGTAAAAGGAAATATTGCTTTATTTTGACACATCTGACAATGATTAATGGATCCAAACTAGCCATACATGACGAATCAAAAATAAACGTATTTGCGATCTAGACTGAATTCATCTGCACATATTTCGTTAACTTCAGGACCACTGAGTTTCGTAGGACAGTTATTCTCTATTGATAGGATTTAGTTAAACATATCATTGTAAGAAGAATTTAACAAGCATTTATTCACGTGGAAGCAGTAAATTAAATAACAATCAACCACAAACTCAAAACTCCATGTGTTATTATGAGCCACCATTATTTAATTTAACACTATGTTTTGCATGACCAAATAATTATTATTTGACCAATATTCATGCCATCATAGCACGTTCATAGCGATTGAAAATGTTGAACACAAAAGCGGAACTAAAAATTAATCTAAGTCAAAAAATGATTACAGACCTTGATCAAAAAGTTATCTAACTTACTGCTGGTGAAGTGAAGTTCTTCCATTTCCTAATTGTCAGGCTCGGAGTCGTTGTTGGGGAGCGGACCGTGATCAAATGAAGTATAATGCGTCAGAATGATCTGCATTATACTAAACACATTGATCGGACTTCGTGACAATAAATTTAGATTCTTTGTAGAATGCAGATCTGCACATAATGACTCGAAAAACGACACATCACCAAATCAGTAATTTTCCATCGAGACTAAAGGCTGAAACATAAAAAGAAACGTCACGTATTGTTAGAAAAGAATAGTGTTATTTTCAAAAAATGAAACTTACATCAAGCTAGATGTTATTGCTAGTGCTGCAAATTTACAACGAGCAAGAAACTGACGTGCTTACATTATGCACGATGAGAGAAGACAGATGAAAGTCAATGGGCGACAAGAGCCTCACTTTTTTTAACTGACTATCGCAAATGCATCATGGATGTTAAATCTTGACAAAGATACTTGATACGTTTAGATCTATCGATCTATGGGTGCTGGTATATCGAATTAATGTATAATATAACTTAGATATGAATTAATAGTAGTGTGAGTCTCTTTGCAGAACGATGCTCGCTAGGAAAAATACTTACAAACGACAGAAAGTCAGTGTCCTCCTGAATCCGAGTGGCAATGGTCCGGTCAAAGACTGAGTTATCCGCATCATTGTTTAGTATTTATATTGTTTAATTATATCAAAAGTTAGCTTAGTGTACATTTAAAGGTATCGAACACGTTGTATCATCGTATTTTAGATTCTGTAGCGTAGGTTGTATCAGAATTCATAGGACACACTTTCTGGCCCAGAAGACGTATTTCTCAGTAATTTACAAGCCAGCGTGTTTTTCTTCAGTATTCTAAAGAAAAACTGGCCTCGTCATTAGCTCTTACCTAATTGAAAATGAGTTACTGTACTTCGTTTTTTGTGTGTTCTGTAACGTTTATGTAGCTTTTGCGGCCATGCTGACACATTTCTGTTTTAATTTAATTTTTGTTTTCTGTGTTGCTTGTGAATGTTTTATTCTGTGAAATATAATGGTACGATAATCATTTAATGAGAAAGAAGGGTTGTAAAGTTTAAAATGTATTATACTGGTCTATAATGACAAGTGGAGCTATACTTTTGATTGATTCCTATCATATCTGCTGGTCGGGTGGAAGTATAGGCGTTGTAGCAAAACTCCTCTTGGTGTTTAGGTATAGTTACTACATGAGGTGTGAAATGGTTCTACCGAATATGGCTTTAGATCGTGAGATGTAATCATTAAGGGCAACGCTAAACACACCGGGTTTAGCCTATATGAGCCATTGTGATTATTGGAATGTCAAAATTTGGCATGGCTAGGCTCTCTAAAATTAATCTAACCGCTAGATAGGCCTATGATTAATTTTTGACGGCTATGATTTGATTACGGGCGACATAAACTGACTTGTTTGGGACGATAACACGTAACGGAACACAATGAAACATCAACGAATTACCTTCCAAAATAAATACACATTAATTTAGACACACTCAAAAAACACTTTGGCCAAAAGTTGAGATGAATTATAAAGCACTGAGCATTCTAATACGATGCTGATGGCAGTGCCGTCAGATCATATAATGCGTCTATAAACTTTCTAGGATGATGGTGTAGGATAAATGTATCAGCTTGAGGTAACGGCCCCGTACCGGAAACGAACGGGTCGAAAATTACAAGCGAAACCTGCTCTGATGCCTCTGACAGTGGAATACATGTACTGGTACTGTTGTTGCTAAGGTTGTAGTGTAGGCAACTTTCAGAAGTGGTAGTATGGACCAAACAAGGAAAACTGTGTAGTAAACATGGGCTCTAAAATGTACATCGAAAGTCACGAATCGAAAGACAAGAAACGTATTCACTCATAGAAACGTATCAAAAATATTTTAAATAAGCTGCTCACAACAACGCAAACTTCCAAATTTAACAATTATTGATCTCGTGAATTACATCTTCCGGAGACATATTGAGTCTCAGCTTTGTCTTTGATAAGGATAGATGTTGATGAAATGAATTAAAATTTGTGTCAACAGTAGGACTTGAACCCAGGCTTCCTGCTTACTTGACTAATATGCTTTCCACTACACAGCGCAGGCATTGGGACTAACACACCTGTTTGGAATACCATACTGTAATGCACTCCCTCACACAAACTTCATTTCACACCTCAGCTGATCTTGATTTGCCCTTCCTTAAATTGTCAGTATTGCCGAGGCTCTCCGATACCGGAATAGCGTCGCACTCTGTACGTAATGTGGTGAGATATAGGCAGGATTTCCCCCTTACGTACAAACCTGTGGTGCTATTCCAGTATCGCAGAGCCTCAACGACACTGACGATTGAATAAGAGGAAAATCAAGATGGTCTGAGTTGTAAGTGGACTTTGTGTTAGGCAGCGCATGGGGGGCCTAGTTAACAGGAGATCTGGGTTCAGGTCCTGGCTTTGGCACAAATTCATTGCTTTAGCTTCTACTCTTATCGAATTTAACAATTATTTGCTGTTAACTAAAATAATGTTTACTTGTTTCATCAGTGCAGAATTGATTGCGATGAAAAGGAACAAATTTAACCAGATGGAAAATACACTTTTAACTGAAAACCGTTTGACTTACGCAGAAACATAATTTATTATGATAGAATATTTCAGTTTCATAAAGAATCTAGGCTAAAATTAAAGTTGCAGAAACAATTATGACATGTTAGCAATGCAAATGTGGTGGAGTAGTTGCTGTCTTCAGCTTCAGTGCCATAATTATCACCAAGTCGTCATTCAGATTCCCTGTACATATTTCTGCATCAGCTTTGAATACTTCACAGATCAGTTTGCATATCAAGTACACTCATCGCAGCATTTGGCCCAGAAAACTTGTCCACGTCTACACATATTGACTGGTGTAATGGGACGGTGTATCTCCCTCTTCACAATTCATTCCACATCAGAATTCGACAATGCTCACCTGACCACTAGCTTCAAATATCTACATACATACTCTCACAACCAGTATGAATTGCATTCCCATGGAAGCAGTTGTGATGGCTTTTCCCCATTCCACTCGCGTATGGAACATTGAGGGGGGGGGGGGGTATGACTGTCTAAATGCTTCTGATCTTGCTGCAATGGAAGACCTACCTCAAGGAAGGGTGTATATCACATTTTTGGCAATACTGAGTCTTCACTGGAATGAAGTGGTACATCAAATCACATCATTTTCCTGTTTGCAAGTTGAGATATTTGTAGTTGAAAATTTGAGCATCCTGGAAGAACGTCGTATATCAATGGAAATGGCGTATGTGTCCGATGTAAGTTTCACTCTGAGTGATATTGTGTCCTTAAATAATAGCATAGAAAGAAAAACAGATCCACCAAACTGGAATCAGAATGTCTAGCAAAGTTTGAGGAAATATAAAACCTTATATTTTTGAAGCTGCCACGACGTGCCTGAAAAAACTTCATCAAATGTGGTACCTAGAAGAACGTTGTATATCACTATAATGTAAAAATTGTGCACTAGAGTAATTTGTTTGGTGTTGCTTTTGCTTTGCGCAAAACAACAAAGGAACAATGATACTTTTTGTACAACTACCTTGTTTTGACAGGATATTTTATAACAGAAGAGCAGAAGTTTATTGTTTTGGAGCATCTTCCTGCTCTGCGTTAATTCGAAAAGAAAAGAACAGTAATGGATGTCGCGATTATCTGTGAATGAAAGTATGTAAAACCTATAGGCTATTTTTGTACACCTGTATTACAAACGAAATGAGGCAGAATGACTTTGTTTCTGCCAATGTTTTTAAAGGAATTATGAAGCGTGATCCAAACTTGAAAATTACTAGTTACATGGTTGAACATCTGTGCAGATTACAGAAATTCAGTGTATTAGCCATAACGTCATTCACACTTGGGTACGTCGTTCTCTGCTAGAAACGAAAGAGAAATCAAACTCAACTTATATTCCTATACCTGTTATGCAGTTTCCTTTATTGTGTAAGGGGCTTCTTCCTCTATTGGCAGAGAAAATGAGGAACTTTTTGGATATATGTAAATACCTTGATGCACAGGGAATTTTATGTTAACTTACCTTCAGAGTGAACAGTTCGATTACGCAGTAAGCCTTTAAAACCTAATATACTGCCATTCCTAGCGTCTCATGCCTTCTGCGATGTTTGTTGCGACTTGCCTTTAATACTTCGATACCTGTAATTTGTAAGTTGCAGCGAGTTTTAAACAATTGCTTAATTTATTGCCATCTCTGGCGTGTAAGGCCATCTTCCTAGATGTTAGTGGCTTGCTTTTAAAACATTATCTGCTGTATCTGTATTTAAAGGCGATATGCTAAATTGTAACTCACTGAAAACACTATTATTTACACAGTTGTTTATTCCTTCATTAATAACGTGTGGTTTTTTATTTATTGTTGAGTCTGGAATTACTGGTTTCAAATAAATTGTGTGTAATTGTAAAAGCCAACCAATAGTAACGGATTACAGCCTTGTCCACAATCATAACCTTGACTACCAGGTTCCAATAACAATGTAAAATATGCTAAATACATGTTGTTGTTCTGTAAAAAGTGCTGTATCACTCAATCATACATAATAAAACGTACGAGTGTTGACTGAAACGTAATGCCTCCACCTTCGTAACTCTTCAGCAGTTGGCAGCAATGGTATGCGGCATGTACTGGCTTCTTCCTTAGCCTCTTCTCTACAGCTCCAGTTTGCACGAAGCCTTAGCATTGAACGGTTTTGTTGTTGCAGTGTAAGGTGCGGAACCCTGCGGAGACGGCGGCCAATGCTATTTAAACAACGTGCAGTCATTGAATTCTTGATAGCAGAAGTGTCACCTCAAATAAGATGCAACAGAGAATGAAATCAGTTTATGGTGATTGTGTTGATGTGAGTAGTGTGCGTTGTTGGGCGAGTAAGTTTAAAGATGTTGAGGCGGGATCATCTGACCCGTATGTCACACAAAGAGTTGGATGTTCTGTGACAGCAACCACGGAGTTTCACAGGCAAGAAGTTGACAAATTGACTCAGAGAGAAACTGCAAGCACAATCGGCATTTCACAAGAACATATGGGTCACATTATTGCTTTGCTTGGCTATCGGAAGATCTGTGCATGATGGGAACCCCGGATGCTGACTCGTGAAATGAAAGTGCACAGACTTGAAATTTGCCAGGAAATCCTCTCGCATTACGAGCATGAAGGTAACGCCTTTCTCAAGTCAGTTGTGACTGGAGATGCTTCTAATGAGGATCTTGAGAGAACTGTGCGAATATAGTTGCGGGAAGAGAGTGTCGACTTCTTCTGTGACAGCTTCAGAAAACTTGTTCATCGTTGGCAGAAATGTATTCTCGGTTTGATGTAAAGAAATATTTGTTAGGGGACGAAAGTTGCTATGGAAATACCTCCACAAGAAAGCAAAAGGGACGATTAACAAAAAACTTTGGGCTCCAGCTACCAGTATCGTTTTTTGGTCAGAAGTACATTCGGAAAAGACCGTGCTTATACGGTTTTAATTAGCGTGAAAAGCTTAGAAGGTGTTGTAATTTCTGAACAACATGAAAATTCGATTAAATAAAAATAAAACAATCTCGCAGGTCATATAATCTACGCGAGATAAGCAGCGGGCGTTAAAAAAATGGCTCTGAGCACTATGGGACTTAACATCTGTGGTCATCAGTCCCCTAGAACTTAGAACAACTTAAACCTAACTAACCTAAGGACACCACACACATCTATGCCCGAGGCAGGATTCGAACCTGCGACCGTAGCAGTCGCGCGGTTCCAGACTGAGTGCCTAGAACCGCTAGACCACCGCGGCCGGCAGCGGGCGTTAAGCTACTCTGTGAATAAATTTCGTGAAACAGGAAGTGTTCATGGAAAGAAGCGTAAACGACGACGTAAAGTGTTCACAGCTTACCTCAATGACATTTCTCGCCATCACAAAGTCTCTCCCAAAAAGTCTCTTAGACGTCTTTCACAGCAAACGTAAATTTCTCACACCTCTGCACAAAGATCTGCCAAATTACTTGGGCTAACGCCCTATTAATTAACAGTAGTGCAAGGAACTTAAACCTGCTGATCCCACGAAAAGGATTAGGTTTCTCAAAGAGGTTTTGAAACAAGTGCAGGACAGTGAAATGGATCCTTACGTCACACTGTTTTCAGACGAGGCTTCTTTCCATTTACACGGGTATGTTAACTCCCAAGACCATCAGATAGACCTATTCTGCATCATGAGGAACTCCTTCACCATCGCGAAATAGGAGTGTGGTGAGCAATTAGTGCTAACATAATAATACAGTTCGCGAAGTTTTGTTAAACGCACAGATAACAGTGAAAGATGTGTGCAAAACATTCTGCAGCCTTTTTTTTTCAGAAACTGAGCGAAAGAGAATGAGGTTTCGCATTTTTCAACAAGATTCGGCATAGGCTTTACGGCCAATGTTTATTTGCACGCTATTCATGACGTGTTCCATGACAGTTATTTGCAATAATATCTGACACCCTCGAAGTCCCGATTTAGCCCCGCGGAATTTCTATTTGGGGGAGCACTAAAGGATAAAGTATACACAACAAATCAGCAGACATTACAGGAACTCAAGAATAATGTCCGTGAGTCATTTAAGTCAGTTTATCAAATATAATTACATTCTGTGATGATTAATTTCTTAAGTACATGTAAGAATGGAAAACAATGGCAGGCAGCTCCAGCATCTCCTTGCGTGACATGGGTGAGTACAAAATTTATTTGCATATACACTCTAACGCAAAGAAACGACACAACTTGAAGGAATTATCGGAATGGGATGGATATTGCTATACAGGTTGGTCGATTGATAGTGACCGGGCCAAATATCTCACGAAATAAGCGTCAAACGAAAAAACTACAAAGAACGAAACTTGTCTAGCTTTAAGGGGGACACAAGATGGCGCTATGGTTGGCCCGCTAGATGGCCCTTCCATAGGTCAAACGGATATCAACTGCGTTTTTTAAATAGGAACCTCCATTTTCTATTTCATATTCATGTAGTACGTAAAGAAATATGAATGTTTTAATTGGGCTACTTTTTTCGCTTTGTGATAGATGGTGCTGTAATAGTCACAAACATATGTCTCACAATTTTAGACGAACTGTTGGTAACAGGTAGGTTTTTTAAATTAAATTACAGAACGTATGTACGTTTGAACATTTTATTTCGGTTGTTGCTATGTGATACATCTACCTTTGTGAACTTATCATTTTGAGAACGCATGCTGTTACAGTGTGATTATCTGTAATACCACATTAATGCAATAAATGCTCAAAATGATGTCCTTCAACCTCAATGCATTTGGCAATACGTGCAACGACATTCCTCTTAACAGCGAGTAGTTCGCCTTCCGCAATGTTCGCACATGCATTGAAAATGCTCTGACGGTTGGTTGGTTTGGGGGATTAAAGGGACCAGACTTGCGCTGACGCATGTTGTCAGGCGTTATCGGTGGATCACGATAGCAAATATCCTTCAGCTTTTCCCACAGAAAAAATACAGGGAAGTCAGACCCGGTGAACGTGCGGGCCGTGGTATGGTGCTTCGACGACCAATCCACCTGTCACGAAATATGCTATTCAGTACCGCTTCAACCGCACGCGAGCTATGTGCCGGACATCCATCATGTTGCAAGTACATCGCCATTCTGTCATCCAGTGAAACATCTTGTAGTAACATCGGTAGAACATCACGTAGGAAATCAGCGCACATTGCACTATTTAGATTGACATCGATAAAATGGGGGCTAATTATCGTTCATCCCATAATGCCGCACCATACATTAACCCGCCATGGTTGCTGACATTCCACTTGTCGCAGCGATCGTAGATTTTCCGTTGCCCAATAGTGCATATTATGCCGGTTTACGTTTCCGCTGTTGGTGAATGACGCTTCGTCGCTAAATAGAACGCCTGCAAAAAATCTGTCATCGTCCCGTAATTTCTCTTGTGCCCAGTGGCAGAACTGTATACGACGTTCAAAGTCGTCGCCATGCAATTCTTGGTGCATAGAAATATGGTACGGGTGCAATCGATGTTGATGTAGCATTCTCAAGACCGACGTTTTTGAGATTCCCGATTCTGGCGCAATTTGTCTGCTAATGATGTGCGGATTGGCCGCGACACCAGCTAAAACACCTACTTGGGCATCATCATTTGTTGCAGGTCGTGGTTAACGTTTCACATGTGCCTGAACACTTCCTGTTTCCTTAAATAATGTAACTAGCCGGCGAACGGTCCGGACACTTGGATGATGTCGTCCAGGATACCGAGCAGCATACATAGGACACGACCGTTGGGCATTTTGATCACAATAGCCATACATCAACACGAAATCGACTTTTTCCTCAATTGGTAAACGGTCCACTTTAACACGGGTAATGTATCACGAAGCAAATACCGTCCGCACTGGGGGAATGTTACGTGATATCACGTACTTATACGTTTGTGAGTATTACAGCGCCATCTATCATATCACAAAGCGAAAAAAGTGGTCCAACTAAAACATTCATATTTCTTTACGTACTGCACGAATATGTAATAAAAATGGGGGTTCCTATTTAAAAAAAAAAACGCAGTTCATATCCGTTGAACTATGGTAGTTTCGTTCTTTGTAGTTTTTTCGTTTGACGCTTATTTCGTGAGATATTTGGCCCAGTCACTATCAATGAACCACCCTGTACATGATGTGTATGGACAAACAAGTGATCACAATTTCAGAAAAATTTGGATGATTTTTTCAAGAGAAAGATCTACATCAATTGAGCAGGTCAACAACGCGTTGGTCCACCTCCGGCCCTTACGAAAGCAGTTATTCGCCTTGGCGTTGATTGAAGGTATTGATGGATGTCCTCATGTGGGATATCAAGCCAAATTCTGTCCAACTGGCGCCTTATATCGTCAAAATCCCGAGCTGGCTGGCGGTCCCTGCCCATAAAAATGCAAGCGCTCTCAATTGGGGGAGATACGGCGACCTTGCTGGCCAAGGTAGGTATTAACAAGCGCGAACACAAGCGGTACGAAACACTCGCCATCTGTAGGCGGGCATTATCTTGCTGAAATCTAAGCCCAGGATGGCTTGACATGAAGGGCAAAAAAAAGGAACGTATAATATCGTTGACGTAGCGCTGCGCTTTAAGGGTGCCGCGGATGACAACAAAAGGGGTCCTACTATCAAAAGAAGTGGCATCTCGGAACATCGCTCCTCGTTGTCGGCCTGGATGGCAGGCGACAGTCAGGCTGGTGTCCCATCACCGTTCGGGGCGTCTCCAGACATGTCTTCCGCCTGAAATTCCATTGACTGGAGTAGAATTGTCTTCCGTAATGAGTCCCGCTTCGAATTAAACCCCAAAGACCTGCGACGACATGTCTGGAGTCGCCCCAGACAGCGGTAGGATACAAACTTGACTGTCGCCTGTCATACCGTTCGACAACCAGGAGTGATGGCAATAGTGCCTTGAAACACGCAAGGGTTTGATACTCTAATTTCTTCTATGAACTCGTGTTCATTTCAAGGCGCCAGTCCTCCAATCGTGCATGGGTTTGAAACGGCGACTGTTCTTCCAAACACGTGATTACAGCGATGCATGGGACCACGGAACATAGCCATGAAGTTCGCACGCTTATTTCAGGTCGCTCGCGTTTCGTCCGTCAGCCACGTTTGTTTTTCATTGTCCAGCGCTTGAGGTTATGTTTTTAGTGTTTCCTGTCAATTAATATGGATCTTTTGAAGGTGGTATTGTGTGGTACGGAAGACAATTCTGAAATTATAAAATACGCTGGAGACAATGATAATTATTATAGTAAAATGCTCTTTTTGTTCTGAAGGTGACTACGACGGAAAGTATGGTTATTGCACTGGAAAATTTTCGGAGCCAACTCAAACCAATTGGATACTGATGAAACGTCATTCGCAGATGGTACGATATCATATATACGGTATACAGGATGTCCCATTTGTCTTGACCACCCTAAATAACTATTTGTCCAGATACAAATTACAAAATGTTTCAAGCAAATGTTCTTTAGCCGTCAGGGAGACATCAATCGTCATGATTCCCTTCGTTGTAGCTTTGTTTTTTTACAAAGAAATGAACAGCGGTATGACTTTTTTAAATGGAACCCTGTATTTTTCATTCGGTAATTCATTTCCTCTCTTAAATACCTATTCAAAAAGTTTCACAGTGTACCATTCACTAAAACACAACGTTATTAATTACATAACACAACATTGATGTCGACGCTCCCAGTGCTTAGTGCAGGTACTTGGGGTAATGGAACACAGCCACATGCTGACGTTGACAGAGAACAAATGTAAACATAACTAGAATGCACACCCGTCATTCCGTCATCGTTAGTTGAAGAGTTGTGTAGGTAAACTGTACACCAACGAAGAGAAGGTAGAAATGCTACTCATCTATGAGGAATGTAAGTTAGCAGAACAGTAATTACAATACTGTTTTCTTATGGACGGGTACATTTAGTACAGTAGTTTAGTCCTTTTAAATACTGTTCTTTAGAGTGGACATACAGTAAAGACTGTCCTTCCTACAAACTGCATCGACATATCATTTCTTTTATTATTGTTGTTGTTGAAGGTAGGCGAAATGCTACGCAAGCAGCGGAAGTGTACAGAGAGCGATATCCTGACAAGAACCCACCTTCCCGACGTATGTTTTCTCGTCTTGTTGCGACGCTTCAGGAAACGGGAAGTTTCAACCTACGACAACGTAATCGTCGTAGCACTCACACAGACGAAGCTGCCGAAGCTACTATTCTCCCTTCCGTTGCTATGAATCCACGTGTGAGCACACGACTGCTTGAACACGAGTTTGGCATTCCTAAAACCAGTATACAGAGTATTCTTACACGTCACCGATTCCGTCCTTACCATGTATACCTACAACAAGAATTACATGGGAATGATTTCCAGAATCGTGTACAGTTCTGTCAGTGGAAACAGCAGCAAATCCTCGCCAACTCGAAATTCTTCTCCAATGTTCTATTTACCGATGAATTTGCCTTCTCAAACAGGCAGCTAAAGACAAGGAACATGCATTATTGGTCCAGCAACAGCCCACGATGACTTAGACAGGTGGAACATCAACGTCAATGGCGAGTTAACGTCTGGTGCAGGATGCTTGGTACTACAATTATTGGCCCTTATTTCATCAATGGTAGTCTAAACGGCACAGGTATGCCAATTTCCTTAGATGAATTCTTCCTCCTCTTCTGGATGAAATGCAGCTAAGAACCAGAATGCTTATGTGGTATCAACACGATTTATGTGCAGCACATAATGCCTTGCATGCACGTCGTGTTCTGAACCGAAAGTATCCTGCCAGATGGACTGGTCGAGAAGGAACAGTTACTTGGCCTCCTGATTTAAATCCTCTGCACTTTTTTCTTTGGGGATGCGCTAAAACGTTGTGTACCGCGATATTCCAACAACTCCAGAGGACATGCAGGAACGTATAATGCTTGCTTCTAATTCTCTTCAGCAGGCAACACTGGAAGCAGTAAATAATGCTTTCATTCAACAAGTGCAACAGTGTATCGGTGTCCAGGGTCACCACTCCGAGCACGTTTGAATGTTCTACTCCTGGGCAATGGTACAGGAGACTCAAAGTCAATTTTGTGTTATGTTTTTAGTTGGTTTTCATTTGTTTTCTGACAATTCCAGCAACTGGATGAGTTTGAGATCCCGGGATCAAAGTCAATGTTGTGTTATGTAATTAATAACGTTGTGTTTCAGTGAATGGTATACTGTGATACATTTCTGAATAGATCTTTAGGAGAGGAAATGAATTACCGAGTACAAAATGCAAGGTGTTATTTAAAAAAGTCATACCGCTGTTCATATCTTTGTCAAAAACAAAGCCACAACGAAGGCAATCATACTGATGGATGTCCCCCTGACGGTTAAAGAACATTTGCTTGAAACATTTTTTAATTTGAATCTGGACAAACAGTAATTTAGGGTGGTCGAGATAAATGGGATACCCTGTATAATAGTCATCTTTCGGAACGAAACAAAAACAAAGACAAAAAGAAAGGCTCGAGTTGAAACTTTAATTGTAAAGCAAATATAGTAATCAAGTTTTTAAAAGTAACTAAGAGCACCTTAAAAAACTCACTGTTAATGGGGCAGGGATTGAATGTCCTAGTAGAGATTAACTACATTCATTGCCCTAATAGAGTTTAACTATAATGATTCCCACCGAGTCAATGTCGCCCAAGCATTGAGCCTACTGAGTTGTTCTAAAGACACTGTATTTGAATCTCATTTTGAAGATGGCATGGCAGCTGCAGCAGCCAAATCTTATCATGAAATGGCTATCAATAAGGAACGTGAGAAAAACGCTAACAGTACATTGTATAATGCATAAAAAATCCACCTGACCGTCAAGTTACGTGCCTATATTAACAATGGCGTCATCGAACCTACGGGACGCAAGACGTCAGTGGCGTTATCGACATTTGAAAAAAAAAAAAAAAAGACTGAGTTGTCTAACACAAATGTGTATATTTCTGTCAAAGAAAAACCCGCTGTATGCATAATAATAGCATCTATTATGCAAAGGGCGTTTAATGATGGGTTGGGTGATTAAATGGTGTTTGATCCTGTGATCAAACAATTGCCAATATTACTTTTATATTTTCTGCAACGAGAATTGGTGTCTTGCCTTTTATCATTTTGCAGACAACTAGTCTCAAGAAAACTAAGTAATGCCTTTCAGTCTATAAAAGTTTATTTAGAGAAGATTTGTCAGAAGGTTATTCACCCAAGTATATTTATGACAGATAACAGCAGCGCTGAAAGCATTGCCTTATGAGCTGTAGTTCCAAATAGCAAGTTATACTCTGTATAACTCATGTTGATCAAGATCTTTAACTTTGGGCTGTGGGAAGGTCAACATGGCGTTATTAAAGACAATCAGCAACCGTTATGAGGCAATCCCGAACTGTAATGTATGCCAATACAGTGCAATAAGCCGAGGTCACTACGTCTGATTCGTTAAATGAGGAAAAAATGAAGAAAAATGAAAAGCTGGAAAAGCATCTAAGACATTTGTGGGTGATGTTTAGCAGATCTCACCAATATCTTAACACGCGGGTGATTAACGCAAGTAATTACTGTGAATCCTCAACACGAATTTTAAAAGTGTGGTACTGCAGCGCAGTAAAGTTCTTAATAAGTGTGCGTTAGTGGATTGAGAGCAAGGAATCTTACGTTAGCAGATATCAATGTTGAAGATATTGACAATAGTTACTTCGTTAAAGAGAATACTAATCTGTGCATTATCGATTTTGAAATGGCAACGTGTGATTGTCGAAATGGAGCTGCTACCGATTCTGTAAACATCTTTGTGCTGTAGAAAAAGAGACATGGCACTTTACTTACCACAACATTGTATTTAACCGATTCTGATTGTCAAGTATTTGCTAAATTCAGCATCATTCCTCGAAAATATTACGTGTGAATCAAGTGCAAATAATGAAAGCTGACAAACTGACACTAGTATACCAGATGAAATACCAGAAACATTTAAACTTCCAATAAATCAAGAAGAAAGCAGGGTAGCTACCAGTAATGAAAACTTCGATAATTTTGTTCAAAATATTAAAGTCCAGTGGCAACGAATTACTGATATCTTGGAAAGGAATTCAAATGGTTAACATAAAAAAATTCTCACCATGACTGGATCTTGATTTGTCGAAGTTACAGACTCGATCACGCATTATATCCTTTATTATCTGTACAGCCTCCGTCGATTGATCGCCGAAAAAGGGGTCTTCGAAGAGGCAACGGAAGGATTCAGTCAGAACGACTAAAAGTCTGAACTAATGAAAAGTTCAAGTGCTAGCCAAATTGCATCAAATACTAATGATAACGAACCTCCTGCTAAAAAACACTTTTTTATTTATAGAAATGCATCATTATACGGGGTGATTCAAAAAGATTACCACAACTTTAGGAATTTAAAACTCTGCAACGACAAAAGGCAGAGCTAAGCACTATCTGTCGGCGAATTAAGGGAGCTATAAAGTTTCATTTAGTTGTACATTTGTTCGCTTGAGGCGCTGTTGACTAGCCGTCAGCGTCAGTTGATGCTAAGATCAGCAGAAAGCTTTTTGTGTTATTGAGTACGGCAGAAGTGGATCGACGACAGTTGTTCAGCGTGCATTTCGAACGAAGTATGGTGTCAAACCTGCTGATAGGTGGTGTATTAAACGTTGGTATAAACAGTTTACAGAGAATGGGTGTTTGTGCAAAGGGAAAAGTTCTGGACGGCCGAGAACGAGTGATGAAAATGTAGCACGCATCCAGCAAGCATTTGTTCGCAGCCCCTCAGCTCGAACAAGAAGCACAACAATTCATATTTCAGCAGGATGGAGCGCCACCTCATTGGCACTTATCTGTCTGTAACTAACTGAACGTCAACTACCCGAGGCGATGGATGGATCGGCCGCCAGGCAGCCCGTGGCAGAGCACATCATCACTGGCCTCCAAGAAGCCCTGATCTTACCCCTGCGATTTTTTCTTGTGAGGGTATGTTAAGGATATGGTGTTTCGGCCACCTCTCCCAGCCACCATTGATGATTTGAAACGAGAAATAACAGCAGCTATCCAAACTGTTACGCCTGATATGCTACAGAAAATGTGGAACGAGTTGGATTATCGGGTTGATATTGCTCGAGTGTCTGGAGGGGGCCATATTGAACATCTCTGAACTTGTTTTTGAGTGAAAAAAACCTTTTTAAATACTCTTTGTAATGATGTATAACAGAAGGTTATATTATGTTTCTTTCATTAAATACACATTTTGAAAGTTGTGCCGGTGGTCTCGCGGTTCTACGCGCGCAGTCCGGAACCGTGCGACTGCTACAGTCGCAGGTTCGAATCCTGCCTCGGGCATCGATGTGTGTCATGTCCTTAGGTTAGTTAGGTTTAAGTAGTTCTAAGTTCTAGGGGACTTATGACCACAGCAGTTGATTCCCATAGTGCTCAGAGCCATTTGAACCATTTTTAAAGTTGTGGTATTCTTTTTGAATCACCCTGTATTTTAATACGTACCTAGTTCCGTTGATTGTCTAACATATAAATCTTCGAACGTAGTTTCATTTCTATCCTGTATAATACAAAATACGGAAAGACGTTGGATTTTACTGCCTATTCATCACACACAAAACATGCCCCCGAACAAACTCGGATTTTTAGCGCTCAGTCAGTGTGCATAGTAATTAAAAACCCGTGCACGATTGCAGGACACACCTTGAATTGACCACGACTTTAGAAAGGGAATTAGTGTTACAAACACGAGCGTATTTCAAGTCACCGCTGCCTGCTATTCTACACGGAAAAGGAAATACGCCACTGGTGAAAGCGAAATTTGAACGCTGTGTATTAGTACTACCACTACTTCATAGGAGAGTACTACCACAATTATAGCCCAAAATTATCTGGCGAGATCGATTGCTGGGGTTGACAGTGGCTATTCTGCTCATTTCAGTTGCAAGCCCTTTTTTTATTTATTTTTATTTTGTTTTATTTTATTTTATTTATTTTTTTTTTATTTTTTTTTATTTATTTATTTTTTTTTTTTTTTGTCGTCAGTCTACTGACTGGTTTGATGTGGCCCGCCACGAATTCCTTTCCTGTGCTAACCTCTTCATCTCAGAGTAGCACTTGCAACCTACGTCCTCAATTATTTGCTTCACGTATTCCAATCTCTGTCTTCCTCTACAGTTTTTGCCCTCTACAGCTCCCTCTAGTATCATGGATGTCATTCCCTCATGTCTTAGCAGATGTCCTATCATCCTGTCCCTTCTCCTTATCAGTGTTTTCCACATATTCCTTTCCTCTCCGATTCTGCGTAGAACATCCTCATTCCTTACCTTATCAGTCCACCTAATTTTCAAAATTCGTCTATAGCGTCAAATCTCAAATGCTTCGATTCTCTTCTGTTCCGGTTTTCCCACAGTCCATGTTTCACTACCATTCAATGCTGTACTCTAGACGTACATCCTCAGAAATTTCTTCCTCAAATTAAGGCCGGTATTTGATATTAGTAGACTTCTCTTGGCCAGAAATGCCTTTTTTGCCATAGCGAGTCTGCTTTTGATGTCTTCCTTGCTCCGTCTGTCATTGGTTATTTTACTGCCTAGGTAGCAGAATTCCTGAACTTCACTGACTTTGTGACCATCAATCCTGATGTTAAGTTTCTCGCTGTTCTCATTTCTACTACTTCTCATTACCTTCGTCTTTCTCCGATTTACTCTCAAACCATACTGTGTACTCATTAGACTGTCCATTCCGTTCAGCAGATCATTTAATTCTTCTTCACTTTCACTCAGGATAGCAATGTCATCAGCGAATCGTATCAATGATATCCTTTCACCTTGTATTTTAATTCCACTCCTGAACCTTTCTTTTATTTCCATCATTGCTTCCTCGACGTACAGATTGAAGAGTAGGGGCGAAAGGCTACAGCCTTGTCTTACTCCCTTCTTAATACGAGCACTTCGTTCTTGATCGTCCACTCTTATTATTCCCTCTTGGTTTTTGTACATGTTGTATATGACCCGTCTCTCCCTATAGCTTACCCCTACTTTTTTCAGTATCTCGAACAGCTTGTACCATTTTATATTGTCGAACGCTTTTTCCAGGTCGACAAATCCTATGAACGTGTCTTGATTTTTCTTTAGCCTTGATTCCATTATTAGCCGTAACGTCAGAATTGCCTCTCTCGTGCCTTTACTGTTCCTAAAGCCAAACTGATCGTCACCCAGCGCATTCTCAATTTTCTTTTCCATTCTTCTGTATATTATTCTTGTAAGCAGCTTCGCTGCATGAGCTGTTAAGCTGATTGTGCGATAATTCTCGAACTTGTCAGCTCTTGCCGTCTTCGGAATTGTGTGGATGATGCTTTTCCGAAAGTCAGATGGTATGTCGCCAGACTCATATATTCTATACACCAACGTGAATAGTCGTTTTGTTGCCACTTCCCCTAATGATTTTAGAAATTCTGATGGAATGTTATCTATCCCTTCTGCCTCATTTGACCGTAAGTCCTCCAAAGCTCTTTTAAATTCCGATTCTAATACTGGATCCCCTATCTCTTCTAAATCGACTCCTGTTTCTTCTTCTATCACATCAGACAAATCTTCACCCTCATAGAGGCTTTCAATGTATTCTTTCCACCTATCTGCTCTCTCCTCTGCATTTAACAGTGGAATTTCCGTTGCACTCTTAATGTTACCACCGTTGCTTTTAATGTCACCAAAGGTTGTTTTGACTTTCCAGTATGCTGAGTCTGTCCTTCCGACAATCATATCTTTTTCGGTGTCTTCACATTTTTCCTGCAGCCATTTCGTCTTAACTTCCCTGCACTTCCTATTTATTTCATTCCTCGGCGACTTGTATTTCTGTATTCCTGATTTTCCCAGAACATGTTTGTACTTCCTCCTTTCATCAATCAACTGAAGTATTTCTTCTGTTACCCATGGTTTCTTCGCAGCTACCTTCTTTGTAC
This sequence comes from Schistocerca gregaria, assembly GCF_023897955.1. NCBI lineage: Eukaryota > Metazoa > Arthropoda > Insecta > Orthoptera > Acrididae > Schistocerca > Schistocerca gregaria. The sequence continues at coordinate 240,391,150 of NC_064926.1, forward strand.
CTATGTTTTCCTTTCCAACTTCTGTAATGACCCTTTTTAGATATGTCCATTCCTCTTCAACTGTACTGCCTACTGCGCTATTTCTTATTGCTGTATCTATAGAGTTAGAGAACTTCAAACGTATCTCGTCATTCCTTAGAACTTCCGTATCCCACTTCTTTGCGTATTGATTCTTCCTGACTAATGTCTTGAACTTCAGCGTACTCTGCATCACTTCTATATTGTGATCTGAGTCTATATCTGCTCCTGGGTACTCCTTACAATCCAATATCTGATTTCGGAATCTCTGTCTGACCATGATGTAATCTAATTGAAATCTTCCCGTATCTCCCGGCCTTTTCCAAGTATACCTCCTCCTCTTGTGATTCTTGAACAGGGTATTCGCTATTACTAGCTGAAACTTGTTACAAAACTAAATTAGTCTTTCTCCTCTTTCATTCCCTGTCCCAAGCCCATATTCTCCTGTAACCTTTTCTTCTACTCCTTCCCCTACAACTGCATTCCAGTCGCCCATGACTGTTAGATTTTCGTCTCCCTTTACATACTGCATTACCCTTTCAATATCCTCATACACTTTCTCTATCTGTTCATCTTCAGCTTGCGACGTCGGCATGTATACCTGAACTATCGTTGTCGGTGTTGGTCTGCTGTCGATTCTGATTAGAACAACCCGGTCACTGAAATATTCACAGCAACACACCCTCTGCCCTACCTTCCTATTCATAACGAATCCTACACCTGTCATACCATTTTCTGCTGCTGTTGATATTACCCGATACTCATCTGACCAGAAATCCTTGTCTTCCTTCCACTTCACTTCACTGACCCCTACTATATCTAGATTGAGCCTTTGCATTTCCCTTTTCAGATTTTCTAGTTTCCCTACCACGTTCAAGCTTCTGACATTCCACGCCCCGACTCGTAGAACGTTATCCTTTCGTTGATTATTCAATCTTTTTCTCATGGTAACCTCCCCCTTGGCAGTCCCCTCCCGGAGATCCGAATGCAGGACTATTCCGGAATCTTTTGCCAATGGAGAGATCATCATGAGACTTCTTCAACTACAGGCCACATGTCCTGTGGATACACGTTACGTGTCTTTAATGCAGTGGTTTCCATTGCCTTCTGCATCCTCATGTCGTTGGTCATTGCTGATTCTTCCGCCTTTAGGGGCAATTTCCCACCCCTAGGACAAGAGAGTGCCCTGAACCTCTATCCGCTCCTCCGCCCTCTTTCATAAGGCCGTTGGGTGAATGAGGCTGACTTCTTATGCCGGAAGTGTTCAGCCGCCAATGCTGACTATTTATCAAAATTTAGGCGGTGGCGGGGATCGAACCCGGGACCGAAGACGTTTTGATTATGAATCAATGACGGGTATTACGGTATTTTAATTATGAATACATACGAGTATATACAAGGTCGAAATTCCTTTACACAAACAAAGAATAACAAACATCTGAAGAAAGCAGAAATCACTATAGATAAAAATTGTGAGCCAATTCCACACAGTCAAGAGGCTATTCCGCCGAGTGTATTTTAGTGTCAAAACCACAAGTAAACATTTTTCGTTCTTTCAACTCACACACTCTTCGCAATCCAGATAGCAGATTGCTGGCACTTTACCCAGAGGAGCTGCCCTATAACACTTGTTAGACTACTGTTTGTTTGATGTATTCATTAGACAATGAAGCAATTGGCTTTTTCCTTTTGTTTGTAAAACCAAGAAAACATGTTATCTGAATTCTAGATCAGAAGAGAAACCTAGGAAACGCGTTACCTAGTATTTAGTAGTAAAGCATCACTTAAACTAATAATTTGACTGAGCGGAAATGAGACATATCAGACCTTTGTGGAAAAGCCACAGTGGCTGGCTCTGAGCAGTATGAGACTTAACTTCTCAGGTCATCAGTCCCCTAGAACTTAGAGCTACTTAAACCTAACTAACCTAAGGACATGACACACATCCATGCCCGAGGCAGGATTCAAACCTGCGACCGTGGCGGTCGCACGGTTCCAGACTGAAGCGCCTAGAACCGCTCGGCCAGCTCGGCGGGCAGGCAAGCAGTAGTAGTTGATATACACACACACACACACTGTGTAACCTGTGTTCTTATACAGATAACAATAAGAGATTAAAGTTCCACGTTGTTGTACGTGGTACACCTTCATTTGTCAGGTTGTATTCTTTAGCTGTGGCAATAATTCATCCCAATTCGCTTACCTCTTAGAGTTTGTTCTTTTGTGCTGTCAATAATGTAACGGAAAACACCACTAGTATAACCACAAGCGGCGATACAGAGGTACTGGCACACACTGAAGGCAACTGCGACCTTCACCTTGTCAGAAACTAGCTCACTGTTGCAACATTTCTTATTTCAGGCGGATAGTGCCGCGAGCGGAATGGCCCCGCTGTACCCTAACTTGCATGTGTGTATTTTCCCCTTAAATACGAGGTCGAGTTGGTGATGTTGTCTTGTTGGTCGGGACCTGCACTTCCACGCCTTCACGTGGAACCTGCGTTAAGTCCACAAGTTTTTGAAACTTGAGGATTATCCGCATTAATGGCACGAATGAACACATTACGAGGACGCAACAGGGCCTGAAGCGAATGCTTCAAAACAGAACGGAGGAGGAGAGAGGCGAGCAGGATGGTTCCTGGGCGCTACTTTGCATCACACAAGCGACCGACGGCGGCCCGGCTCAGTCGTGCATGTAGCGGTTTTTTTTTCTTCCACCGCCTCTATTTTTTTTTATTCCCGCCTACTCTGTCCCTCGGAACTGCCGGCGGCGAACGGCGCAGAGCAACCAGAAATTTTTGCCGTCGCCGACGACGCGGACGGACGATTCGATAAAAAAATACTGTCAGAATTCCGCGATGCTCTGTCCCGCGTTGTCTGCGCCGCGGGGGAAAAGGGGTGTGACGTTTTTGACACAATTTGTCCCCGGTGGCCGGCACACGTGTAGGCGGAAGAGGCGCCAGCCGCAAGAGGGTGGGAGGAGACGGTGGGGCAGGGGTGGGGGGGAACTCGGCTCCCGCAGCGGCGGAGAGGCGCCAAATCCAATTGCGCGCTTATTTTATCATATTCGCCAACACGAAGCCTTTATATAAAACAGCGGCGGGGGCGTGCTTTTGACGCAGCCCTGCGCGGCATTGTGCCGGTGTTGATGTGCTTTTAGCCTTTGCCGACAACAATGCGCGGCCGGCGCTGCCGTCGCCTTCCATCAAAAACGCGCCCCTCGCCGCCGCCAGGGCTGCCACCCTTTGCAGCCCGGCTCGACCCGCAAGCGCACCGGGGCCTCTGGCGTGCTCCACCCGAGGACAGCGGCGCGGCGGAAATGTAATTTTTGGCACTTTGTGCGCCTTAATGTTATCAGGGCGGCGCTGTTGTCTGTGACGTGACGTGATGGAGCCACTCTTGGTGCGGCGGCGCGGGCACTTAGCACCGGCGCTCTCGCTTTTCATTTATTCGGTCCGCGCGAAACAGCGCGCCGAACACGTCCCCGGCGGCCTACCTGGCCCTATTGGGCTGGCCGCAGTACCACACGCGCACCGCGTCGCCGCTAGTCGCCGGTCGCCGGAGCTCGTCCCCGCTGCTCGTACGCCTCCTCTTCTGAAGCCTAATTACTCACTTTAGGACTAAAGAGCAGAATGGCGGGCCTCGGTAGGACTATCCAACATCACAACGGGCAGCCTGCACCGTGGAAGCCATACACGACACCAGATGTGCACTCAAGGGGGGAGCATTGGTCTCATGATCCCTCTCTCCCTCCAAAAATGCAAGGTTATTATAAATGACTGAAATCATTTCATAAATTTACTGTACACAGTGTCAAGATTAGACAGGGAATACTAAATGTCAGGCATTACCTCTCACCACGCACAACGCAGTGGCCGACGGCCTTCACTTAACGACCGAGAGCAGCAGCGTTTGCGAAGAGTTGTCAGTGCTAATATAGAAGCAACACAGTGTGAAATAACTGCGTAAATCGATGTGGGACGTTACGCATGACGTTAAAAGGCTAGCCCTTAATTGGATACAATCTTCACTGGTTTGCGCTGGCCCACCGTGAATGATCAAAAGCGGTGGGTGAGACATGGTCGGTGATGTTCCTCCAGTACGTGTGGAGGCCCTCTAAGGAACGTAACACAGGTTTGAGTGCCGCACCGACTTGTTGATGTCCAACTCCACAACACAAGACTCGGGCCAACATCCTTCTACATCTCTGGGCTGCTTGGAACAGTGAGGGTTGTCGTGTGTCAAGGAAGGACTTTACACCCCTGTTACGGTAGGACGTTAAACGCCTCAACCCCGAGGCGAAAGCAAAGGGTGTGTGGCGCAGGAGAAACTGCGTTACTAGAGAGACAGCATGTCTCTCCTTAGTAGAGCGGCGGCTGTCAGGTGGGGAGGTAAGGGCAAGTCTAACGAGGAGCCTGGGCTCCTACGGTCTGGCTGCTGCCGCTCCTCACGTCCTGGACGACGTTAAAAGTATCCCAATCCAAGACGAAAGCAAAGGATGCATGGCACAGGGGAGCTGCACAAAAGGGACACAACATCTGTCCCTCCTAGGTCGAGCGGCAGATGTAGGGTGGGTGTGGCATGTTGCTGGCCTCGGCTGTGACGTGCTGCGCCTGCCTGGCGCCGCTGTCCCCAGAATACAGGAACACACCTGTATCTGTGTCTCTCCTGCCGGTGGCCTGGCATACCGTCGTGGGATCTTGTCCCAAGTCGGCAAGTGTGCCTCGCCACATCTGTCATCTTCCAATGCGTCTTCCGCCAAGCCCAGGAAGTGTAACACAGTCCAGGTTAGATTAGATGGGTCCAGACCCTCCCGAACGATTGGGTGATCGGCCCACCACCTGAGTAGGAGTGGGTCCTTGGCCGCAAGGTGAAAGCTTGAGCTAGTAGGGACAAAGGACGAGAGATGCACCCGCCTCTCCAGTATGTAGAGTGCACTTGCCGATGCGAAACGCTTGAAATCGACTGTGACCAGGTACTGAAGGGGACCAGAGTGCTCTGGAAACAGCGCTGAACCCGGCAGCTCTGAGGGTCTAGGGACAAGGCCAGTGGGCGAGCTGCAGTTAGTGTCCCCCCCTCCCCTCCCCCCCCCCCCCATGTCAGAGGAGCTGGTACAAGGTAAGAGACATGGCTCCCAATTTTTTTTCGCTGATGGCTACAGATGAGAGAAGAGACTCTGGTCCGACTATAAGGACTTCCAAATTAAAAATGGGAAAATTAGTCAGGCTGCAGTCCTGGCCATCAAAACTGAACTGGCTGCATGGGCAATTTCCAGTGCCGAGATATAAGGCTGTATTGAAGAATTGGAAAAGGAAAATGATTGGTTAAGAAAGCAACCTGTGAAAACATGGGCTGGCGTGGGTGCACAAGCGGCAGCAAAGACCCAATCAACGAAGGACACAATAGCAAAAGCTTACAAATGGCCGGACACACTGGTCTTTCTAAGACCCATACCCAGCAAATATGTCAAAGTGCAGGAAATTTTTGCAACAACAGTAAACCCAGATAGAGAAAAAAATCAAAATAAATAGAGTAAAAGCTACCAAGAATGTAGTTATAGTTGATGTTGCCACAGAGGAGGATTAGAACAAACTATTAGACATTCAAAAGCTGTGCGATTACATCAAATGCTAACCAGCCAAGAAACATAACCCATTGGTTATGCTGTATTATGCCCCCACATCTCTAAAGAATGAGGACTTACGTGAAACCCTGTATCAACAAAATTTAGACGACATGGACATTAACACCTTCATGAAAGATTTAAAGTTAAGGTTCTGTACGGGACCTAGGGATTGAGATGTAGTCCATCAGGTCGCCAAGGTCTATGGGGCCCGTTGGAAGAAACTATGGGCAAGGTTTACATAGGTTTCCATGCAATAAACGTTAAAGATTACCTCGTGGTACCTTGTTGCCACAACTGTTGGGACATAGATCATTTTCACAAACACTGTAGCAGGAAGCCAGCATCCTCCAAATGCGGAGCTGAGGATCATGTAAGAAAAGACTATAAAAAACCAAGCATCTGTATTCCATGCACACATAGATACCTGCGGTGCCACTGGTAGAAACTGCCCGACATATAAAATGCTGGAACAGCACTTGATACCTCGAACAGACTATGGCTAAAGCTGTCTTTGTGACCAAGATAGTCAAGAAAAGAAAATCCCCGAGTAAGAGGAGGAGGGATGCTGAGAGGGCATGCAAATTCAAAGACTTTCTAAAGTCTTTATCAGAGATGGGAGGGCGAAGAACAAAGATGATGGACGCATGCATCAGACTGACCCAGTGGCTCAAGTTCCTCAAGGTGTCTCCTCCTGCCTCAACTGGGGGCACAGTCAGACAGAGGAAGCGGAAAGACATGTGAGGCGACCAGTGGCAGAGGGCCAGCCAGTCGTAATTCAGGGCAGCGAAGTATTAGATAATCGCTCGTGTGCCAGTACAATTAACAGCACTATACCCACGTAAGAAGAACAGTCACAACAAATAATACAGAATGGCACAGTAACCAGTAATCGCTCCTGTGCCAGTACAATTAACAGCACTATACCCACATAAGAAGAACAGTAACAACAAATTATACAGAATGGCACAGTAACCAGCACAATGTCTCTACAAGAAGTGCAGCAAATAAGAGCTACAGGTGCAGACCGAAGAAGGGTGTACCCCAATTTAGAGCATGCCATGCAGCTGTCGCACTTAGAGCAGCTGGCTGTCCTGGCAACTGCACTTGGGCTCGTCGTTCGGGTAGGACATAAATATAGCAGAAAAGCCACCTTCTCGACAATGGAGGCTGTGGACAAAATACAGCTAACGTCGATGAATCTCCCCACTGAATTCGGAGCCCTGCATGACCTCATTAAAAAGGTTTTCGAAACAAGAGATGAGAGGTTTGATCTCGATGAAATCTGTTTTAGCAAATGGGCACACTGCGCTAGATTGGGAAAGGACCTGGCTAGACTATAATGTGCACACTTATTTTCCATATCGTTTCGTGACAAACATTGGACAGATCAACACACATAATAGTCGTTTGGTCGTGCAGGAGTGCGAAGGGTAGTGGAGAAATGGAGGCTGGATGTAATCTGCGTGCAAGAACCATACTGCCAAGCTGGGTAAATTTCCTTTATGGCTGCCACTTGGCAGGTAATCTGAACTGGGGAAGAGCCAAAAGCAGCTCTAATTGTAGCAAACAAGGATCTATGGGTCACAATCCTATCACAACTCTCAGATAGCCACTGAAACGTCGTGGAACTACAGCCACCTGCAGGGCTTGTCTACATCAACATGTACTTCCAATACAGAGGTAATTTCGGAGATTTTTTGGATCGTCTCACACGAGTCTCCATGGCGTTGTGAGAGCAAAAGATCATCATAACGAGAAATCCCCTCCATTGTTCAGGACACTAGGGATGCAAATGGGGAGAAGACTGAAGTGCTAATTATGGCCTCCGAACTAGTTGTGGCGAACAGACTGGGGAACCCCCCACCTATAGAGGTGTAGGTGGAAATGGAACGATGTTACACTGTCAACATCCAGTGTCATTAGCAACATTAAAAACTGGAGAGTTCTAGATCAAGTCACAACAAGTGGCCACAATCTGAATGTTTTCAGTCGAAGTGATAAGAAATGCCGCTGGGACAGGGGGTGGGAGGTTCAATATAACTTTAATAGAGCAGATTGGGAATGCCTCGCTCAGGAGTGTGATGTTCCTCCATTACCCAAAAGTGATGAAGACATGGATAGATACGCCCAGGAACTGGTAGGCTCAATAGTCACAGCGCGGTGAAAGCTGAAATACGAACCAGGAGGAGAGCTGTTGCGGCCTCCCCATTTCCATGGACTGCCAACCTTGAACATGTGATAGGCGAGGAGGTACTATGAGCGAAGTGTCGTCTGGCTGGAAAAACAGTCCTGGTTACAGCGCTACTGGGAAGCCAAAGATGTCATCCAGAAAGAATTAAAGGAGGTAAAGGTTAAAAGATATGTGCTGCACGAGCTAGCCCCTGACCCTTGGGGAGTACCCTACAAGCTGGTCAGGGGAGAAATAATATCTCCCACAGTTCTTTCGACCATCAGGGAAGGTGGCCGAGTGACAGAGTCCTGGCAGGAGACTGCAGAGGTCTTCCTTTGGACTCTGCTGCCAGATGATGAGGAAAATGAGGACACAAACGCAGCATCAGATCCGCAGGGATGATCTTGATGAGTAAACCAACAACACCGTGTTGTACTCCTTCTCAGAGGAAGAAGTGGCGGCACATATCAAATCTCTAAAAAGGGAGAAAGGCCAGATGGCATAATAGCGCAGGTTGTGCAGTTCCTCACCTCTCAGCTAATTGCACCTCTTACAGGGCTTTTCAATGAGTGCCTAAGGCTTCGCAATTTTCCGAAAATTTGGAAAAAGGCAAATGTTGTAATTATAAAGAAAGGGAAAGACAAGGACCCTCTGGAGGCCAAGTCCTACAGGCCAATATATCTCCTGGACACCTTGGGGAAAATTTTGGAGAGGCTATTAGCTGACAGACTGACACCACACCGGATACTATGCGGGATGAGTGACAGGCAGTTTTGCTTTTGGCCAGGGCGATCAACATCTGTGCTATTGGCCTGGCGACCGAGGTCTGCAGCTCAGCTCTGCACAAGTATGTGGTGGGCGTCTTGGTAGATATCAGTGGCGCCTTCAACAACCTGTGGTGGCCCTCATTCTTCTCCCACTTGCGTGAGGAAGAGTGCCCAGGGACCCTCTATGGCTGTCTGAGGAGCTATTGTGAGAACAGGGAGGTCTAGTTATCATCGCCTACCGAAAAAATAAGTACATTATGAAAGGGTGCCCTCAGGGGTCGGTACTGGGGCCACTCTTTTGGGATGTGAACACGGAACCATTGCTAGAAGAACTACAGCTCAGTGAGGATGTGCTTGACGCGATCGCCTACGCAGACATTCTCCTCCTGCTGGTAGGCGACCGTAACCGCAAGAAATTAGAACCCAGAGTAGAACGGACCATGACAGCGCTCGCTGAATGGTGTCATAAAGCGAAAATGAAAGTTGCACCACGCAAATCAACATACTTACTGTTGGAAGGTAGTGTAATTAGGAATCCAACTGTAAGAACTGAGGGAACACCAGTTCATCGGCGCCACAAGGCTAAATGTCTAGAGGTCGTAATAGATGAGAAGTGGAACTACACATCTCATGTAGATACCATACCTCAACGGGCTTAAGAAGTCATCAACAATGGCCACAAAAGATCCCATCTGCCACCCAATCTCATTAAACTCTCCATAATAGCATTTTAACATCAGTTGTAGGATACGGGGCTGGGGTCTGGGCTCACAGGCTGACGAGGGTGATGCCTGCCATGAGTGTAAGAAGGGTGCAGTGGAATATACTGTTATGCTCTGTTGGGGCGTACCGAACAACTCCTGGGGAGCTGTGTCAGTGTTAATGGGGCCATGCCCATTAGATATCAGGACAAGAGAACAGGCAGCATGGTACTGGATAACCAAAGGGAAGATTGAAAAGACTAAGGAGATCATGAGGGTACGGGTAGGCGACAAATTTGCAATTAGAAAGGGGGGGAGGAATTGTGGAAGAAGTCATGGGAGAATGAGGAAACGAGACGGAGGGTATTTCAACTGTTGCCTGATGAGAGACTACATATGTGTTACTTTGAGGCGAGTAGAGGTCTGCCCTTACAGGGCATGGACCATATCCGACATACTTCTGTCGATTTGGGAGATGGGCTACACCTGCATGTGACTGTGGTGCTCAAGACCCGACCACGTCATTTATGAGTGTCCAATATACGACGACTTGGCAACTGAACTAAGTCATCGACTACTGAACCGAGACACATATTTCCTGCTCCGACGTGCTGATACCTATGACGTCCTCAACACCTTGGCTAACGAGGCATCACAGAATAATCTGAGGGACTTCATTAGGGACCATAATGGCCAATGAACAAAACCTGAATTAAGACTGAGTGCACCTGCCCAGTACGGCCGGGAGCGCAATGGCCGGTAGCCGTCACGACCGAGATCCACCACGCTTCAGGATCAGGGAGGTAAATTAGAATGTAGATATACACTAACAACACTAACATGATTACGGACTGCAGCCGAGTGCCAGGGGCATACCCACTGGGATTAGCTCGGTGGGCAGGCCAAAAACAGTAGGTTTGTAGTATTGCTGGCACACTTGTAACGCTACAGAATGGACTTAGTATTTTGTAGAGTAGATTAATAGATTGCATAAACCTTGTCCCTAACTATAGTAATAGCCACCAACTAAAGTATAAGCCGCAATTTTTGTCTGTATTAATTTAAGGCCAACTAATTAGTTCACGTAGTGGGTGATTTTCTATAATTATCATTGTATTGTACCAATGAAGTTTTTTTTAAAAAAAAAAAAACAATGTGGGAAGTACGGCGAAAGTATCCGTTAGGACAGTGGCGTTATTTGGTGAAATGGAATGACCGTGTGGCATTGTTGGCCGGGAAGTTCGGCCGCTGGTTTCAAGCCTTATTGCAATCGACGCCACACTGAGCGACTTGCATGTCAGTGATGACGATGGGAGGATGAGGAGGTCAACACAACACTCAGTCCACGAGCAGAGAAAATCTCCAGCCCGGCCAGGAATTGAACCTGAGCCCGCTGCATGGTAGGCAAACACATTACCACTCAGCTGAGCAGGCTGAGGTTAATGGGTTATGGTAGCAGACGACCAACGTGAGTGCCTTTGGTAACAGCAGTGTGATGCCATCTCCTGGGTTTGTCACCACGCCGGTTGTACCCTAGACGACTGAAAAACCGCGACTTGGACAGATGAGTCCCAATTTCAGTTGGTAATAGCTGATGGTACGGTTCCAGTGTAGCGCAGACTCCAGGAACTAATGGACCCAAGTTGTGGACAAGGCAATGTGCTAGCTAGTGGTGGTTCCGTATTGGCGTGGCCTACGTTTACATGGGCCCTCTGGTCCAAGCGAATCGGTCATTGATTGGAAATGGTTATGTTCACCAACTTAGAGCTCATCTGAAGCCATTCATCGACTTCATGTTCCCAAACGACGATGGGATTTTTGTGGACGACAGTGCGCCATGTCACCGGGCGACAGTTGTTCATGATTGGTTTGAGGAACTTTCTGGATAGTTCGAGCGAATGATTTGGCCATCCAAATAGCCCGACACGAATTCCACCGAACATTTTGGAACGCAATCGAGAGGTCAGCTCGTGCACAAAATCTTGTACCGGCCGCACTTTCACAGTCATGGGCAGCTATAGAGGCAGCATGATTCGATATTTGCACAGGGGACTTCCAACGACTTGTTGAGCCGATGCCAAGTCGAGTTACTGGACAACACCAGGCAAAAGGAGACCGACACTATATTATGAGGTTCCCCATGACTTCTGTCACCTGAGTGTATTTTCACGTTGACAGTCATGTGTTCTTGTCAGAGAGGATTTGAATTCTACATTCACAGTTTTAACACTTCATTGTTACAACTCCCATTGTTTTCGTAACAGTCTGTGTTGTAGGTATTCCTTTGACAACAGTGATGGAGCATTTTGATGTGAAGTATTGTTTCACGAAGAGCACACAGGGTACTTGCTTTTCCGAATGAAACTGTGTACAATAGCACTAAATAAGTCTGCTGAGCGTTTCATTTTAGAGAAATTGTTCTCTATCGAATCTGTTTCTGTTTACCAAATATGTATTTAAATTGTAGCCATATGGACACGATTGGCAGTTACAAGGTAAAAAATGATTTCATTTCTTTTTCTTTTTTGTTAATTTGATGTGTAGTTCGTAGTGTTTATGTTTTGCATAGTGGTATTCCGTTTGGTATGGGTTTATTTATCAGTTATCATTCCTTCAACTACTTCCCGCCTGTGCGAAATTGTGGCGTTAGCGCTAACAGAGGGCGCTGATTATGTGCAGAACTATATTTTATTTCATTTGTAGCTCCTTTAGCGATTTTTTTATGTTGTTTAATATTACCCGGTTCAATATCAACAGTGTTTAATATTATGTCTAGAATATTGGCACTAGAGCATATGTCAACCACCGTTTTTAACTCTTCGTCTTTTTAACTGTATTACTTTTGTCGTGTTCTTCTTTTTATTACTGTAACATTTTTTATGCTTTATAAGCATACTGCAGACTTTAACTATTGTATCCCCCTTTTATTTTCGCTGTTTGAATTAATTGAAAACTAGTGTACGTCGACATTAGTGACATCTGATCAACTTACAACACAAATATCTTGTGGCTACTGTACAACAGCTTGTTTTAACAGTAGTTTTACTGACAACATGACTCGTCCAAGTGATGCGATTTATATGTATTTGACGATGGGTAGTACTGATTCCGCATTTAACATTTGACGATGCCACTACGGCTGCAGTACATTGGGACTTTGTTTTTATGAAACAGGTATGCCTCTTCATATTTAAAGCGCACAAATGTAAATGTTGTCAGTACTACTTTTCAATATGCTCTATGTATTGTTCTTAACCTGTATACAGTTTGCAAGTGTATTTATGTTTTTCCCATTTTTGTCGCAGATCTGATGATGGTCATTAAAGACCGAAACCGGTAATCTGTTAAACAAAAAAGATTGTAACCATAAACGTAATTAAAGGGAACTTATTTTTTATTTATCTTTCATGGTTGCTATTTGAGTTTTCATGTTGTCATTTTGTCATTTGGAGATAGTCAGTGGAGCTGTGGACACTAGATAATGGAGGAAACGGAAAATTTTCGACATATTATTCTGTTTTAGCTGAATATAGGGGTGTCAGCAGAGGATGCAGCCAGAATCATTTGCGCCGCCTAAGGGGATAATGACATAGGAGAGAACGCAGCAGGAAAATGGTTTTCTCATTGTAAGGAGAACTTTTTTGACGTTAGTGATACTCCACTTTCAGGATGAAGAGCATTTAAACGCATTAATCCACAATGATCCACGTCACTGTGCTCTAGAACTGGCAAATGTGATGAACTTTGATCATTCCACCATCGTGCGACATTTACATGCAAGGGGGAAGGTTCAAAATTCTGGTGTATCGGTGCCGTATGATCTAAGCTAAAATCACAAAATTCAGCAGTTGGCCATATTTGCATCTCTGCCAGCTCGTCATCAGTTGACGCGTGAATAACACCGATCATTCCTATCCTGCATCGTGAATGGTGCATTTATGCTAACGTAAGGAAACGAAAGAAATGGTTGAGCCAAAACAAAGCATCAACTCCCCACACATAAACCTCCACGCATTTACAAAAGATAATGTTATGCATCTGGTGAAATGACGATGACGACCTACATTACGAATTGCTTTCCTGAGGTGTAACCATCACTGCTGACATTTATGTCAACCAACAACTGAGACGTCTTGCAGAAGCAATCCAAGAACAACTACCAGAAAGACTGCTTGAAGCGATGCTTTTCCACGATAGACTGACGAAAAACACTATACAGGAGTGGGATTGGGAAGTCATTCCGCACCGTGCTTATTCATCTCATGTTACGCCTTCAGATTTTCACATTTTCCGCTCTGTGTCATATGGCTTCCTGTCAAGCGATTTCTTTTCCGGGTGAAAATGCACTCCGAACATCGCTTCACGAGTTCTTCGCCAGAAAACCACGTGATTTCTGCAGTCACTGAATTGAAAACTTATCCCAGCGTTGACAGACTGCCTCTTGATGACTGGGTGTTGTGTGATGTTCTTAGGTTAGTTAGGGTTAAGTAGTTCTAAGTTCTAGGGGACTGATGACCATAGATGTTAAGTCCCATAGTGCTCAGAGCCATTTATTTCGTTGACAGACTATTGTGAATAATGAAGAATATACCATGGATGACTGAAGTTTCTGTTACATGTATATGTTTTGTTTGGTAAACGTCTGGAAAAATGCCTTGAACTAATGCACCAACACAATATAAATGACTGAAGCGATTTCATAAATTCACTCTAGCTACAACCCTTATAGACGCAATTAGTGAATAATTTTTGTCTTTCTTTACTGTCAATGTACAATTACTTTTTGCGTTGGCAGTCACGTATTTTTGTAAGAAGGGATTTGAATGCTACATTCATTGTTTTAAGATTTCACTCTTACCATTCCCATTGTATTTGTGACAGTCTGTGTTTAAGGCAGTGCTTTGATAACAGCGACGGAGCCTATTGATGTGAAGCAAGTATTATTTTATGAAGAACTTATTTGGTTTTGCAAGTGAAGCTGTTTGCAGTAACTCTAAAGATGTTTGTTGATAGTTTCGTTATAGAGAAGTTGTTATCCATAGATTCACTTTCTGTTTATGAAATGAGTATTTCAGTTGTGTCTATATCGACACGCTGTGCAGTTAAAGTGTCGAAAATGATTGCATTTCATTTCCTCTTTTGTTTCATAACACCGACTAGGCTGAGTGTTTAAAACCAAGTCTGACTATGCAGAATGTTTTAGATATTCTACTTGAGGAAACAAATTCTCCTCAGACTTATTTATCTAACAGCAAACAAAGGGTGTCGTTGCAAAATGCCTGTGCAGTCAGCAGTCAGTCTTCATCTGATTGGGAATTAATTACATGTTGTTCCTCAAGGTTCCATCTTGGGTCCATTGCTTTTTCTTGTGTACATTACTGAGCTCTCGTCTGTTACATTGTCAGACACTAAGTTTGTTTTGTCTGCAGATGACATAAACATTGAAGTTAGTAGAAAGTCAAGTACAGATTTAGAAATAGCTGCTAATCAATTTTTCATTGACAATAATAAATTGTTTAAAGCTAATGCATTGTCATTAAACTTTGAAAAGTCCCACTATATGCAGTTCAGAACCTATAAGATATTTCCTTCGAGCATGTGCATAACATATAAAGACATGCAGATCTAAGTGGTTGACAGGTGTTAAATTTCTGGGATTACATCCCAATAATAAATTCAATTGGGAAGGGCATACCACAGAATTGCTTAACTGCCTAAACAAGTCTGTATTTGCAGTGAGAATAAGGTCAGATGTAGGAAATGTAAATATAAAAAAAGACTTGCATACTTTGCTTACTTTCACTTTATTATGTCATACAGGATCATATCCTGGGTAACTCATCATACCAAGCAAAAGTTTTTAGGGTGCAAAAGCGTGTGACAAGATCGTTTGGGGGTGTAAATTCAAGAACATATCTATATCTATATCTCTATTTCCAACCAACAGCTCAAAACATAGTATCAACACTAGGAATAAGAACAATCTACATAAAAACCTAAAATCACTTACCTTGGTCAAAAAAGGGGTCCAATATTCAGGAACACACATTTTCAATAAATTGCCAGCAACCATTAAAACTTGGTATCAGTTAAAGCACAGTTTAAACAGAGTTTGAAAGACTTTTTGATAAGCAACTCCTCCTACTCTATCTTAACAGAGACTGTTAAGCCAGCTGAAGTAAAACTGTGTTATATTTCAGTGTTGACAGAACTTGGTCACAACAGTCAAGATTAGGTATATTGTGTATGATAAATTTATTAATAGTGCATAACAATGTTTCATTCTGACAGCGTGTTAATTCTCTAAATATTAGCTGTTCCAATTTACTGCATTGTATTCATCTATTTCGACAATCTCCTGACAAATGATCAGGGTAGTAACCACTATATTCAAATGTTTTTATGTTATACTTTCTGACATGTTCCACACCCACGAGAATCATTTCATTTTTTGGGTCTATGGAACGAAAACTGAATCTAATCTGTGGCATGTACTTAGCGCTCCCTGGTCCACCAGTTCTCATGGATGACGATTTAGGTAGTGAGGACGATGGCGGTAGAGACCAATGTAATAAGCTTTTTGTTCCTCTGCAGCATCTGTCTTAAGATGAATGAATGACAAAATATTTCAGTTCATCAGGGGACAACCAATACAGTTTGGATATAAAGCTTGGTGTTTATCCATCACTTCTGGATATCTTAAAAGTTATTCCTGTTATCAGGGAAAATCATTAAATGCAAATACAGCCTATGAAAATCAATTTGGTAAGGCTACTGCCCAGTTATTCAGGTAGTACATGGTTTAAAATTGGAAGTAGAGTGATTACTGTAACATTTCCTCTTTGACAATGTCTACATCATTTGCTGTCTTGTCTTTCCTATGAGAAGGTAATAGAGGAACAGCCACTACTAGAGAAAAGAGGGTTCCGAATCTTGGCCCGTTCAAAAGCTAGTTAAAAACGAATAGGGATATTTTGAATCTTCACTTTATCAAGATAGTGGCGTTATTGCCATAAAATTGGTGGATAATTCAGTGTTTGCTATAGCATCTACCTGTGATGGAATGGAACCTGTATCATCTAGAGAAAGACACTCTGCAAAGGAGAGTATAACGACCTCTGATTGTCCTGCAGCAGTTGGCGAAAAATGTGGAAAATGTGACATTAGATTCTGTCTAGAATGTTTTGATGTATACCATGAATGTCAATAAATCAAAGCTGGTGAATTAATTTGTGCTTGTAGTTGTAAATCGGTTTATAAGATAGTTTAAGTGAAATATGTCAGGATGCTGCTAGTTTCTCAAGAGTTGTACAGTTAGGCGATAAGCTTGCTTAGGTTGTTTTGTCATTTTCAAGTTTTCTGCAATTATACAGCGCTATTAATATATACAGTTTTTACAGTTTATATCTGATTGGTTTTGTAACAGTGTGTCGAATACTTGCTTCCATATATCATTGCTAACGTCATAGCTGTGAATTATTTCTGTGCTGTATTTGTAGCGCAAACTGAGTTGTTTTGAGAATGAGATTTTCACTCTGCAGAGGAGTGTGCGCTGATATGACACATTTTGGCAAATTAAAACTGTGTGCCAGACCGAGACTCGAACTCGGGGCCTTTACCTTTCGTGGGCAAGTACTCTGTTTTTGTTTATATTTTTTTCTCAGCTGTAGATATTACTTTTGTTGAAGTGTTCATTTCTTTTAACTTGACAGCTTCTCTTGACAGAAGTCAACGATGTTGTATTGTTACGTATTTAGCTTATTCATCTAAGGAATTGTGCGGTGGTTTGTCTTTGCGTAGGTTTGCGTGAGGAGTTCATCATGCATTCTATTGCAGTGTTCTAAAATTTCGACGAATAGTATAAAGCCTTTTTTGAAACTTGGTTCATTGCGAAGATGTTAACAGCCAGTGGCGTGTCAAGCAAAATTTTACACTTTGTTACAATGTACAAAAATAAACAGATTGTATTGCACTCTGTTATGATAGGCACCACTTAATATTGTTCCAATACTGACTTCACCAAGTGCGCTAAGATCATGTATGTTGTTTACATGTACATTATTTCCTCTGTGATGCTTTTATTGATACAATAAAATGTTCCAGATCTTCCACTTCCCTGTACCGCACCCATCACTGTGCCCAAATAACATTACACTTACAGATCTATCTCTTTTCATACACTTTCATTCTAAATTTTCTCGTATACTCGCCTCTTTTTACCATTGCCTATAACCTTTTGACTTACAAGGGTAGTAACATTACTAAATTGAATATCTTAATTGTACATATATAAACTGAACTGTTTAAATATTTTTAAATTTTATAATTGATAGAGCAGTGAAAGCGAACTCAAAACAGCGAACTGCCAGTAGGTTCTACAGCACCAATACATCAAGTATTGTTAAAAAATCCGTCACTCTCTAGTAGCAAATCTTTAAAGAGCGCTTTACCTTTTCCTAAAGGGTTCACTCAGACAAAATTCTCCAGGAACTTCAAAGGGACACCTACCTGCTTCTGCTCAAGTGATTTGAGCAGAATCGGTAAGCACCATCTACTGGAAAAGGTCTTCTTTAGCAGATCATCTGCAGAATTCGCCTTGTTGTTTGCAGAATACTCTACATGCTCTTTTAAAGAAAAATACTGACCTGGTGCTCTGAGCAACTTAGCGCTCCTACCGCCAGCAGGGATGACGTCACATCAGGGATGACGTCACATCACAAAAGACAGCTGTGTTCTTCTCTGAGTTGATCGTAGCATGGCTGACCAGCATTTCAGCACTCGACACTTGTCTCTAGTTATCATGGGGAGACCACTACAGAAGATGTTGTCTATTGTATTTGCATACCAGCACACAATCTAAAAAATGGCGTAATTTTAGTGCGATTTCCGGCTCACAGTCAAAGAGAAATGGCACGAATTTAGCACTATATTTACATCGAGCTGTAGAACACTAGTACGTGATGGCTGGCCGACACTCTGAACAGTAGTAGTTCTTTTTAAATAGCAGCCTCTATTTCTTATTCGATTACCCACTGCGTCTCCTCAAGACCTGCTCAAAACCATATCACAGATTACCATTCATGTAAGCATTGAAAGTTGGCTGTTACATTGCAATTTTGAGTATATACTCTGTTATTTTTACAATTCAATTATTTGCTTACTGAAAAGATGCAATTCTATACTTAGTATCGATTGCGAATAACTTAGCCATATTTGGAGCAGAAAGCTCGAATGAACAAATCCAAAATCAAAACTATTCTGATTTGCTTTTTTGACAGTAGGGCTATCGTGCATAATAAATTTTTTCCTCCAGGACAAATTGTCAACAAAGTGTTTTACAAAGATGTCCTTGAAAGGCTTAATAAATTGGTGAATCGAATGAGACCTTACACTGCAGACATGTGGGTGCTGCATCATGACAGCGGCCCATGTCAAATGACAACTTCCCTCATGGAATTTGTGACACCAAAAGAAATTCCTATTGTTCCACAGTCCCTTTATTCACCTGGCCTGAGCACTTGTGACCGCTTTGTCTTTTCCCGAAATAGAAAAAGTCTTAAAATAATGTCTTTTTGGACACTGGAGAACATACAAAACAATGTGAGCAACATGCTAAACGCCCTACCAGTAGAAGCCTTTCAGCGCTGCTACCAAGACTGGGAATAACAACTACTAAATTGTACAGCTGCCGAATAGACTACTTCGAAGATGACAATATTGCTGTTTAAAAAGAAGTAAAACTTGTTAAGTAAACAATTAGTCACATTTTTTTTCTCGCACGCCTCGAATATTACTTTTTCATTTCATTGGACTGTAAATTCAGTGGTATATTCCTCTCCTTAATTCCTTACTCAAGAACTCTTGGATGCAAATACAATGTTTCTATTGCTGGCTATATACATAAACCTTGTACTTTTTTGAGTAACTCTGCAAGATTGTAATGTAGTTTCCTTATATTCACTTGCAATACACTCGTCTCTCTTCCCACGTCCTCTGAGTTATTACAATATGTCCGTCATCATCCATTGTATTAACCCACCAGAGGATGCTACATTGCTTGGCCAGCATCTTTTTGAATCTTGTACGATCGTTTAATGACCCACAACAACTTAATGTATGTCAGAAACCAGTCAATGAACTTCGATCCAAATACACAGATAATGAGCACCATTTGTTTGTATCCTATTAATTTTTAGATATGATGGAGGTAGGTCGACCCATGCTGCTCTGCTGGTAACGGTTTGTCAAACATTGCTTAGTAATCTCACCCACTATTACGATATTACATACGAATGGGAGTCAGGATTTAGATGCTCAGTTAAATGATTCATTCAGATTGAGGGAACAACAATTTTGCACAGCTAAATGCTATAAGCAGAAAGCTTACACTCGTCCAGGGTGATTACAGGCTGATGTCATTACTTTAAGCGGCAGATACACAGTTTACAGCGAAAATGTTAATCCCTTATTGAATATGGAGCAGGGAAATTTACTGTGTTAAGTACACATTTAAGAAAATAGTTACATTAAGATTTTGATGACAGAATTTCTGTTGTTGAAAACAAAGTTGCAACTGTTAAAGAAGATCAGAAAAAAATGTCAAGTAGTTTTTAGTGGACAGACTAAATATTTACAAAATGATTTAAAAATGTAAGGGAGTGTTGTGATAGGGGGTGGGCAGGAAGTGGAAAGGTGCTGGGCTAAAAGTAATCATTCATTTTTCTTAAGATTTTATTAGGGGAGAGCGTGGAAATACCGTGCACGTAAGCCATTTTTCAAATATTCCGTATTTTTCGAACTCTATTGAAATGCTGAACACCTTTTTTGGGCAAGAAATCAATTCCCCACACGTTATGGCTTCATATTTGCAATATTACATCGATTTACGTTCCTACAGCTGTTTACAAAAGTGTTACATTGCACGGTGTTACCCCGAGGGGTGGGGTAATACCGCAAAATATATCTTATGATACAGCATTGCACCTAAAATGACAAAAAATCTGTAAAAATAAATCACATTAAGAAATTCGAAATTCAGAATTTATTTAAAATTGAAACACATAAATTTTACTACTGATTAAAGTTTCTAAAGACAGAAAATCCTTTTACTGGTAAAACAAATTATTGGATTTTGGTGTCAACTTGTCCCTGAACACATTTATCCCCTGTTTTAATGGCAGTAGTCGAAAATATAGTTTTCAGCTGTGTCACATGCATTACACAAGGAAAACTTCTAAGATGACACACACACACACACACACACACACACACACACACACACTTCCAAATATATAGTTCACGAAAATTCCAAAAGAAATTACCATACGGGGCAATACCGTTCTCCACGGGGCATTACCGTGCTGCGCCGTTGAACGGTACAGACCCCTCTGTATCTGATTATAGTTACTTCCGCTATGTGACAGCACCGTGCAGCGCTCTTTGGGCTCTCTGGGAAACTGGATAAAGCTGTGCACGGTATTACCCCGCTGTACGGCATTGCCCCGCTCTCCCCTACATACAGTTTCAAAACACAATAAAGAAATTATGAAAACTGAGAAGATGATAGCTTTAAACAATTGCATAAAATGAAACTTCCTGGCAGATTAAAACTGTGTGCCCGACCGAGACTCGAACTCGGGACCTTTGCCTTTCGCGGGCAAGTGCTCTACCACTTGCCCGCGAAAGGCAAAGGTCCCGAGTTCGAGTCTCGGTCGGGCACACAGTTTTAATCTGCCAGGAAGTTTCATATCATCGCACACTCCGCTGCAGAGTGAAAATCTCATTCTGGAATTGCATAAAATGATTAAAGACTCTATTCAAAACCACTGACCTGATCATTCACGTTATTTACTTTACAAGAAAAACTGACACTTAAGTTTCAAGAAAGTAAATAAAAAAACTAATGTGGTCAACTGCAGATTAGAACCTCTAATGCCACTGACAATATTTTTTGGCACCAGTGTATGTGACAGTGCTCGAGATTTATGAAGTGATGAATATTTTTACAGAAATGGCTTTTAAGCCTGTACGTGAAAATTAATAAAGAAAAGAATTATTATATTGTGAAATGTAAATAATTTCCAACATCAATATATTTTATTATTTTTATAAACAGTTTTCTTCAAAGACTAATCATACAGTAAAAAATAATACCACTAAAAGAATGTATTGGAATTGTATTGTCTGTGAATTTTTTCCTTATATTGCTTTCTATGATGATGTATGAAGCGGCTGAGATCAAAGATTAAGGTGAAGTCTGTTCTTTTAAATATTGTAAAAAATAATCGCGTTGTGTGAGATACGAGTAATCTAAAATATAACGTATAATTCACTAAATGGAATTCTAGTGTATGGACTTTTATTTGTAACTAGATAACCTACTATGAACGTTTTAAGTTTTGTGGTCGCAGCAAACAGGCAAGCATCCATTAGCGCCTGGTATGGCGATAATGAATTATTCGTAATTGATTAATAATATTGATATTGTGAACAGTCAGAGCGGTGTAGGATTCTGACATTTATTCTAGCATAAAGAGAAAGGTTGATGCTATTGATTTTCTACGAAAAATTACGTTGGTAAGAATATCCAGTCCAGACTGGTTTTTTTTTTTTTTTTTTTTTTTTTTTTTTTTACGCAATTACGTGAGCGTATGGAGTGACAATTTCAGACAGTGGAAATAATAAAACATTAATTCTCTCGATCGATATTACAATATTTGGACTCCGAGGACAAGAATTCACAGGAATTTATTATTTTTCTATTCTAACAGTGAAAAAAACATTCAGTAAAATACTCTTAGCCTTTACGTAAATGAAATAATTTTTGTGGCTGGTGTGTGAGATTAATTTTTCTCAGAGTAATTTATCAGTCACTTTAAAAACAAATATCTACGACAGCAGTGTTGTTATGGGAAAAAGTTGTGGTGTGCTATAAAAATTATTTGGTGCATACATTTGAATGTCACTTACTGAATTAATGAAGCAACATTTAAGTATTTATTTGTAGTGATAAGGTATGACAAAATAATTCATTATAGTCGGGCTCAGCAGCTCATAAAGAAGAATTATCAGGGATTATTTATTTCTTTTAAATAATATTGTTAATCTTGTTGTTACATTTTCATACGTTTTACAATAGCATGTACACACCATTACAACAACTTCAAACAAACAGAACAAAACCCTTCGCAAACCGAAGGCCACAGCGTGGAAGACTATTGAACTATCTATGCATCCAGAAATAACCTTAAAACTGAAATATGTTTCTATAAAGCCAATCTTATCTAACTGTAATTGAAGTTTCATTAACTTTCTAGATTTTACAATTTTAAATAAAAGCCAGTACTAATAATAATACAAGAATTTGTTGTTAAACTGTGCTAAATTTAAATTTCCACATTTAGAATCAAACTCAGTAACATATTATGAGAGTAATTCAAAGTAACTTATAAGCCTGTAACAAATGTTTCTTTCTCGAAGCCTAATCTTAAGGCTTAAAGATAATATCAAGACTCAAACTTGCAGCAAAGGGAAAATAGTTAACGATCAGAATTACTTAATTAAAAGCGAGGCAACATGCAAGAGAGTGAATGAAGTTAACAACATACTACTCAGCTTATGCAGAAGGAGCATTCAGCCTTAAGTAGTACGAGAGTCACCCTCTGTCCAAGTGGTCACCGTCATGCGAGTTTGACACTTCCTATATCACAGGCTGAATTCGCAAAATTTTGTACTGAGCGCAGCAAGTAAGTGTTGCTTGAGTACTTAGCGAACCTTTATGAGGTTTCACATAAATAAACACTCTTTAACCAGGATTCTAAGAACTAGACTATCAATGTAGGACAGTTTCTCACCGCTTTTTGATTTATCCTAATTTTGCGCAAAACGGTTTCAGTGTTAAAGTTTCCTCTGACTGTAACGACAACAACATCGTGGCGACCGACTGCCGGAGCCAGGAAGTATGACGACGACTCCCGTGATTAGTGTGCGACAATGCGGGGAACATGCCACAGTACTGGTGAGAATACAGCTCTGACGTATTTTTCTGAAGGGCGACTGATCTGCATAAATGCACCTCACAGTGCTGACAAGGCACCACCACCATTTGCACACCACTCACACAAGTAAAGACTGCTCTCGCTACCACAACAACTGATAACCGCAGCGTCTACCTCTACTTGACACGGACGCACGCCGAGCAGATAGTACCGGCACCTGTCGCTAACTACAGGCGTCAACCGGTGGAAACACGCCGTCGCGCAACTGGACACCTGGCTCTGTACTAGAGATGACCAAAGTCGCTTATCCTTGGGAATCAGTTCACTGGTGATCGCTCGTTTTTGGGAACCGTTCATTTTTACTCGTTTGCCGTTCATTATGCTTGGTACATGCTTCTTATGAAAAATTGAAAATTAGTAGCATAGGTCACAGAAGATGGAAAGCGCCAAGAGGGGGACTTCCCCCTGGAGTACAGAGTTTTTATTCATAACAGAATTCTCACACACCTGAAAGTTTCGTGAGTGTGCAAACGAACTCGTTTAGCCAACTGTAGCGTTATGTGGCTGACAGCAGTGAAATAATATATGGCGCACGGAAAACCGGCACCGAATACAGACTGCTCGCCAATTATGCACGATTTGATGACTGCTACGAGCAGAATAAATAAACATGTAATAATTAGGCAATGAAGAAATAACAAATAAGATAATGCAAACAACTTCGAAACTATAGATGATTATTGGTAAGCGACAATGAGCAGTCTAGCACTCGGGGTGGATTTTTCGTGCACCACCCTGTGCTACTAAAATAATATCGTAGAAAGTTATCATATGCTGAAAACTTTGAACATAGCTGCTAAGGTTCAGTGACCGTGTCAGAATTCTATTAGAACAAATAAGCCCTCGGTCACAAATATTAAGTCAAAATGATCAGGTTTCGGCGCTACTATGAGCGTCGTCTTCAGAATTAAACCAACTGTTCTAAAACATAATAGGTATATAAGACATTAATCAACTAAAGTTTGTACGGACTGGAAAGAGGTTCTGAAGACGACGCTCATAGTAGCGTCGAAACCTGGTCAATTTTGACTTAATATTTGTGACCGAGAGCTTATTTGTTCTAATATTATCATATTCTCTTTACAAAATGTGACACCATACACTCGATTACGAAGCGCGAGCTTCATTGGTTGTAAGTCGATCTGCCTTCCATAATAATGAACATGCTGTTTTACCTTGGATCGTCCGTCCCTGGTAGCTGAGTGGTCAGCGCGACAGAATGTCCATCCTAAGGGCCCGGGTTCGATTCTCGGCTGGGTCGGAGATTTTCTCCGCTCACGGACTGGGAATTGTGTTGCCCCAATCATGATCATTTCATCCCCATCGACGCGCAAGTCGCCGAAGTGGCGTCAAATCGAAAGACTTGCACCCGGCGAACGGTCTACCCGACGGGAGGCCGTAGTCATACGACATTGATTTATTTACCTTGGATAAAAAAAGAGACGGAAAATGGCCACTCGTGTGTACCGTGCCGACGTCCTTTGCATGTGAAATAATAAAAAATCTTGCCCTTTTACAAGTATTTCTTCCGACGTTTATTGAAATAGTGAAGTAAGGTGATATGCCGTTATGTTACCTGAAAAGATGTATGTATTACATACCACGTAATTTTTATGTAGCTTACGTAATTATAAAATACATTTTAATTGCCGATCGTGGACGCTAAATACACTCCTGGAAATTGAAATAAGAACACCGTGAATTCATTGTCCCAGGAAGGGGAAACTTTATTGACACATTCCTGGGGTCAGATACATCACATGATCACACTGACAGAACCACAGGCACATAGACACAGGCAACAGAGCATGCACAATGTCGGCACTAGTACAGTGTATATCCACCTTTCGCAGCAATGCAGGCTGCTATTCTCCCATGGAGACGATCGTAGAGATGCTGGATGTAGTCCTGTGGAACGGCTTGCCATGCCATTTCCACCTGGCGCCTCAGTTGGACCAGCGTTCGTGCTGGACGTGCAGACCGCGTGAGACGACACTTCATCCAGTCCCAAACATGCTCAATGGGGGACAGATCCGGAGATCTTGCTGGCCTGGGTAGTTGACTTACACCTTCTAGAGCACGTTGGGTGGCACGGGATACATGCGGAAGTGCATTGTCCTGTTGGAACAGCAAGTTCCCTTGCCGGTCTAGGAATGGTAGAACGATGAGTTAGATGACGGTTTGGATGTACCGTGCACTATTCAGTGTCCCCTCGACGATCACCAGAGGTGTACGGCCAGTGTAGGAGATCGCTCGCCACACCATGATGCCGGGTGTCGGCCCTGTGTGCCTCGGTCGTATGCAGTCCTGATTGTGGCGCTCACCTGCACGGCGCCAAACACGCATACGACCATCATTGGCACCAAGGCAGAAGCGACTCTCATCGCTGAAGACGACACGTCTCCATTCGTCCCTCCATTCACGCCTGTCGCGACACCACTGGAGGCGGGCTGCACGATGTTGGGGCGTGAGCGGAAGACGGCCTAACGGTGTGCGGGACCGTAGCCCAGCTTCATGGAGACGGTTGCGAATGGTCCTCGCCGATACCCCAGGAGCAACAGTGTCCCTAATTTGCTGGTAAGTGGCGGTGCGGTCCCCTACGGCACTGCGTAGGATCCTACGGTCTTGGCGTGCATCCGTGCGTCGCTGCGGTCCGGTCCCAGGTCGACGGGCACGTGCACCTTCCGCCGACCACTGGCGACAACATCGATGTACTGTTGAGACCTCACGCCCCACGTGTTGAGCAATTCGGCGGTACGTCCACCCGGCCTCCCGCATGCCCACTATACGCCCTCGCTCAAAGTCCGTCAACTGCACATACGGTTCACGTCCACGCTGTCGCGGCATGCTACCAGTGTTAAAGACTGCGATGGAGCTCCGTATGCCACGGCAAAGTGGCTGACACTGACGGGGGCGGTGCACAAATGCTGCGCAGCTAGCGCCATTCGACGGCCAACACCGCGGTTCCTGGTGTGTCCGCTGTGCCGTGCGTGTGATCATTGCTTGTACAGCCCTCTCGCAGTGTCCGGAGCAAGTATGGTGGGTCTGACACACCGGTGTCAATGTGTTCTTTTTTCCATTTCCAGGAGTGTAGAATACGAAAAGAACCAGAAGTTCAGAGTTCAAAAAAGGTTTGAAACAGTCTAGAATGGGCGTGCGAAGCGAACGAAGCGAACAACAACAACTCGATACTGAACTATGAGCAGTCCGTAGTGGAACTGCGACGAATGGCCACGCGAAAAAGGACGAGTTCGGCCAAGCGAGACCGAGACCGAGGGGAACGGGACCGAGGCTGGAACGAGGTCGGCCGACCGTTTCCCGTTCCCGGGAACTATAAGTAGAAAGCCGCGACCGAAGTGAACTATGAAAGACCGTTCCTTAAAATTCGTTCCTCTCTTTTTCCATTCATCTTGGTCTACCGTTCCTTTGGACCCGTTAGTTTGCGAACGACCCATCGCTACTCTCTACAACTAGCTTGATCTCCGGCGTCACCGCGCACTCGTTTAAACAGGAGACCTTTCTGCCCTGGCTATCCTCTGAAGGCAAACTAAAGACCACAAACGTTCAAACCAAAGAGGTAACAAAGTGCGGCATGATCCACAAGGGTGACTGGAGGCAAAGGTTACTGGCCAGGACTCAGGGAGGGAAGTGAGAAGAATAAAATAGAGAGGGTTGATACAGTGCCTAGCCAAGTAGTTATCATACAGGTTCAAGAGCAACTGACAAATAATACAACATTACTACAGGGTTTAGAGAAGAATATTTTGGAGCTGGAAGTTAGTTCGGAGAAAGTGAGATGAGAAACTAAGAAAGAGATTAAACACACAGTTCAGAAATTTAATGTGTTGAGTACTTGGGTTGAAAAGCTGGTTGTTAACGCTGAAGAGTGTTCAAATTGCACAATGCCAACTAGCGTTTGTGATTTGATGGACGTCACGGATATGAAGGGGTCACATAGTATGTGTTAAACCAGCACTGAGAGCTGAAACTGAGTAAAGATTATTTACAGTAAATGTACAACGTGATTCATGTGCTGGTGTGATTGTATGAGATCAGCAAGAGCTAGGAGCCTGATCTGTGTGTTGACGTATGCAGGAAGACAGGCAGGCAAATTTTTGAGAGGCAAGGCGAGTTCTCGGCTTCTGTTGCTCTTATGTTGAGGACGAATGTGGGTTTGTGAATGCTATGTTATTGAGGTGTAAAGCTTCAAGATACAGGACACAGTCTTTTCTGAAAATTTACAGATGTTTGTTTCTATTGCCAGAAGAATGTGGGAAAGTGTCTGAATTGCACTATTATGGTGATATGAGGAGAAATATAATTCTTGTTTGCCTCGGAGTTGGTAAGTTTGCAGTGGGAGATTTTCAACAGGCACTGTACTACATTATAATTCATGTGGTGCCACAGGTGAAAGATCTGGAATAAATTTGGAGGAAGTTTAGGTACAGAAATTAGATTGCTGCCGGATTCAGGTCAGGGCTCAGTATCCATGAGTGTGAAGGTACCATACTTTCTGACATCCATGTATTTATGTACTATTTAAGTTGTGTAATTGGAAAGTGTCAATATATTCTTGGTTACCAGGCAGTTTGGGGCTTTTTCTGTTGGGTGTATTTTTCATGTGATAAGTTTTTTTTTGCATTAATGAGGTACCGTAAGATAGGGAATTATCGGACGCAGTGGAAAAATCGAATGGGAACCGTACATTTCTCTTCTTACTTTGGTATCACTGAATCAAGCTTTTATTTCGCGCGCGTTTTGCCGTTCACACCTTACGTATTGTCAATCAGATTCTAGCATACAAGTATATCGTTGCTCTTGGAAGTTCAGTTTATAGCAGTTTTCAGCGCAGTGTGTAATTATTGTTAATTTTCGCTATGCGAATACTTTCGTCGCTGTACTAGAAGACAAAAAAGTGGTAAGAATAATTTCCTTACATAGTTTACTTATTTAAATGTTAAGAACGAAATATGGATGTAGTTTATCTGCATATCTCACTTGTAATAATGTCTAGTAAACTATTTGCAGATATCTACACACGTTGTAGAAATGTCGGGTAAATTAGCGGATTTATAGAAGGAGGCTTGGTGCTCTTCCGAAGGGCAAATACGTTTCTTAAAATCCTGAAAACGTGGTTGTTGCTATAAGATCAGAAAACTGTGGGATAAATTTAATGTACCAAGTTCAACATTACAGAATCTAGTTAATAACTCGAGCCGTGGAATATTTGGAAGGCCTTAAGCATCGCTGAAGAGACCGCACTTGCTCATGGTATTTTAAGAGCTGCACATTGAGATTTTCCTTTTAGTTCTGACGATGTAAGGAACGTAATGGAAGGATATCTCAATAAATGTAGACGAAAAGAAAAACGCTTCTCTTATAACATGCCAAGAATAGAGTGGTCGCCTTCATTCCTGCAGCGTCACTCCGATATATTAAGCATCTGGCTATCTGAGATCATTGAACGGACACATGCTGAAATGAGTTCTGAAACAGTGAAATCACATTTCCAGTTTTTTGGTGGAAAAATGGTAAATATTCCGCCAAAAAAGTAATCAGTTATGACGAGATCAACAATGTCTGACGACCCTGGAAGGAATCATGCGATAACTAGAAGAGGAACAAAACATCCAAAAAGAACCTTAGATTCTTGTAAGAGTAGTATTTCAGTAATCATGGCTGCCACTGGGGGCGGAAAACTACTGCCTCCATGTGCGCTCTATAAACTGGGGTGTTTATGGAGCACCTGGATAAGAAGGAGGTTCCAAGGGAACCCTCTATAACCGCAATAAAAGTTAATGATTTGATCTGCCTTCATTTGGAGATTGATTTATTACTTTTGCGCTGCCTTACCTGAAGTCAGTGGAGGAGGAAAAAGTTATGACAACCTTTCAAGTCGCATTTCGCTGAAAGTAACTGATGAGTGTGAGAAGAATAAAACTCCTTCATTTTTTTTGCCTCCAAATAGTACTCATCTATTACAGCCATTAGATGTAGATTACTTCAGATCTTGTAAAGCTGTATGGCGGCAAGTGCTCACCCAATGGAAGAAAAGCTTCCATGGATCAATATCGAAAGGCGTATTTCCCACAGTTTTTAAGGAAACTCTTCAAAAAATAAGAGCAATTGAAGAAGACAATATAAGAAGTGCATTCCGTACAGAAAGCCTAATTCCCTTTGATATTGAAAGAGTCCTTAGAAAATTGTCTGACGGAAAAATTTCTCAAAACAATTCTCTGGAAGCCTGGTTTTCGAGCTTCTAATAAATCCTTCAGAATGTTCGATATGGAGCTCCAGGAAAATCCATTTTGGGCATCACCATGAGAAATACAGATAATGCTGAATCATTGCCTGTGAATAATGATGTAATATCAATTGGTGAAGAAAGGACAGAACAGAGAAAGCAGTTCTAGTAGTGGAGGATTTTGTTCTTGTTGATGTCCACTCATATTGGAAGGAAACAGCTAAATAGGCAGTTTATCGGAATCGTAACAGGATTTTGAGTGCAAAAGAAGTGGAACTCAGATTTCTTCATCCATATCAACACAGGACATCTGTGTCTATTTTTCTTGAGATTCCAGGTGATGAGACTGAAGACAAACACCAAGTTGTAGGAGCGTTGCCGACTTCTAGAGAAAAAAAGCAGAAGTTTTGTTCACTCAGAACATATTGTAGATTTACGATTTATGCAATGAATAGACTGTCATTACTTATTAAATATTTTCTAAATACGCGTGTCAAAGTTTATCTACACATGTGTCACATGTTTTCTGAACATGTAGAAAAGATTTTGCAACCCTGTAGAAATCATTTTCTGCGTAAATAAAAAGAGTGTTTAAGATTTCTATTTTTAAAAAGATAGTTAATTAGAGGAAAATATAAAACTTTGGATGAAAATTCCATTATGATCCGAAATTATCCCATCATGTGGCGTAAAATCGAACAGATTTTTCCCTTTAGGATCAGGTCTTAAATAATATTTTCGTTTTCTATTCTTCAACGTCACAACAAATATCTCGCGCTTTATGTAAAGTGAATTTAATATTCCTTACGAAGCTACCTTAAGGAATATTAAAATTCCATCCGATATTGTCCCATCATACGCCATTTATGTTTTCAGATAAATTTCTCCTTGCGATTTGCAAGATGTGATGAGGAAGCTAGTATGCTTGCATTTTAGAATTTACGATGGAATGTACAGGGATTTTTTAAGTTGAAGATTACTGATGTAATGTGGAGTGCTGTTACACATAGTAATTTAATTAGGAATATGCTTACCATATGATAACCATTTGTCTGTGTTCATTAATGAGGTAACTTTCTACATGCTTTGTGTAGATGTTTTGTGCGTCTTATTAATGTCTCTGGTGCTATGACACGAGTGTTGAATGTGTATTATAGCAGCATAAAGGATTGATGCAGGAGAATGATTTTGCTGTGTACATGAAATTTGATTAACTGTTAGATGCCTTGGTAATGGATTTTTTGGGAGTGTAGGATGATATGGTGAAGAGAGAGTATTATTTTGGTTATTCAGGGGTCTTTAACAGTGGCATGTGGATATGAGAGAGTATTTTCCTATATAGTGAGATTCATCACTTGATTTGGATGATGTGTAAGCGTGGAGTGAGATTTTGCGGAGGTTTACAAAGTATTATGAGTTCATGGGTATTCTGCTATTCCTGGGTGTTTATAAATCGATTTTCGTTTTGTAACTGGATACGTCTTGTGTAAACATGTGCATGTGATGTGTTATCATTAATGAATTACTGTGAGTACTTTGTGAGGGTGACTGTAAGTGCGATATGAAGTGAAGTTGAAGTGAAAGTGTAAGTAGGTCAACGCTTTAATGCGAATGAGTGTTCATAATGCGCAAAATATTTTGAATTACTGATCAATGAGGTTCATCATCGAATATTTTAAAGTAATTAGATGGTTTTAATGCTCAAGTTGTGTGGGTTTTTTTATTTCAGGAAGTCAATGATTATTAGAATCTAATGAGGTAGTCTCTTTTCCAGTAAGGTGGTACTTTAGTGTGATGAGTTATTATATGCAGACTGTAGTGTTTCAATGAATTAATAGTTGTGAAGTGGTTCTTAAAAGTGAACTTTATATGTGTTTATTAATTCCCTGTAGGTGATGATGAGAATGTGATCTTTGGTGGCTCTATTGATGTATCAGTGATGTGATGAAGAGTAAGTAGTGGTTGTTGGTTTTTTTCAGATAGATGTTGTGTGGAATAATCAATCCAATCATGTTCAGTGAGTACAATTAGGCAGTAGTGATGAAGACTGAGACTTGTTCTTGAGGTTATTGTGGTTGAATTGATGAATATTGTCGGTGCCCAGTGAGGAGACTATGTTTTTGTGAATGATATGATGTATCTGAATAGATGACAGATTGAAAAAATAGGATTATGGCAAATATTAATGAGTATTTTTGTGTATGTGAATTTGCTGATGCAAGGTGCATTACAAGAGATTATGGTAACTAAGGAAGGTAGCGAGTACCCTCTTAGATGAATAATCCCTCTGACTCATGCAGAATATAGAGAGAAACTGGCTTTTGCACACATGTAAATGAAGAGAATGATTAATTTTTAAATTGAAGACACATTATGATCTTGTTTGAAGTATTGCCAGATTTGAACGTTTACTACCACCAGCTTAGTATGTTGATTTTGAAGATAAGATGACTACTAGAAGTTCAGTATAAAGAAAATCGTTAATCCACCTCCCATTTGAAGTTCCGGGAAACAACCAACATGATTATTTTTGAGTGACTTTGAGGATAAAGTAAAGTTACGTTAAACCTCTGCAATGATATGTTTTGATGAGTATAGGTAGTTTCATATGTATTTTCAATAGTGAAAAAGGACTATGTATGACTATGTGATGACAGGAAGTGGAGATGTTTCTGAATCTCATGTTCTGAGTAGTGTATTCGTGTCACCAGTGAGTGAGTGAGTGTGTGTGTGTGTGTGTGTGTGTGTGTGTGTGTGCCGAGCACTAGAAGTTCTTTGTCCACAGTGATTGGTGGGCAGCTGACAAGGGTCAGGCTGTCGTTGCTGTATGGAGAATATTGAGCACAGTAAAGGCAACCAATTGCAGGTGTGTGTGTGTGTGTGTGTGTGTGTGTGTGTGTGTGTTTGAATACGACGAGTTCGTTACAAATGTGCTATTGAAAGCGGTGTCTGTTAGAGCGCAAGAGTGTGGGTTGTTTATTGTGTTTTATTTTCACACTAAGGGCGTGTTAAACCTTGTACGAGAGAGTGTCCCGTATTGTGTTATGACACTGGCGGTGTGTTCAACTACTGCACATAGCTATAAGTTTTCTGAATTTATGTTGATGTTTGATGGCCATACATTAGGTAGCCTGGTATAGTCCTGTTGTCTGTAGCAGTACTATGTAGCTAATGAAGGTTATCGCTAGCAGAGGTAGCTCATGTTATGATTTATTATAGTGTGTTATTATTTGCCCGATTGTAGCGTAGCAAGGGCTGAAATTGTGATGGCTTCGGTTTCTGTTCTATTGTTCATTGCTGGTGCCTGCTTGTGTGTAACAAGGGTTGAACCAGATTTAATCTGTACTTACGAGTCATGCTGAGAAATGGAGTGCACTAGATTTTTGTATTTATTTTTTTTTGTTAGGAAAATTGTGTTTGAACAAATTACAGGATATTATTGATTCACTTGTTGACTGTTTTTCCACGTGATTGCCATCCCGTTTAGTGCATGGCAATGTTTTTGTCGAACATTGCCACAGGCGATGAAACATGTGTTCATTATTTCATCACTTCGAACCGTCGCACAATACGGCAATCCATGGGACGGCGCGACACCCAATCTCCTCCGTAGGAAAGGTTCAATTTCGCACCGTCAGCCGGTAAAATCATGGCGACGATCTTTTGGGACTCTGAAGGGATTATTCTGTTTGATGTTCTCCCTCACGGTGCAACGATCAACTCTGAAGTTCATTGCGCTATCCTCGGGAAACTTAAGAAATGACTTCAATGTTCTTTACCACAAAAATGCAAGGGAACTTCTTCTTCATGGCAAAACAAAGCTTCATTAAAGTCTGAGCACCGAGAAGAGCTCACAAATTTTCAGTGGACTGTTCTTCCTCATCCACCCTACAGCCCGGATCTCGCACCTTCCGACTTCCATCTGTTTGGCCCAATGAAGAATTCACTCTGTGGGAAGCAAACTTGGATGATGAGGTTATTGATGCAACAAGCGTTGACTCCCACGTCAACCACTAGAGTGGTGTCATGCGGACGTAAGGCCGTAGCATTGAATGGTGGTTGTATTGAAAAATAGGATTTTGTAGCCAAAAGAGCGGGGAATAATGTGGTGTATTGGAATCCTGAATAAAACCAACCTGCTTTCAGAAAAAAAAATGTGTTGCATAACTTACTGAACGCCACTCGCAGATGGACACTTGTAGTAACAAATGAAGAGGAACAAAATCGAATTGCGTAAAAAAGAAGTTTATGGCACAAACTGAAGGATTCGGTCGATATTACACATCCTGACATGACAGAATGGTCGATTCGGTAACTGAGGGAAGCGTGAGGAGTAAAAACTTTAGAGGGAGACCAAAGTTTGAATACAGTAAGCAGGTAGCTAAGCTGAGGTGCAGAGGATTGCACAGGATTGACTGCCGTGGAGAGCTGCGTCAGACCAGTCTTCAGGCTGAAGACCTCAACAATAACACGCGTGAGTGGTGACATAAATACAGTTTCAGGTAAGTCGATAGGAATGAATAGCACGAGTTTATAACAAGCAACCTGTAGGGTCAATCATTTGAAGTAAACAAAGAGCAACATTTCTTTCTGAACAGGCAGTGTCGGAACTGTTCTTGTTGAAAGTGTTCTTCAACTTCGTATTCACCCATTTGTGATCGCTGGAAATTTTGTAGTTGCAGTGTCGATAGGAGTGAACAGATGATGCAGCAATTGTTTCCTCAAAAAAAAAAAAAAAAAAAGAAAAAAAGTCTTATCATCTTCCTACATATGACGCCGACGGATGGATAAAGACCTCCCCTAGACATTTCCATGCTTAATGATTTTCTGCTATACGCATTCATATTTTTCGTAACGACCGTATACCCATAGCCCATTAGATCTTAGGAGCTTCACATTAAGGTTGAATTTAGATAAAAAAGGAGTAGACAGTGGTGCAACTAAACTTTTCGTTCACTTACCCATTGATGTATAGTGTCTGACAGACAGCAATGTAAAATTTGGAAACAAACTGAAAAAGTTTCTCCTTCACTACGTCTCTATTCTGTAGAAGAACGTTATATAATGTGTAAAAGGTTGTTGTTGTTGTTGTTGTCTTCAGTCCTGAGACTGGTTTGATGCAGCTCTCCATGCTACTCTATCCTGTGCAAGCTGCTTCATCTCCCAGTACCTACTGCAACCTACATCCTTCTGAATCTGCTTAGTGTACTCATCTCTCGGTCTCCCTCTACGATTTTTACCCTCCACGCTGCCCTCCAATGCTAAATTTGTGATCCCTTGATGCCTCAAAACATGTCCTACCAACGGATCCCTTCTTCTAGTCAAGTTGCGCCACAAACTTCTCTTCTCCCCAATCCTATTCAATACCTCCTCATTAGTTACGTGATCTATCCACCTTATCTTCAGTATTCTTCTGTAGCACCACATTTCGAAAGCTTCTATTCTCTTCTTGTCCAAACTAGTAATCGTCCATGTTTCACTTCCATACATGGCTACACTCCAAACAAATACTTTCAGAAACGACTTCCTGATACATAAATCTATATTCGATGTTAACAAATTTCTCTTCTTCAGAAACGCTTTCCTTGCCATTGCCAGTCTACATTTTATATCCTCTCTACTTCGACCATCATCAGTTATTTTACTTCCTAAATAGCAAAACTCCTTTACTACTTTAAGTGTCTCATTTCCTAATCTAATTCCCTCAGCATCACCCGATTTAATTTGACTACATTCCATTATCCTCGTTTTGCTTTTGTTAATGTTCATCTTATATCCTCCTTTCAAGACACTGTCCATTCTGTTCAACTGCTCTTCTAAGTACTTTGCCGTCTCTGACAGAATTACAATGTCATCGGCGAACCTCAAAGTTTTTACTTCGTCTCCATGAATTTTAATACCTACTCCAAATTTTTCTTTTGTTTCCTTTACTGCTTGCTCAATATACAGATTGAATAACATTGGGGACAGGCTACAACCCTGTCTCACTCCTTTCCCAACCACTGCTTCCCTTTCATGCCCCTCGACTCTTATTACTGCCATCTGGTTTCTGTACAAATTATAAATAGCCTTTCGCTCCCTGTATTTTACCCCTGCCACCTTCAGAATTTGAAAGAGAGTATTCCAGTCAATATTGTCAAAAGCTTTCTCTAAGTCTACAAATGCTAGAAACGTAGGTTTGCCCTTCCTTAATCTAGCGTCGAAGGTAAGTCGTAGGGTCAGTATTGCCTCACGTGTTCCAACATTTCTACGGAATCCAAACTGATCTTCCCCGAGGTCGGATTCTACTAGTTTTTCCATTCGTCTGTAAAGAATTCGCGTTAGTATTTTGCAGCTGTGACGTATTAAACTGATAGTTCGGTAATTTGCACATCTGTTAACACCTGCTTTCTTTGGGATTGGAATTATTATATTCTTCTTGAAGTCCGAGGGTATTTCACCTGTCTCAAACATCTTGCTCACCAGATGGTAGAGTTTTGCCAGAACTGGCTCTCCCAATGCCGTCAATACTTTTAATGGAATGTTGTCTACTCCGGGGACCTTGTTTCGACTCAGGTCTTTCAGTGCTCTGTCAAACTCTTCACGCAGTATCGTATCTCCCATTTCGTCTTCATCTACATCCTCTTCTATTTCCATAATATTGTCCTCAAGTACATCGCGCTTGTATAAACCTTCTATATACTCCTTCCACCTTTCTGCCTTCCCTTCTTTGCTTAGAACTGGGCTGCCATCTGAGCTCTTGATATTCATACACGTGGTTCTCTTCTCTCCAAAGGTCTCTTTAATTTTCCTGTAGGCAGTATCTATCTTACCCCTAGTGAGATAAGCTTCTACATCCTTACATTTGTCCTCTAGCCATCCCTGTTTAGCCATTTTGCACTTCCTGTCGATCTCATTTTTGAGACGTTTGTATTCCTTTTTGCCTGCTTCATTTACTGCATTTTTATATTTTCTCCTTTCATCAATTAAATTCAATATTTCTTCTGTTACCCAAGGATTTCTAGCAGCCCTCGTCTTTGTACCTACTTTATCCTCTGCTGCCTTCACTACTACATCCCTCAGAGCTACCCATTCTTCTTCTACTGTATTTCTTTCCCCTATTCCTGTCAATTGTTCCCTTATGCTTTCTCTGAAACTCTGTACAACCTCTGGTTCTTTCAGTTTATCCAGGTCCCATCTCCTTAATTTCTCACATTTTTGCAGTTTCTTCAGTTTTAATCTACAGGTCATAACCAATAGATTGTGGTCAGAGTCCACATCTGCCCCTGGAAATGTCTTACAACTTAAAACCTGGTTCCTAAATCTCTGTCTTACCATTATATAATCTATCTGATACCTTTTAGTATCTCCAGGGTTCTTCCACGTATACAACCTTCTTTCATGATTCTTAAACCAAGTGTTAGCTATGATTAAGTTGTGCTCTGTGCAAAATTCTACTAGGCGGCTTCCTCTTTCATTTCTTAGCCCCAATCCATATTCACCTACTACGTTTCCTTCTCTCCCTTTTCCTACACTCGAATTCCAGTCACCCATTACTATTAAATTTTCGTCTCCCTTCACTATCTGAATAATTTCTTTTATTTCATCGTACATTTCTTCAATTTCTTCATCATCTGCAGAGCTAGTTGGCATATAAACTTGTACTACTGTAGTAGGTGTGGGCTTCGTATCTATCTTGGCCACAATAATGCGTTCACTATGCTGTTTGTAGTAGCTTACCCGCATTCCTATTTTCCTATTCATTATTAATCCTACTCCTGCATTACCCCTATTTGATTTTGTGTTTATAACCCTGTAGTCACCTGACCAGAAGTCTTGTTCCTCCTGCCACCGAACTTCACTAATTCCCACTATATCTAACTTTAACCTATCCATTTCCCTTTTTAAATTTTCTAACCTACCTGCCCGATTAAGGGATCTGACATTCCACGCTCCGATCCGTAGAATGCCAGTTTTCTTTCTCCTGATAACGACATCCTCCTGAGTAGTCCCCGCCCGGAGATCCGAATGGGGGACTATTTTACCTCCGGAATATTTTACCCAAGAGGATGCCATCATCATTTAATCATACAGTAAAGCTGCATGTCCTCGGGAAAAATTACGGCTGTAGTTTCCCGTTGCTTTCAGCCGTTCGCAGTACCAGCACAGCAAGGCCGTTTTGGTTAATGTTGCAAGGCCAGATCAGTCAATCATCCAGACTGTTGCCCCTGCAACTACTGAAAAGGCTGCTGCCCCTCTTCAGGAACCACATGTTTGTCTGGCCTCTCAACAGATACCCCTCCGTTGTGGTTGCACCTACGGTACGGCCATCTGTATCGCTGAGGCACGCAAGCCTCCCCACCAACGGCAAGGTCCATGGTTCATGGGGGGGTGTAAAAGGTAGTGGGTACGAATTACTAACTCGCATCTTTGTATTTAATAACAACAACAAAACAAAAAATTTGTAAATGTTCAGCATGTAGCCATACGTTAAATTAATATACGATGTGAATCTAAAATGACTCGTTCTATATTATTACGATTTATTGTGCAAATGATCTAC
Source organism: Schistocerca gregaria (assembly GCF_023897955.1). Taxonomy (NCBI): domain Eukaryota; kingdom Metazoa; phylum Arthropoda; class Insecta; order Orthoptera; family Acrididae; genus Schistocerca; species Schistocerca gregaria. The sequence continues at coordinate 240,429,274 of NC_064926.1, forward strand.
GGAACATGTGACAAACTAACTAACTGATTTTCATTTCGCTCTTATTTTATGTGTTGAAATCCAGTAAACGACATTCGTGACTCATCTACTACTTATCCTGCCCACATTCATTTCGTTTTCGTTATGAACGTAATGATGTCTTCTACTCCTGTCTGTTCCCTGTCAGATTGGTTTGTTTACTTGATAACCCCGGTAGCTGGACGCGGGATATACAACACGACTGCTGCACGGGTTTCTCCCAAGTATGCGTGAAACACTTCACCCTTCCAAAGAAACAATAATCTTTTAATACGACACTGCCCGAAGTCTGTGTATTTATGTAAAACTAACAAAATAAGGACAGACGTGCAGCTGTGGATTGATGGGCACAGCTGAACATAATTTGTTTGAATGTGATCTATGTGCTGAATTTAGACAAGGAATGAACATATCGTCACATAGTGTTGTTGGCATAGTTCGTAATGAAGAAAAGTGGAAGATGCTTCGTTCTCTAGCGAATAATTCGTCCAAAGTCTTACTAGATGAATATCGAATACAAGAAGAAATACAAGAAGAATCGAGCAAATAAGTGAAGGCAGTAGCAGTCAAGACAAGTCATTAGGAATTACGGCCCTGCAAATTCTAAAGTCGGTCACAGGTGGAGAAATCTCATTAGAATTATGACAAGATCGAGATCGAGAATTGGCGTTTCTAACGACGCATATACTTTTTTTAGTGACAGTGTGCTCGGGATAGCTCACGCCAGCACAGGATGCCGGCACAGCGCCACTCTGAGGGCGTGGAGCATCCAATCTAATTCCAGGAAATGCACCCGCATGACATGGTGGTCATCTCACACTCAGAGAAAGAATACATTTCGAGTCAGAAATGCTTCCAATCGAGTCGAAAATATACTACGATCGTATTAACATAGTTTATAGTTAGAGTAAGTAGCTGTGGTTTGTTTATCTTGAATGGTTAAGTATAAGCTATGAATGGTGGACGTAATGTAATCAAGCCAGTAATACATTAGGAATTGTGTGATACGAGTTGGTATCAATATCTTCGTTTACACAAAAAAATTCATACAAAAACTGCGTCCATAAAAATCAATTACTTCGAGTATTTATATTTATATTCCAACATGTGTAATTTCGTTGAAGCTTCAACATTAAATTTTGCTAAATACAGTTCTTTTAATTTTGATAAATAAGTTCCAACGATTGTTTCTAACAGAGATATAAACTCTTTGCTTTGTATAGTATCTCTGTTCTTCATTGTGTAGAGTCTCGACAGTAAGTGGTGGTAAATGGAAGTCGAGTCGTTTTGTGAGCAGAAGGTAGATGTATTTTCTCTTTACTTTCAGAAAATTGGAAATTGGTGGTAAGGTCTTATGGGACCAAACTGCTGAGGTCATCGGTCCCTAAGCTTACCCACTACTTAATCTAACTTAAACTAACTTCCTCTAAGGATAACACACACACACCCACGTCCGTGGGGAGGACTCGAAACTCCGACGGGGGGAGCCTCGCGGACCGGGACAAGGCGCCTCAGACCACGCGGCTACCCTGCGCAGACTTTTTTCAGATTGTGCAGTCATAGATTATGTGAAATGTTGCAGAATATTTCGAGGATTACCCGATTTTCACAATCATTTTATCTGTTAATTTTCTCTGTACTAGAAGAAAACCAGCGGACGCTATGATGCCTCCTAAGAGGAAAACGAAGCCAACATTAAGACAATCAGCTAAGTAAAACTTCGTATTTTCACATGTGGATATGTCCTTCGGAGGAGATCACTTCAATTTAGTGATTAAAATCCGTTCTGAGGACGTCACCGCATCTGCAGCATCGAAGAGACACGTTACGCAGAGCACCAGCTACTCTAGGAATACCAAGTGATAATTCATGTATAGTCGGCCTCGATAGCTAAGTGGTCATCGCGACGAAATGCCATGCAAAGAGTTCGATTCCCGGCTGGGTCGGAGGTTTCCTCCCCTCAGGGAGTGAGTCTTGTGTTGTCTTCATCATCATATGATCCCCATCGATACGCAAGTCGCCGAAGTGGCGTCAACTGGAAAGACCTGCACCAGGCGATCGGTCTACCCGACGGGAGGCCCTAGCCACACGACACTTCATTCCCAAACAAAATGGTACGTGTGCTCAGAGTAACATAATACCAATATTTAGTCCTAAGCAGTCATGTGGTAGTTTCCTAGGACAGATTACTGTAGCTACAGCAAATTTATTCGTCTATGAATAATGATTGTATGAATGCATACTTTAATATTTCGACAATGACAATTTCTGTTTTAACCCTTTCGTGAGCCGTGGGAAGCATGTTTCAATGAACTCGGTCCTAGTTCCGTGGGATTCACATTCCCACCTCTGTACAGTGCTACCATCTACTGAACAGTATAGGTTAAAACTTGCAATTGGAAGTTCCTGCCGTTTTTGCTGTACCTTACCGCAGAGGTATTGTATAGCTGAGTGTTGCTCTATAGAGGATCCTTTCAGTGCTGTTCGTGTGACGTTTTGTGATTTTTTTCCTCAAAGATATAGTATAAAGTAAATACTTTTGATTTACCCAAGTTTATGAATGAAAACGTAAAACTGGAACGAGGAGAATTCCAGTTTAAAACAAAAGGAGCCATTTCTGCAGTAAAATGGATGGATAACCATCCAGTCACTTTCGTGTCCTCAATTCATGACCCATGAGAAACAGCCACAGTGAAAAGGAAAAACAAGGATGGTACGAGTAAAGAGATTTCTTGTCCTGAAGTTGTGGCAGAATACAACAAAATAATGGGTGGTGTCGAGAAGTTTGATCAATTACGAGAAAGGTATGCTATTGGCAGACGTTCTGTAAAATGTTGGCACAGAATATTTTATTTCCTGGTTGACGTTGCTGCAGTGAACAGTTATATCCTGTGGAAAATAAGTAAAAGAGAAAGTGGACAGCATGATCAGCTCACATACAGGATCCATCTAGCCAGACAACTGATCGCTGACTTCTCATCCCAAAAAAGGCGTGGGCAAAAACCTGTCTTTCTCGCAAAAAGGGGTAAAGTACCTGAAGATTTTCGTCGTGAGGCTGTAGGGGAGCATCGACCCATTTTAGGAGAAACCTACTCGACGTGGCGTCATTGTAGTACCAAAGCTGCGGAAAAGAGCACTCGCTGTGTTTCTACGTATTGTCAAATACCACTTTGCATAGAACCATGTTTCAGAAAATTTCATGGCAAATAATTGAAGAATCGTTGTAACAAGAGAAGTAACTTTATTAAATAAATATGACATATATTGAAAAAGTTGTTTTTGTCATTTAACTCCAAGGAAGGACAGTGGGAAGAATACTTACCACCTTGTTGTGTGACCTCACTTTCACAGTTGGAGCAAATTTGATATTCTGTATGATAAATACACCTAGCTGTTAACTACTATCTGCTCTCCATTCATTAAAAAAACTGCTGGATAATTTTGCCCACGAAAGGGTTAAAGCACGAAACGAGGCCGCACGTTCAGTTTGATACCAACAATTATTAAATAAGAGGTTTTTCTTTCTGTATGTTGTAACAGTTCGCAACATCCATCCCTCCATTACAAGAACGCTATAAAAATGACAGTTGTGTAGTTAACTATTTACAGCGTTTATCCTAGAAGTTTCAAGAGGACTATGACGTTGGTCTGACCCCTCGGAAGATTTCCCCATCAGTTAAATAATTTGTAGGACTGGCTAATGAGTTATGATTTTAATTTACTTTTGAATTCATAGATACTCTCATTTCCTTACCTTATGTATGAGACATGAGTTATGGAATACAGAACCCTACTCTAAAACTTACAAGAGGATGGAGGTTCAGCTGAAAATGATTTTTATTACTAGTAACTATTAAACTTTATATGTAGTGAGAAGTCAGTCTAAAAATCCTCAGAGCTTTGGGCAGTCTTTCGGAAGATGGCTGGTTATTTAATTTACAGTGTTCTTACTGCTCGCTTTTGCTGCATGAATATGTATTGTTCGCTTCCTGCATTCGAGCAAGTCACTGGAGAGTGCTATCTCTCTGAAGGAATTTCTGCCTGAAGGACAGTGCTCAACAGGCCATCCCTCCAAGGTTATCTATGGCATACCGCCGCTGCCCTCCCCCCATGAACCATGGACCTTGCCGTTGGTTGGGAGGCTTGCATGCCTCAGCGATACAGATAGCCGTACCGTAGGTGCGACCACAACGGAGGGGTATCTGTTGAGAGGCCAGACAAACGTGTGGTTCCTGAAGAGGGGCAGCAGCCTTTTCAGTAGTTGCAGGGGCAACAGTCTGGATGATTGACTGATCTGGCCTTGTAACAATAACCAAAACGGCTTTGCTGTGCAGGTACTGCGAACGGCTGAAAGCAAGGGGAACTACTACGGCCGTAATTTTTCCCGAGGGCATGCAGCTTTACTGTATGATGGCGTCCTCTTGGGTAAAATATTCCGGAGGTAAAATAGTCCCCCATTCGGATCTCCGGGCGGGGACTACTCAAGAGGATGTCGTTATCAGGAGAAAGAAAACTGGCATTCTACGGATCGGAGCGTGGAATGTCAGATCCCTTAATCGGGCAGGTAGGTTAGAAAATTTAAAAAGGGAAACGGATAGGTTAAAGTTAGATATAGTGGGAATTAGTGAAGTTCGGTGGCAGGAGGAACAAGACTTCTGGTCAGGTGACTACAGGGTTATAAACACAAAATCAAATAGGGGTAATGCAGAAGTAGGTTTAATAATGAATAGGAAAATAGGAATGCGGGTAAACTACTACAAACAGCATAGTGAACGCATTATTGTGGCCAAGATAGATACGAAGCCCACACCTACTACAGTAGTACAAGTTTATATGCCAACTGGCTCTGTAGATGACGAAGAAATTGATGAAATGTATGATCAAATCAAAGAAATTATTCAGATAGTGAAGGGAGACGAAAATTTAATAGTCATGGGTTACTGAAATTCGGTAGTAGGAAAAGGGAGAAAAGGAAACATAGTAGGTGAATATGGACTGTGGCAAAGAAATGAAAGAGGAAGCCGCCTGGTAGAATTTTGCACAGAGCACAACTTAATCATGGGTAACACTTGGTTCATAAATCATAAAAGAAGGCTGTATACATGGAAGAAGCCTGGAGATACTAACAGGTTTCAGATAGATTATATAATGGTAAGACAGAGATTTAGGAACCAGGTTTTAAATTGTAAGACATTTCCAGGGGCAGATGTGGACTCTGACCACAATCTATTGGTTATGACCTGTAGATTAAAACTGAAGAAACTGCAAAAAGGTGGAAATTTAAGGAGATGGGACCTGGATAAACTGAAAGAACCAGAGGTAGTACAGAGTTTCAGGGAGAGCATAATGGAGCATTTGACAGGAATGGGGGAAAGAAATACAGTAGAAGAAGAATGGGTAGCTTTGAGGGATGAAGTAGTGAAGGCAGCAGAGGATCAAGTAGGTAAAAAGACGAGGGCTAGTAGAAATCCTTGCGTAACAGAAGAAATATTGAATTTAATTGATGAAAGGAGAAAATATAAAAATGCAGTAAATGAAGCAGGCAAAAAGGAATACAGACGTCTCAAAAATGAGATCGACAGGAAGTGCAAAATGGCTAAGCAGGGGTGGCTAGAGGACAAATGTAAGGATGTAGAGGCTTATTTCACTAGGGGTAGGATAGATACTGCCTACAGGAAAATTAAAGAGACCTTTGGAGAAAAGAGAACCACTTGTATGAACATCAGGAGCTCAGATGGAAACCCAGTTCTAAGCAAAGAAGGGAAAGCAGAAAGGCGGAAGGAGTATATAGAGAGTCTATAGAAGGGCGATGTACTTGAGGACAATGTTATGGAAATGGAAGAGGATGTAGATGAAGATGAAATGGGAGATACGATACTGCGTGAAGAGTTTGAAAGAGCACTGAAAGACCTGAGTCGAAACAAGGTCCCCGGAGTAGACAACATTCCATTAAAAGTATTGACGGCATTGGGAGAGCCAGTTCTGGCAAAACTCTACCATCTGGTGAGCAAGATGTTTGAGACAGGTGAAATACCCTCGGACTTCAAGAAGAATATAATAATTCCAATCCCAAAGAAAGCAGGTGTTAACAGATGTGCAAATTACCGAACTATCAGTTTAATACGTCACAGCTGCAAAATACTAACGCGAATTCTTTACAGACGAATGGAAAAACTAGTAGAATCCGACCTCGGGGAAGATCAGTTTGGATTCCGTAGAAATGTTGGAACACGTGAGGCAATACTGACCCTACGACTTACCTTCGACGCTAGATTAAGGAAGGGCAAACCTACGTTTCTAGCATTTGTAGACTTAGAGAAAGCTTTTGACAATATTGACTGGAATACTCTCTTTCAAATTCTGAAGGTGGCAGGGGTAAAATACAGGGAGCGAAAGGCTATTTACAATTTGTACAGAAACCAGATGGCAGTTATAAGAGTCGATCGACATGAAAGGGAAGGGAGTGAGACAGGGTTGTAGCCTCTCCCCGATGTTATTCAATCTGTATAATGAGCAAGCAGTGAAGGAAACAAATGAAAAGTCCTGAGTAGGTATTAAAACCCATGGAGAAGAGATAAAAACTTTGAGGTTCGCCGATGACATTGTAATTCTGTCAGAGACAGCAAAGGACTTGGAAGAGCAGTTGAACGGAATGGATAGTGTCTTGAAAGGAGGATATAAGATGAACATCAGCAAAAGCAAAACGAGGATAATGGAATGTAGTCGAATTAAGTCGGGTGATGTTGAGAGTATTAGATTTGGAAATGAGACACTTAAAGTAGTAAAGGAGTTTTGCTATTTGGGGAGCAAAATAACTGATGATGGTCGAAGTAGAGAGGATATAAAATGTAGACTGGCAATGGCAAGGAAAGCGTTTCTGAAGAAGAGCAATTTGTTAACATCGAGTATAGATTTAAGTGTCAGGAAGACATTTCTGAAAGTATTTGTATGGAGTGCAGCCATGTATGGAAGTGAGACATGGACGATAATTAGTTTGGACAAGAAGAGAATAGAAGCTTTCGAAATGTGGTGCTACAGAAGAATGCTGAAGATTAGATGAGTAGATCACATAATTAATGAGGAGGTGTTGAATAGGATTGGGGAGAAGAGAAGTTTGTGGCACAACTTGACCAGAAGAAGGGATCGGTTGGTAGGACATGTTCTGAGGCATCAAGGGATCACCAATTTAGTATTGGAGGGCAGCGTGGAGGGTAAAAATCGTAGAGGGAGACCAAGAGATGACTATACTACGCAGATTCAGAAGGATGTAGGTTGCAGTGGGTACTGGGAGATGAAGAGGCTTGCACAGGATAAAGTAGCATGGAGAGCTGCATCAAACCAGTCTCAGGACTGAAGACCACAACAACAACACCGCCGCTGCAAGAGTGAGAACAGTTGTCAATGGACCGTCGGTCTGTCGACTGCCTTAAGCTCGTGGCCGCGCGCCATGTACGCCAAAGGGCATATACGCATATTTTGATTTGTGAATATTAACTTAATGTGAATAATAAGTGATTCTTTAAGAGCTGGCGCCATTCATTACAATCCGAATGGATTCTAACTATTATACAGTCCTCCTACATTCATCGTCCTCCGGTAGCATTTACGTTTTACATACCTGGCTACCCTGTTTCCCTAATTCCTACTCAGTGTAACTGCTGCCTCTGCTGTTGCCTGCCGCCTCCAGCTTTCCATGAGGGACGAAGTCTTAAAAGAAACTTGTTACCTCACGCTTTGTGACGAAAGCATGCCTCACGTGGTTGTTAAAGTTTTCAAACGAATTCGACGTAACATGCAAATCGGGCACTTTTGATATTACATCAGGCTAGAACATTCGCTATAGATCATAGAGTAATCTGAGGACGTCCAGTCATAGCTCGAATTGCTTGGAGACCTGCATGCTGAGGACAGAGACTACTTCGAAAGTACGGCCTTTGGGACTTCGGAAAGAAAAGAAAGCGATTCAGATTATTCAAGCCAAGGCAGCTGGCACGGTTTCGTCAAACGCTGGGACTGCCTTGGGTTCTTCAATACATAGCATCAAGCTGCCCACCATAAAACTGCCATCATTTAACAGAGACGTAACGCAGTTCCAGAATTTTTACGACGCATTTGAAAGTCTCATCGTAAATAATGAGTAACATCACTTGCTGAGTTCATTAAGAGGTGAAACAATAAAATTACTCATCCTACGATGATTAATACTAACTTTAAGGTAGTTGGTAGCCCTTAATTTGGTCTGTAACAGATATAATAAACCTTGAATGACTGCATCGGCATATTTAAAGAAACTGTTCATCAATGACAAAGGCATGTGCAAATGAAATTCGTACACCACTGAACAAGGCTTCAAGCAATGTACTTGGTGACGACATTACAACTAGATGTATCTTCGCAATACATAATTACGTCAAAGCTCGTTATAGGTAGAGTTGAATAGTCTGTAAGAGCTGAGTCTGAGACCAGTCTGAGTTCTAAAATCTTACGATATTCAACATACACATGCTCGAAAATAATTGAAAAGCTCCAGAAATCGCGAAGGCTACAGAACCACCACGTCACGGTATATCACGTAATAAACAACAGAATGCCTTCAACAGCAAGTAGTTTGAGTATTCAAGACTGACTGACGTCGCTACTAGCTCTGCATGGGCCGTGTGCAATCAACCTCACGCATTGCACAACTGCTGCAAACTCAAACCAACCGTGAAGCGAACACAAAGCCACTCTGATGCACAACAACTTGTGCGGCAACTGTCTCAAGAGTAATCACAGGTTATCTAACTGCAACTCCATTATGTGTCACACATGTGGTAAACGGCACCACGCGTTACTACATCTAGAATCACAATCGCACAAGACGGAATAAGGAAGGATTGTCCAAGCGGAATAAGGAAGGGTTGTCCAAGTAACATTCAACACGAGCACAGTGACAAACATCAGTCAAGTACATCGATTTGCTGCATGCTCAAGCAAACGAGTGCTCCTTGCAAGGGCAAGATTTAAGTTAGAAGACAGCAGTGGCAAATGGCAGACTTGTCGTGCTCTATTAGATTCTGGGTCACGTTCATGCTTCAAATCGGAAGCATGAGCACAACGCCTCAGACTTCAAAACTGGCACAGCAGAGTACCGATTCAAGGAAATGTGCAACCCTCTCTCTGTACGAGTGTGCTCTTGCATAAGCAAGTTCATGTTGTCTGTCCAATATTTAGTTTTGCCCAAAATAACTGACGCTCTGCCTGAACAAATAATTTATCCCAGTTCGCGGGACTTGCTAAATATGCAACTCGTTGATCCAGAATTTTGGTCACCAGGAAAGACTAGAAGCAGGATTTTGTCAATAGATTCAAGGGCAGTCTCCAGAGGAACTGGCTATCCTGTGTTTTAAGAGACAGAACTAGAACAGTTTACCACAAATTTCCAGTGGACAATTATTGAACTATATGAAATAAAATCGTCATAACTTCTTAACGGTTTACATTAGGCCTTTCAAACTGCATTGTTGGCCGCGGAGCATGATGGGTATTAGTATGCGCTCCATGGTTTGATTTAGCTACGAAGCCCACTTTCAACTGGATAGGTTCGTCAAGAAGCAAAATTGGCACATTTGGGACACTGAGAATCCGCATTTCACGATCGAGAAATCTCTTCATCCCCAACGGCTGACCGTGTAGTGTGCAATGTGCAGTCACGGAATAATTGCTCCGATGTTCCTTTATGGAACGGTGACTACGGTGAAGATTTTGGAAGATGAAGTCATCCCCATTATCCGAAGTGATCCTGATTTCGAGGAGATGTGGTTCGTGCAAGACGGAGCTCGACCCCATCCAAGCAGGAGAGTGTCTGATGTCCTAGAGGAGCACTGTGGGGGCCGCATTCTGGCTCTGCAGCACCCAGAGGCTACTGGCATGGGCCTCGATTGCCCACCATGTTCTCCGGATCTGAACACATGCGACTCCTCTTTGAGGGGCTATATTAAAGACAAGGTTTACACCAGTAACCCCAAAACCATTGCTCAGCTGAAAACAGCAATCCTGGAGGCCATAGACAGCATCGATGTTCCAACATGTCAGAGGGTCATGCAGAATTTGGCTATTCGCTTGCGCCACATGATCGCCAATGATGGCAGGCCTATCGAGTGTGTCATAACCTAGGTTATGTTAGGTTAGTGTTTTAACGTCCCGTCGACAACGAGGTCATTAGAGACGGAGCGCAAGCTCGGGTTAGGGAATGATTGGGAAGGAAATCGGCCGTGCCCTTTCAAAGGAACCATCCCGGCATTTGCCTGAAACGATTTAGGGAAATCACGGAAAACCTAAATCAGGATGGCTGCTACCACTGCGCCACCTCGCTCGGTGTGTCATAACCTAAATCCAAATATCTGTAGTAACTTTAACATGTTGAATAAGGTGTATACACGCCGTAGTTGGTAACTAATGTATCTTTTTTTCATATAGTTCAATGATTGTCACCCTGTATCATCGATACTGTGTCTTTAAAAACGGCTATCTTGGTTACTTAATCACCCAACATACGAGCACCGAGAATCTGCCCACGTTCCAATTCAGTCAGCTCCAACATATTGCACTCACAACAACACATAACACGGTTCTGACCGCGAGTGAGACTTGGAACCTACTGAGGACATTGCACAGATGCCGATCATGGTCAAACACACCAGCGCAACATGCACGCTTGGCTAGCTTCTGCACGTATTTTGTTCAAGTATGCATTTCTCACGGTGTTTCCATACCTTTGTCCAACCCGTGTATGGCAATGCAATAATATATTAAATTCTCGAATAGAATTTTATGGTTCACACAATGGAAATACGTGGCAAGGTAACGTGTCAAACAGAAAATTCTGCTATTTCGTTTTGACAGAACGCTTTTGAGGTCGCAAACTGCTCAAAGACTTTTTTATTATTTTTGCTATCGAATCCTCTTTCATGATATAGTCTGATCATAGAGAATCTTCTCTTTTATCACTAGGTGAGAAACTTTACAGCCAATGATCTATTAGCATAAAACTCATTACCCCGCGTCTTTTACTATGAACCAATCACAATATAATAGCTTCTATGAGCAATTCATTAAAAGAACAAATTTATGAAATCCACAAAGATCAAAATAGCTCCCTTTTTATATAACTGAATTATTGTAAAATGTCTCTTGTTTCCCAGTACCATAAATAGTCAAACTACGCTTTACAAATTTCCCCTGAGCGTGTGATTCACACCCTCTGTACAGACAGAATACCCACGCTAGCATTCACTCAGTTAATAGACATAACAATATCCATTTATTATATTATTTTGCGTTCACACCTTCATTCACACTAATAACTAAACATATTAGATCAGCAATAACTAATAAAAGATATAATGTTCTAGGAAGATAAAGTTTCCTTTTCAAATGAAGTTGTTTTCGCTAATTAGTGTGTCATAGTCTGTATGATGCTCACACCTGTCGGCCACAACCGTTACTACTTGGAACTAACATGTCTTGGAACTAACATGGAAGCGTACATTTGTGGTGCTAGAAGCATGACTCATCGTCTGTATGAAGCTATCTCTTCTCATCTGACTTAGAGGCGCAATACAAAGCAGCTACGCGATATATGAAGCAATGGAAGAATGTTATTTGCTCGGATGAGTATTGTTTCACGAGTTTTCCAATTTCGGGCAGGGTTTATGTCCCAGGAATGAAACGAGACAGTGGTTCAGTGATGATCTGAGCAGTGGTTTGGTGATGAACTGAGCAGCCTTATCGCGGTATTCCGTGGGCCCCACGGTTACTCTGAAAGGTCGCATTAACACCAAGGATTTGGTTACCGTTTTGTCTGATCAGGTATATCCCATGGTAAAATGGTTGTTCCTCGGTGGCGATGCTTTGTTCCAAGATTACAGGGCCCCTGCTCACACAGCTCTCATGTTCGGGAGTGGTTTTGTGAGCATGAGGATTAATCGTCGTATCTCACCACCAGCTACCAGATCTAGTATTATTGAGCCTATTTTGGGGAGAAGGGTGCGTGATCGGTATCCACCTCCATCATCGTTACCTATAATCTGCACTATTTTGAAGGAATAATGCTGTAAGATTCCCTTGAAAACCATTCATGACCTGTCTTTATCCATTCCGAGACTAATGAAAGTTGTTTTATATACCAATGGTTTGCCGGCCGCTGTGGCGGAGCGGTTCTAGGCGCTTCAGTCCAGAACCGCGCTGCTGCTACGGTCGCAGGTTGTGTGTGATGTCCTTAGGTTAGTTAGGTTTAAGTAGTTCTAAGTCTAGGGGACTGATGACCTCCGATATTAACTTCCTTAGTGTTTAGAGCCATTTGAACCATTTTGAATCCAACGGTTTCCCAACCCCACATTAGTCATTGTAATGAGTTGTATTCTCATGTTTTTATCCACTCCCTACACATTTTCTTTTGCAGACTACAACATTTTATTTTTTAAATTGTGTCAATAATTACATGAAATCCTTAAAATAAAATGTTTCATTACTGTGGTAAACCATCAGATCTTGCCACTAATACCACGCACCATGAACTGGGTTAGCCATTTAGTAATACTGATAATGGCGGACTCTTCATGGTTTATCTGACGCCTGATTCTTGTCATAGATTAGTCTACAGCCAAGCAGGTACGAGTTCATGTCTCAGCCGACCAGTACCACAGTTACAGCAGTTAGGTGCTTAATCATATTTTGGGCTATAGTCGTTCCACGTCATTTCCATGAAAGAATAGTTCAGGTGATCTATTGGAGATGTAACTAAGTAACTAACTGTGAGTAAAAACTATGAAAATATCAGTTTTTCTGGTTAATGACGTTCACAAGGTGGATGGACCATCTTAATCTTCTGCTTGATACACAATGATGCAAGTGACAATATCTAAGCACTGTTTTATAAGTATATCAGTTTACGAGCCTTTGGTTGCGACCTCTTTCATAACTAACATACGTTGCAGAATGAGTCTAGCCGCTTGTCGGCAATTTCGGAAATCTCCGGACACGCGCGCTCCACTTGAAATGTCCCCTTAGAAAAATTTATACACGACTGTGCTTAAACTGACACACAATATTTTTAGCGCAACGCAATCTGACTTTCAGTAATCCCTACAAGAGAATGGCCCTGACTAACATTAATCTATATGTTTCACAAATCACTTACCTCACAAAAACCTTCGTTACTCAAGCTACTGCAATACAGCGAGCGCCACTACTGCCAGCTAAATAAAAGATTCAAACTACTGAAGGCACTAACTAATGATAAGCATAGTTAGCAAATGAAAGATTTTAATAGAGAAGAAACAGTGTATTTACCTTAATAGTCAAAATATATATGGTAGTTCATGACATCCAGTCTTACAAATTACAAAACTCCGCCATTTCTCTCCTCACATCCACCACTGCTGGCAGCTCGCCTCCAACTGCGCAACTCTACGCGCTGTTAGCATCCAGCTGCCGCTGCCCAACACTACAATGGCGAGTATTACAACAATGCCAACCAGCCACAGACTGCACACGGCACAGCCAGTGATTTTCATAGAGAGCGCTACGTGGCGGCGGCGTTACCAATAAAAAAACGTAAACAGCCTACTTACACACTATACCTGGACGCGAAGCAACGCTGCAGTAGGTAGCAGACGATGAACTCTGCTGTGCCATTCCCCTATAACCTGGGGCTTGTTCTGTTAGAGCTGGTCAGATAGGGCGCTGGTGTCGTTGACACACAAATCGCACCACTGCTCTTGGAGTGGGGAAATGCAGGTACACTCTGTTTCAAGATAATTTTTGAGACTGGAGAAAAACTACTTAAAAACAGTTTTGTACTACCAGCTCTATTGCGAACGAGTGTGAGAGCAGAGAAAAAAAGAGACCGTACCAAAAATGGAGTGAAAAAAAGGAACGTGAATGTCAAATAACCTAAACAATAACCAAAATAGAGACAGCCTGTTTGATTTTACACACTGACAGGGGAGTGTTTAACATTGGTTGTCTGTTCCTTCACAGGACATTGAGCCCACCCTGAGTCGTGACTGTATCCTGGCATCTTAGATCCTCTACGAGGCCGTCTCCCCCTGTTCGACAGGCCAACATGTCCATCAATTATCAATGTGGGTTACTATGATAGAACCGGTCCCCTAAATTAAGTTTGTTTCATCATTTACAAAATGCTGTAGATAACACTTATGATAAAAATTAACTGCTCGCCCCCTCAGTTGAGCGGTCAGCTCGTCTGGGTGCTATACAGCGGCCCCACGTTCGATCCCCGGTCGCGTTGGATATTTTCTCCGCTCGGGGACTGGGTGCTGTGTTGTCCTCACCATCATTTCATCATCATCGACACGCAAGTCGCTCAGTGTGGTGTCGACTGAAAAGACTTGCAACTCGGCGGTCGAACTTCCCGAAGTGGGGACTCCCGGCCATCAGTCCACACGATCATTCCATAAAGATGGACTTCTCGACACGCTTGGTGGGAAGAGAGAAGGCTGACGATCAGACGGCAAGTATCTACATCTGCATCTACATTTATACTCCGCAAGCCACCCAACGGTGTGTGGCGGAGGGCACTTTACGTGCCACTGTCATTGCCTCCCTCTCCTGTTCCAGTCGCGTATGGTTTGCGGGAAGAATGACTGTCTGAAAGCCTCCGTGCGCGCTCTAATCTCTCTAATTTTACATTCGTGATCTCCACGGGAGGTATAAGTAGGGGGAAGCAATATATTCGATACCTCGCCCAGAAACGCACCCTCTCGAAACCTGGCGAGCAAGCTACACCGCGATGCAGAGCGCCTCTCTTGCAGAGTCTGCCACTTGAGTTTGTTAAACATCTCCGTAACGCTATCACGGTTACCAAATAACCCTGTGACGAAACGTGCCGCTCTTCTTTGGATCTTCTCTATCTCCTCCGCCAACCCGATCTGGTACGGATCCCACACTGATGAGCAATACTCAAGTATAGGTCGAACGAGTGTTTTGTAAGCCACCTCCTTTGTTGATGGACCACATTTTCTAAGGACTCTCCCGATGAATCTCAACCTGGCATCCGCCTTACCAACAATTAATTTTATATGATCATTCCACTTCAAATCGTTCCGCACGCATACTCCCAGATGTTTTACAAAAGTAACTGCCACCAGTGTTTATTCCGCTATCATATAATCATACAATAAAGGATCCTTCTTTCTATGTATTCGCTGTACATTACATTTGTCTATGTTAAGCGTCAGTTGCCACTCCCTGCACCAAGTGCCTATCCGCTGCAGATCTTCCTGCATTTCGCTACAATTTTCTAATGCTGCAACTTCTCCGTATACTACAGCATCATCCGCGAAAAGCCGCATGGAACTTCCAACACTATCTACTAGGTCATTTATATATATTGTGAAAAGCGATGGTCCCATAACACTCCCCTGTGGCACGCCAGAGGTTACTTTCACGTCTGTAGACATCTCTCCATTGATAACAACATGCTGTGTTCTTTTTGCTAAAAACTCAGCCACACAGCTGGTCTGATATTCCGTAGGCTCTTACTTTGTTTATCAGGCGACAGTGCGGAACTGTATCGAACGCCTTCCGGAAGTCAAGAAAAATAGCATCTACCTGGGAGCCTGTATCTAATATTTTCTGGGTCTCATGAACAAATAAAGCGAGTTGGGTCTCACACGATCGTTGTTTCCGGAATCCATGTTGTTCCTACAAAGTAGATTCTGGGTTTCCAAAAACGACATGATGCTCGAGCAAAAAACATGTTCTAAAATTCTACAACAGATCGACGTCAGAGATATAGGTCTATAGTTTTGCGCATCTGCTCGACTCCCCTTCTTGAAGACTGGTACTACCTGTGCTCTTTTCCAATCATTTGGAAGCTTCCGTTCCTCTAGAGACTTGCTGTACACGGCTGTTAGAAGAGGGGCAAATTCTTTCGCGTACTCTGTGTAGAATCGAATTGGTATCCCGTCAGGTCCAGTGGACTTCCCTCTGTTGAGTGATTCCAGTTGCTTTTCTACTCCTTGCACACTTATTTCGATGTCAGCCATTTTTTCGTTTGTGCGAGGATTTAGAGAAGGAACTGCAGTGCGGTCTTCCTCTGTGAAACAGCTATGGAAAAAGGTGTTTAGTATTTCAGCTTTACGCGTGTCATCCTCTGTTTCAATGCCATCATCATCCCGGAGTGTCTGGATATGCTGTTTCGAACCACTTACTGATTCAACGTAAGACCAGAACTTCCTAGGATTTTCTGTCAACTCGGTACATAGAATTTTACTTTCGAATTCACTGAACGCTTTACGCATAGCCCTCCTTAGGCTAACTTTGATATCGTTTAGCTTTTGTTTGTCTGAGAGGTTTTGGCTGCGTTTAAACTTGGAGTGAAGCTCTCTCTGCTTTCGCAGTAGTTTCCTATCTTTGTTGTTGTACCACGGTGGGTTTTTCCCGTCCCTCACAGGTTTACTCGGCACGTACCTGTCTAAAACACATTTTACGATTGCCTTGAACTTTTTCCATAAACACTCAACATTGTCAGTGTCGGAACAAAAATTTTCGTTTTGATCTGTTAGGTAGTTAGAAATCTGCCTTCTATTACTCTTGCTAAACAGATAAAATTTCCTCCCTTTTTTATGTTCCTATTAACTTCCATATTCAGGGATGCTGCAACGGCCTTATGATCACTGATTCCCTGTTCTGCACATACACAGTCGAAAAGTTCGGGTCAGTTTGTTATCACTAGGACCAAGATGTTATCTCCACGAGTCGGTTTTCTGTTTAATAAAAAAATGGTTCAAATGGCTCTGAGCACTATGGGACTTAACATCTGTGGTCATCAGTCCCCTAGAACTTAGAACTACTTAAACTTAACCAACCTAAGGACATCACACACATCCATGCCCGAGACAGGATTCGAACCTGCGACCGTAGCAGTCGCGCCTCTGTTTAATAGCTCGAGGTAATTTTCGGATAGTGCACTCAGTATAATGTCACTCGATGCTCTGTCCCTACCACGCGTCCTAAACATCTGAGTGTCCAAGTCTATATCTCGTAAATTGGAATCTCCACCTAAGACTATAATATGCTGAGAAAATTTATGTGAAATGTATTCCAAATTTTCTCTCAGTTATTCTGCCACTAATGCTGCTGAGTCGGGAGGTCGGTAAAAGGAGCCAATTATTAACCTAGCTCTGTTGTTGAGTGTAACCTCTACCCATAATAATTCACAGGAACTATCCACTTCTATTTCACTACAGGATAAACTACTACTAACAGCGACGAACACTCCACCACCGGTTGCATGCGAGCTATCCTTTCTAAACACCGTCTGTACCTTTGTAAAAATTTCGACAGAATTTATCTCTGGCTTCAGCCATCTTTCTGTACCTATAACGATTTCAGCTTCGGTGCTTTCTATCAGCGCTTGAAGTTCCGGTACTTTACCAACGCAGCTTCGACAGTTTACAATTACAATACCGATTGCTGCTGGGTCCCCGCATGTCCTGACTTTGCCCCGCACCCTTTGAGGCTGTTGCCCTTTCTGTACTTGCCCAAGGCCACCTAACCTAAAAAACCGCCCAGCCCACGCCACACAACCCCTGCTACCCATGTAGCCGCTTGTTGCGTGCAGTGGACTCCTGACCCATCCAGCGGAACCCGAAACCCCACCACCCCATGGCGCAAGTAGAGGAATCTGCAGCCCACACGGTCTCAGAACCGTCTCAGCCTCTGATTCAGACCCTCCACTCGGCTCTGTATCAAAGGTCTGCA
The DNA here is from genome assembly GCF_023897955.1 of Schistocerca gregaria. Lineage (NCBI taxonomy): Eukaryota > Metazoa > Arthropoda > Insecta > Orthoptera > Acrididae > Schistocerca > Schistocerca gregaria. Next base: position 240,447,061 of record NC_064926.1, read on the forward strand.
GTCAGTCCTGTAGACGATGCTGCAGATGGTGAGCGCTGCTTTCATCCCGCTAGCGAGACTGGCAGTCTTCACCAATCAGATAGCCGCCGGAAGCCAGAGAGGATTTCCTCCGATCCATATCGACACACATCATTGGTGCCGACATGAGCGTCCACTGCAGATGAGTGCACCCTGTATCCTTCATGGCATCCGGAAGGACCCTTTGCACATCTGGAATGACTCCCCCCGGTATGCACACGGAGGGCACATTGGTTTTCTTCCCCTAAGGGGCCCCATTACGCGCCTGACGTTGGAGCTCCCAACTACCAGTAAGCCCACCCTCTGCGACCGCCCGGATGTTGCAGACTGAGGGGCAACCTCTGGAACAGGACAAGCAGCCATGTCAAGCCGAAGATCAGTATCAGCCTGAGACAGAGCCTGAAACCGGTTCGTCAGACAAACTAGAGAGGCCTTCCGTTCAGCCCTCCGGAATGTCTTTCGCCCCCAGCCACACCTTGAGACGACCTCCCACTCTACCACAGGTGAGGGATCAACCTCAATGCGGGCAGTATCCCGGGCAACCACAGTCGTAGTCCGATTGAGGGACGCGTGGGACGAGCTGGCCGTCCCCGACAAACCCCCATCCGGACCCCCACAGTGATGCCCATTGGCAACAGCCTCAAGCTGTGTGACCGAAGCTAACACTGCCTGAAGCTGGGAGCGAAGGGATGTCAACTAAGCCTGCATCCGAACACAGCAGTTGCAGTCCCTATCCATGCTAAAAACTGTTGTGCAAAGAACGTTTGAACTAATCTACAGAGAGCGCAAACAAATCGACAAAAAATTTAAACGGATATTAAAATACAAGATTATCTAGTAAATGCAGTTATGCTGCTACTTGCGCACTGCTGACACACTGCTCGGCGGCGGAAGGAGACTACGCGATTTTACACTATTCAGGTACTAAAACGCGATGCTACAACTCTCAAATACTATAATACGCCCGAAATTTATGAATTAAACAATGCAAGTACCAAAAACACGCAAAGAAATTAAGAATTCAACTATGTAAGAAATGAGTGAGCTAGGAGTATACGACTTGCTGCTGCAGCTGCTTATCCAACGACGGCAGGGAGCACACTAGGGAATATGTTAACTTGCTTCGAACCATTAACTTTCTTTCTTAGGATTGGAAGTTTATGAGGCGTTGCATACATCAAGGCATTAGAACGCTTTATGAATTGGATAGGGCTTAGGAAGTGGAGTTTGGGCATGCTGTTGAATATCAACAGATTCAGAAATAAACTGAATTTATTAATTTAACAGAGGCAGTCCACTTTTATACATACTGCTGTTAGGCTTTCATGGGGTTCAGAAGGATCATCGTCTTTATAAACATTGATACTTTATAATCAATCTGCTCATAACCAATTCCTGGTATTAACAAGTTGAAAGGACAAATGAAAACAGCCGGCCGGAGTGACCGTGCGGTTCTAGGCGCTACAGTCTGGCACCGCGCGACCGCTACGGTCGCAGGTTCGAATCCTGCCTCGGGCTTGGATGTGTGTGAGATCCGTAGGTTAGTTAGGTTTAAGTAGTTCTAAGTTCTAAGGGACTGATGACCTCAGAAGCTAAGTTCCATAGTGCTTAGAGCCATTTGAACCATTTGAACAAATGAAAACAACCACGCGAAATGGAGCAATAATATAAGTAAAATGACAAAATGTCCTTGGGGGACATTTATTTAAACATACGGTTGAAAGAAAAATATTAATGATCCTCTATAATCAATTTATATAACGTCAATACTTATGTCCATCTATCTGCCCCTTACTAAATATTAGCCAACAATATTTACAACTCGGTCGTCAGCGACAGAGTAATGGATGGTGATGGTGACTAGCTCTGACCATCCACCCAGTGACCAGTGGGAGGGAAATTTCCGTTAATTCTTAGTAAGTCTTCCGGATTATATGGTCGCATTGCAGGAAGCTTTTCGGTTCGCAACGTTTGTCCCGAGCTGCTCTGGACCAAATGTCAGGAACCGAAAAGTTTCTTGGACCACAGTCATACAACCCGAAGGACTCACCGGCAGCTAAGACAACCAGTCACGAAAGCCTTCATTGTATGAACTTTCCGTTAGCCCAGGGGAGGAGTACCAACTACTTCGTGGAAGTTCACTGACTTAGCTTCTTGCCTGTACCCGTTCGACAAACTCTTTGGATTCTACGACCTCCATCAACCAGGTTAAGTTGGCAATCTAAATCTCAACAGTACGAACTCTGCCCATGCGGAGGCAGCTTCAGAACATCCTCACGCACGCGTGAATCCATAGTTAGATACATATAATCCCCAAAAGGGACAGAGCGGGCTGCGTGCGGATATATAAACAAAGAATTGCTCTACCCTCTTCCAGATACTCCATTTAGTTGCGGCAGAGTGCAATGACAGACAACGAAACACAACTTGCTTGTTAAGTCGTTGAGTGCTCTTAAAATATGTGAAACGGATACAACTAATCCGTTTGAACATCTTTGCATAGTAGCTGGTGCTGGGTAACATTCGGCAAAGTTTTATCGCACCCTGTGCCCCCTAACATGTTGAATCCTGCTTGGCACGTTATTCACGTTGTGATGGAGAAGTCACTAATCAAGTACGCTCCACTCCTCGACGGTGCCCCTCCTGAGGCCTTTCAGTCTGTCAAGAGGCTCAAATGGCTCTAAGCACTATGGGACTTAAGATCTGAGGTCATCAGACCACTTCTGTCAAGAGGGTTCCTGGCAAGACGTTCTGCGAGTATCAAATGTTTCCAAGAGTGGTCAATTAGGTTTTATGTCACCACATTTCGCAGGCCATTCGATTCGGTTGATTCTTGCCTCTGGGAGGAAGGCGTTCATGAGTGGGCGCAATATATTCGTGCAGTATCGCCTTCAAAGCCCAACCATTGCTAAATTGTTGACTGTCGTGTTGAACCACAGGTTGGAGTGTCCTCTGTCACGCACCTGACTCCGACAGTGGTGAGAGGCATCAGACGTGGAACGGGTTAGTTCACACGATATGTATACATTTTTAGTGTTACTATTAATGAGCAAGTTGTTTTTTAGTTCTACTCCTGCAATTACACTTCCAACTAGATTTTTTCAGGATATCAGTTTTTAAATAGAAATTTATCGATAGGATAGGAGTAGTCCAGGAAAAATATTTTAAAATTTGCTTTGCTACCTGTCAGCCATTTCATCTTATTGGGCAAATGATCAATAATTTTTGTTGGCGCATACTGAACACCTTTATGTGCCACTGAAGTCTTCAATAACGAGTAATGAAGATTACTATTTATAATAGCGCAGTTAAAATAGCTACCTTTTACATGACGACTGCCGGTGAACACAACACATTACACAGCTGCACTTACATCCAGATGAACGTCGACAATCCAGGGCGTCTCAAAAGGTACACCACAACTTCTATGTGTTACAGTGCCCAAACTGATTAAGATATTCTTACCATCTTTGGCTTGTGTGACAGACAAGCTCACAAAGCTATGTTTGTATGTGTGTTCAAAGTTGTAAGTGAAACATAATGATAGTGGTTCAGTAGAAGTCTCAGTGTGTGGAACGGTTTATTCAGACCAAATGGGACACACAGCTTCATCTTCCAAACATGGCGTAAGAAACACCCGACCTCGCGGACGTCGATACGCCGGTGTACAGGAACTTCATCCAGAGAGAATGTGTTGATTTGATCTTCATACTTGTCTTACTGGACAATCTGGAACAAGTGAAGCCGACATGGAACGGATACGGTTGAATTTCGAACGTACATCGCGGAAGTCTGCTCGGAAGGTCTCACAGGAGCTGCAAATCTCTGCATCGGGTGTTTCGGAAATGTTTACAGATGTATTCATACCGAATACAACTGTTGCATCCACTGAAACCAGACGACAAGCCACAACATATACAACTCACATTGGGCGCTCTTCACCATGTAGAGAAAGGTGGAAATTTTCTGAAGAACCCAGCATTTTTCGACGAAGAAACATTCCACGTGTATTGTAAGGTACACAAACGCATTATCTGCAGCTCGGGCACAACTAAATCGCCAACTGTGACGGAAGAGGTATGTGGCAGTCCGAAACTAAGTGTGTGGTATTGTTTGATGGTCGATCGCATTGTGGTACATGTTTACCGCAGAAAAAACAGGTAATTCTAACAGTTAGCTTGATATACTGGAGGTCTTTACGTTACCATAACTGGCTCACCGCCAAGACACAGTTGGTTTCCAACAAGATGGTGCACCGCCACACTGGGCTCAGACCAGGTGTTTCCAGATCGCTGGATTGGCAGAGGTGGTTCAGTTTCCTGGACTCTTGGGTCGCTTGGCATTACACTGATGGACTTCTTTTTATGGAGGGTATGTCAAGGATAGAGACAACCAAACGGCTGTCAACTACATAATTGATTTAAAGAACCGAATCGTTGCTGCCATTGCCACAGTTGATGCAGATTTGTTGCTGCGAGTGTGGGTAGAGCTTGAATACACAGTGTGTTGTGTGTGCCACCAGAGGCACACATGTCGAAACTGACTGAATGTCATACTTACAATAATCTCAAACAATGTAAGGTTCTGTACAACAATTATTAAGACACCTTGCTCATAATCACTCTTGTTTCTGTCACCCAACCACTGAGTCGCTTGATTTTCTCGGCATTTAACGACATATCTGACAGATGGAAATGTACCACCAGACGCGTGATGATGGAGCAGATCTGAATAAAGATTATGAACAGGCATGTTCGATATCAAATTTGTATCAGTTCGGTCCTTAGCCGTGTTTATGAACAAGCTACTAAATATCCCTCATTGCCCACATTTTTTTCTCATCTGGTCATTTTCATCGTACGTCAGGAGACAAAGACAACCCTGAAACTTGATCTGACCTTTGTCTTCAGCCATTTCAGCTTTTTTCTCCTCGACATTAATCAGTTTATTTTGAACATCAATAAACGAGTCTCTCTTTCGCGATGTTTTGTTGTTCCAACCGTAAAGGGGCTTGTTACTAATCGTAGACGATGAAGACGGTGTTGAAACTGGACTGGCCAACATCTCGTAGAAAAATGTCTTCGTCTCGACGCATTGTAGCATGAATGAGGATATTTGACAGTAAACTATCTGTGTTTTCGCGTTGTGTGAATGGATGGGTCAAAAATTTACGGCTATCGATGTACGATTACTTACAGTTTGATGCAGCTGCCGTGGCTCTTCACATACGTGACTCTATCCCTGTTCTTTGTCGTCTGACGGTCTCCCTCTTTCCCATTATCGGAGGGAGTTCGCAATTTTTGTTGACTTGTCAGCGAAATTTTGTCTCTTAGATTTTCCATTGCAGTCGCACTTCTTTTTCTGAGACAAATTAGTTATTATAAATGAAGACTACGACTTCAACAGTTATTTCATTTCCAATACTCATTATGATTATTTTTAATCAATTATATATTGTTGCAGGTTCCTAGCAACTGAGAGTTTCCAAGACATGGCACTAACATTCAGAATGGGATTCACAACCACCGTTCGAATTGTGAAGTCGACTACCAAAGTACTGCGGGATTGCCTCCTGCTTTTACACAATAGAGTGCATTCTGAAAGCGATTTTCGAAAGACTACAGATGATTTATATAACATATGGAACTCTCCCAATGCAATCGGTGCTGTTGACTGTAAGCACATTCGTCCAAAATACCGAGATAACGTTTTTTTTAACTATGAACATTTTTATTCAGCTTTTACAAGAAGTTGCAGATGCTCATGGGAAATTCATAATCGATGTTGGAAGACATGGAAACCAAAGTGACGGTGGCAGGTTCCGTTCATTTGGTGTGCTACGCTTGATGCAAGAGAAGAAGCTTAATAAACTGATAGACTCTCCATGGCAACAGACATCAGTTGCACAGCCCTGTGTATTCGTTGGAGATGAGGTCGGCAGATTTTAGCCCCAGAGAAAGAATGTTTTAACAAATGCAATTCTAGATCACAATTAAGAAATAAATGTACTTTTGAAATAATGAACGCAAAGTAGAGAACACTTTGGACGCCAATAAAAACTTCACCGTTTTCTAACGATAATATAAAATGTATATGTCTTCTGCAGAACAACGTCATCGACCTAGAAGGATCGAGGAGCCTCGATGAATGGCATACAGAAGAAATCGAACGTTCTATCCAAGACACTTATCAGATAGTGCGGAACTTCAACAGATCTTCGAATGCTGTCCATTTTGCAAACTAATACTTAATTGAAGCAATATGATTTTTATGCGTTTGTCACGTCTGTTACTTTCAACTATATTATCGCTTCTCGTTTTAAGGCAATAAAAGAAATAATAGGTAAATGAAATGTATTTTGCACTTACTCATATTCTGTACTCCTGCTGCTCTCTTGTTCCATAATTTGCTCAAAATGAATCAATTCTGATGATTGTTGTCTCGCTGGTCCCATAAAGGACGCCGATGAAAAACAGGTGATATCAGGACGTTCGTTGGTGACATTTTCTCAACATTACAACAAGAGAAACATAAGCGCCAGCAATAGTACGTGTCGCAAACAACGCTATCTCCAGCAACAGCCGAATTCTGCTGGCATATTCCGATTGCATATAAAAAAAGAATAGTAGTAGTATTACATACGATATTTAATCTCTTCTGCTGGTGGCAAAGCTTCTGAAGTGCGAAAATGGTGCATAGAAAATTTTTACTTGCTTAGTAATGAATTTTCATTCCGCCATCCAGCATCAGATTTCCAGAAGACCGACGAGAACGTTGACCGAAGATCAGTAAAAGAGATCTCAGGGACGTTGAAATAAACGTTTGATAAAGTAAATGCCAATTGGACACCAGTAGCGCTCGGCTGTGGCCACCAAACAATTCGTCGGCAACTCTCCTTCGCTGCACCCTGAAAAAGTTCTAAAACGCAACATAATAAATTAAGATGTGGCATTACTGGAAGAGAAAAGTAGGCTGGTTGATGTAAGCACTGCTGATATCACTAAATTAACGTAATTATTTACGTAAAAGTTACAGATACGTGAGCGACACTTACATTTTGTGAGACAGCAACCAAAAGCAAGAGAGCTCACAGACCCTGCTTTTATATAGTCGAGAACAAATTACGGCGACTGCCTTAAACTTACTGTAGAGCTATGTGTTAACATTTCTCTAGAACGTTCTTTACCGGAACAGAAAAAAATACATCCCCTATCTTAATTCATGATCCTTTCAGTTGACTGAACCGATCTATTTACACAGAGAATATTTATTCTTAAGGTTCTTTGAGTATTAATTAAACATTTTGGGGATATTCTACTAATTATTCAGAAAGCAACATTTCTTGCAGCCAGAGTTTCGACGAAAAACCGACAGGCTAAATCCTCTGCCGTTATTTCAGTTCTGAATAACCGGTATTTTTCGGTAGTTCGTTGGCCTAGTTGTAACGTGCTTTTTTTTTAATTTTTTGCTAGTAATCGAAATTTCAGTTAGCCATAACGGCAGTGCTAAAATTTTTCACTTTCAATACTTTTTTAAAATATTAATTTATATTAGCTAAATTTGCATTGGTTTGAAATACTGCGTTATTATAGAAAATAGGAAAAGCGATTTGTATTATTTTAACAACAACGTCGACAGAAACGAGTAACAAACACGTAGCATAAGAATTGGTGCTTCCGTGCTGAGATAATGATGTCATTGTTGCTGTGTGTCATGGTTTAACGTACGGGGATACGTATAATGTGCAAGACTTGCCTCCACGTGGTCTTTACGGTATTTTCTCGCTGTCATCGCCGGACATCCGTTGTTTTGCAGAATGGCACCATCCTAGTCTAGAAGTATTTTTGTGAAGTGCCGTAGCAATGAAGTGCAATGCTTCATTTGCTGTAAAAGAATAAAGATCTGTCTTCCATTTCTAAGAAATAATAAGAGGAAGGAAATTATGGTGACATAAATCAATTAAAAACTTAAAATAGAAAATAGCTGGTTGTGTCTAGATAATATACCTTTATCTGCTTGTAGCCCTTGAAAACGGACAAATTAACACGAAACAGAGTTCTTCAACCTCAGTTTTCACCCTCTAGCACTGACTATCCGTAATGCCCAAATATTACAATATGATTTTTGAGCAGAGTTTCAAAAAATTTGTCAATAGGAGAATATTGCTGATTTTTTTTAAATATTCAATCATTTACCATTTTCGAGAGACTCACATTTGGGAGGATGGCGGTTCAAATCGGCGTCTGGCCATCTGCATTTAGGTTTTCCGTGGTTTCCCTAAATCCCTCCAAGCAAATACCGGGATTGTTCCTTTGAAAAGGCAGCCCGACTTCTTTCCCCATCCTTGACATAATCCGAACTTGTGCTCCGTCCCTAATGACCTCGACGTCGACGGGACGTTAAACTCAATCTTGCTTCCTTCCTTTCTTACTTTTCGAGAAAAATAGCGAACAGTGGACGGACTAAGTTTTCTTTTATTTGTCTGTATTATTTAATGTCTTGAATTTATGTATTTGAAACTGAAATAGTCAAAATTTTTCAGTCATTGTTAGATTTCTAAGTTTGTCACAGGAAATAATAGGAATAACAACTGAAAATCGCTTATTACTGAAACTGGTTATTTTGAACAGTTTTAAGAATCAGGTTAAACTGGTGTGGAAAAACACCGATGTTGAGAAACAGTTGGATGCCTTCAGCGCTGTTCTGTGCTGCACTCCTCAGAGCCACACAGTAAGCCAAGTCGCTTCAAAACCCGGACATAACAGAAAAATTGATATAAAATCCTACAAAACTGTTCTTTTTAGGTTCTTGTGGTCGCTGGTTATAAATCCAACATGGGAATCCCAAAACTGAAAATGGCTGTCTAATGTCGCGAATCAAAAATTATAAATTTAGCGAATTCGAGGAAAACTTCGGGTACAAAGTATTTTGAGTTCGCTGACAATGAATTAGAAATCGAAATTTCCATACTGAAATGTTTTATTTGATATTTTACATTTTCAGTCCCAAGCGTAGTCATCTTCGTCGCTTGCGTCGTTATCACAATCAGAATGGTCGAGACCTGGTTCCAAAAACAAATTTTTAACTCAGGTGGCATCTGTTTATCTTATTCAATTCTCATTTTCTGGAATCTCGAGATGAATGGGTCCGAAGATACGGGAACGTAATGAAATACGTGATGTACGGTTTTCACACCGTAATATTTGCGCATAAAATCCTCTCGGTGACGCTGGATATCCTTACTCAGAGCTTCCTGCACGTCTTGAGACAGCCGACCAATCAGCAACGGAGCAGGTTCGATTTTGGTATATCCGTGCGTGGGCCAAAACTGCGTAGACTGACGTCGGCGTCGGGCATTATTGCATAATACTGTGTATTACTGCACAATAATTGTGGCACTGTCGAACAGTAGAAAAATGGCCATCCACAAAAAACGTGCAAATATGCTCTTGCCAATACATTTGAACTCGTTATTTACACAATGTAGGTAACAGGAGCGCCATTTACAAAAGTGAATCCACTCAGAGGGAATTTTGTTGTCAACGATTTCTGATAATATTGGTAGTAGTGTAGTTTGAAGTCAAGTCAAAATACGTCATTACATTGGTTAAAAAGGATAAACGTACCTTCTGGAGTGCAGCCATTTTATTAACCTGACTGTTTGGGAACATATTGTCATATACTAAACAGGCAACACGAACTGCTCTCTTTAAATGTGTTGTAAGTATATTGTTCGCATTCTACTTTGTTTTCGTTCGCAGCCGTTTACTCACATTTAGTGGAGCATTCTATATTAGCACAGCTCTTGCCAGAATTGGTATTCATCTTTATTTCTGCGTATTATGGAATGAGGATGAAATTTTGTTTTGAGTGTTGTTTCTTGCCACTGATTATAATTTGTAGTCTTCGTGACTAGAGCATTCTTCCTTGAAAATGCTAAAAAGGTAACAGTTACACAAGTTAGTTCACTTTGGTACTACAATTTAGCAGAAATCATTGTATTGGAACTATCCTCCCATTTCAATAAAAGTTTCATAGTTCCCCGATAAATGCTAGAAAGTACAAAAATACATGTGAAGAAAAATAAGTTGAAATGTGAGAAATACACTTACTATGCATTCAAATCGAGCAGTCATGTATTCGTAAGCAGCAATAAATAGACATGAGCACAGAGAACACTACTACGTGACGAAACAGCTTCTGTTTTATATGAAATAAAAACAAATGTGAAATCATTTATCCCACTCAGTATTACAGATGCGAGCAAAAATAAATCAGAATACGAGCAACATACAGTGCAATTCGAACAGTGCAATACACACAAGAAGCAGCTTGTTTGTCATTTCATGTTAGATAATTTTTGAGATTTGACATGAACATCTTGCAATTATTTCCACTTGATTTTTTTTTACTGGGTTTCTTCTGATTGGTTTGATGTTGCCCGCCACGATTGTCTATCCTGTGCCAACCTCATCATCACAGAGTAACACTTGCAACCTACGTCCCCAATTATTTGAGAGAAGTATTCCGATCTCCGTCTTCATGTACAGTTTTTGCTCTCTAGAGCTCCCTATAGTACAATGGCCGTCATTCCCTCATGTCTTAACAAATGTCCTATCATCCTGTCCCTTCTCCTTGTCAGTGTTCTCCTCAAATTCCTTTCGCCTCCGAATCTGCGCAGAACCTCCTCATTCCTTACCTTATCTGTCCATCTACTTTTCAACAGTCTACTGTAGTATCACATCTCAAATGCTTCTATTCTTTTCTGTACTGTTTTTTTACACAGTCCATGTTTCACTACTATACAACACGGAGCGCCAAACGTACATTCCCTGAAATTTCTTTTTTAAATTGAGGCCTATGTTTGACACTAGCAGACTTGTCTTGGCCAAGAATGCCCTTTTTGCCAGTGCTAGTCTGCTTTTGATGTCTTCCTTGCTCCGCCCGTCATGGTTGTTTTGCTGCCTGGGTAGCAGAATTCTTTAACTTCACCTACATCGTGACCGTCAACCTTGATGTTAAGTTTCCCTCTGTTCTCATGTCTGCTACTTCTCATTACTTTCGTCTTTCTTCGATTTACTCTAAATCCATATTCAATACTCATTAGATTGTACAGTCCATTTGAAACGTCCCCTTAGAAAAATTATTGAATTACTGTGCTGGTAAACCCCTTACGTTATTTGATTTTCCAAACAGCTGAGCAGACCTGAACATACTCAGACATTTCTCTCTTTACTTATTCTGATCAACACTAAACTGACACACAATAGTTTTAGCGCAACGCAGTCTGACTTTCAATAATCTCTTCAAAAGAATGGCCCTGACTAACACTAACCTATACCTTTCACAAATCACTTACCTCACAAAAATCTTCTTTACTCGAACTACTGCAATACAGCGAGCGCCACTAATGCCAGATAAATAAAAGATTCAAACTGCTGAAGGCACTAACTATTGATAGGCATAGTTAGCAAATGAAAGATTTTGATAGAGAACAAACAATGTATTTACATTAATAGTGTTCAAAAGTCATAATATCTATAGCAGTTCATGACATCCATTCTTACAAATGTACTGTTTCTGATGAACACACGTCCAGATCGTCCGCTCTCAAAATTCCGCCATCTCTCTCCCCACACCCACCACTGTTGGCGGCTCACCTCCAACTGCGCAACGCTACGCGCTGGTAACATCCAACTGCCCAACACTACAATAGCGAAGAACAATGCAAACCAGCCATAGACTGCACACAGCACAGCCAGTGATTTTCATACAGAGCGCTACGTGGCGTTACCAATAAAAAAACCTAAACAGCCTACTTACACATTTAGCAGATCATGTAAAAAAATGTTCAAATGTTTGTGAAATCTTATGGAACTTAACTGCTAAGGTCATCAGTCCCTAAGATTACCCACTACTTAACCTAAATTATCCTAAGGACAAACACACACACACACACACACACACACACACACACACACACACACACACATGCCCACACACACACATGCCCGTGGGAGGACTCGAACCTCCGCCGGGATCAGCTGCACGCAGATCACGTAATTCTTCTTCACTTTCAAACAGGATAGCAATGTCATCAGCGAATCGTATCATTGATATCCTTTCACCTTGAATTTTAATTCCACTCACGAACCTTTCTTTTATTTCCATCATTGCTTCTTTGACGTATAGACTGAATAGTAGGGGCGAAAGACTACATCCCTGTCTTATACCCTTTTTAATTCGGACATTTCTTTCTTTGTCGTCCGCTCTTGTCCCCTAATGTCTCTTTATTACCTCTCTCTCCCTATAGCTTACCCCCATTTTTCTAAGAATTTCAAACATGTTGCACCATTTTACATTGTCGAAAGCTTTCTCCAGATCGGCAAATCGTATGAACACGTCTTCTCCATGCTTCTGTATATTATTCTTGTCAGCAACTTTGATTCATGAGCTGTTAAGCCGATTGTGGAACAATTCTTGCACTTGTCAACTTTAGCACTTTTCGGAATATTGTGGATGATATTTTTTTCGAAAGTCAAATGGTATGTCCTCCCCCCATGAACCATGGACCTTGCCGTTGGTGGGGAGGCTTGCGTGCCTCAGCGATACAGATGGCCGTACCGTAGGTGCAACCACAACGGAGGGGTATCTGTTGAGAGGCCAGACAAACGTGTGGTTCCTGAAGAGGGGCAGCAGCATTTTCAGTAGTTGCAGGGGCAACAGTCTGGATGATTGACTGATCTGGCCTTGCAACATTAACCAAAACGGCCTTGCTGTGCTGGTACTGCGAACGGCTGAAAGCAAGGGGAAACTACAGCCGTAATTTTTCCCGAGGACATGCAGCTTTACTGTATGATTAAATGATGATGGCATCCTCTTGGGTAAAATATTCCAGAGGTAAAATAGTCCCCCATTCGGATCTCCGGGCGGGGACTACTCACGAGGATGTCGTTATCAGGAGAAAGAAAACTGGCGTTCTACGGATCGGAGCGTGGAATGTCAGATCCCTTAATCGGGCAGGTAGGTTAGAAAATTTAAAAAGGGAAATGGATAGGTTAAAGTTAGATATAGTGGGAATTAGTGAAGTTCGGTGGCAGGAGGAACAAGACTTCTGGTCAGGTGACTACAGGGTTATAAACACAAAATCAAATAGGGGTAATGCAGGAGTAGGTTTAATAATGAATAGGAAAATACGAATGCGGGTAAGCTACTACAAACAGCATAGTGAACGCATTATTGTGGGCAAGATAGATACGAAGCCCACACCTACTACAGTAGTACAAGTTTATATGCCAACTAGCTCTGCAGATGATGAAGAAATTGAAGAAATGTACGATGAAATAAAAGAAATTATTCAGATAGTGGAGAGAGACAAAAATTTAATAGTAATGGGTGACTGGAATTCGAGTGTAGGAAAAGGGAGAGAAGGAAACATAGTAGGTGAATATGGATTGGGGCTAAGAAATGAAAGAGGAAGCCGCCTAGTAGAATTTTGCACAAAGCACAACTTAATCATAGCTAACACTTGGTTTAAGAATCATGAAAGAAGGTTGTATACGTGGAAGAACCCTGGAGATACTAAAAGGTATCAGATAGATTATATAATGGTAAGACAGAGATTTAGGAACCAGGTTTTAAGTTGTAAGACATTTCCAGGGGCAGATGTGGACTCTGACCACTATCTATTGGCTATGACCTGTAGATTAAAACTGAAGAAACTGCAAAAATGTGGGAAATTAAGGAGATGGGACCTGGATAAACTGAAAGAACCAGAGGTTGTACAGAGTTTCAGAGAGAGCATAAGGGAACAATTGACAGGAATAGGGGAAAGAAATACAGTAGAAGAAGAATGGGTAGCTCTGAGGGATGTAGTAGTGAAGGCAGCAGAGGATAAAGTAGGTACAAAGACGAGGGGTGCTAGAAATCCTTGGGTAACAGAAGAAATATTGAATTTAATTGATGAAAGGAGCAAATATAAAAATGCAGTAAATGAAGCAGGCAAAAAGGAATACAGACGTCTCAAAAATGAGATCGACAGGAAGTGCAAAATGGCTAAGCAGGGGTGGCTAGAGGACAAATGTAAGGATGTAGAGGCTTATTTCACTAGGGGTAGGATAGATACTGCCTACAGGAAAATTAAAGAGACCTTTGGAGAGAAGAGAACCACGTGTATGAATATCAAGAGCTCAGATGGCAGCCCAGTTCTAAGCAAAGAAGGGAAGGCAGAAAGGTGGAAGGAGTATATAGAAGGTTTATACAAGGGCGATGTACTTGAGGACAATATTATGGAAATAGAAGAGGATGTAGATGAAGACGAAATGGGAGATACGATACTGCGTGAAGAGTTTGACAGAGCACTGAAACACCTGAGTCGAAACAAGGCCCCCGGAGTAGACAACATTCCATTAGAACTACTGACGGCCTTGGGAGAGCCAGTCATGACAAAACTCTACCAGCTGGTGAGCAAGATGTATGAGACAGGCGAAATACCCTCAGACTTCAAGAAGAATATAATAATTCCAATCCCAAAGAAAGCAGGTGCTGACAGATGTGAAAATTACCGAACTATCAGTTTAATAAGCCACGGCTGCAAAATACTAACGCGAATTCTTTACAGACGAATGGAAAAACTGGTAGATGCAGACCTAGGGGAGGATCAGTTTGGATTCCGTCGAAATGTTGGAACACGTGAGGCAATACTGACCTTACGACTTATCTTAGAAGAAAGATTAAGAAAAGGCAAACCTACGTTTCTAGCATTTGTAGACTTAGAGAAAGCTTTTGACAATGTTGACTGGAATACTCTTTTTCAAATTCTAAAGGTGGCAGGGGTAAAATACAGGGAGCGAAAGGCTATTTATAACTTGTACAGAAACCAGATGGCAGTAATAAGAGTTGAGGGGCATGAAAGGGAAGCAGTGATTGGGAAAGGAGTGAGACAGGGTTGTAGCCTCTCCCCGATGTTATTCAATCTGTATATTGAGCAAGCAGTAAAGGAAACAAAAGAAAAATTTGGAGTAGGTACTAAAATTCATGGAGACGAAGTAAAAACTTTGAGGTTCGCCGATGACATTGTAATTCTGTCAGAGACGGCAAAGGACTTGGAAGAGCAGTTGAACGGAATGGACAGTGTCTTGAAAGGAGGATATAAGATGAACATTAACAAAAGCAAAACGAGGATAATGGAATGTAGTCAATTTAAATCGGGTGATGCTGAGGGAATTAGATTAGGAAATGAGACACTTAAAGTAGTAAAGGAGTTTTGCTATTTAGGAAGTAAAATAACTGATGATGGTCGAGAAGAAGAGAAATTTGTTAACATCGAATATAGATTTATGTACCAGGAAGTCGTTTCTGAAAGTATTTGTTTGGAGTGTAGCCATGTATGGAAGTGAAACATGGACGATAACTAGTTTGGACAAGAAGAGAATAGAAGCTTTCGAAATGTGGTGCTACAGAAGAATACTGAAGATAAGGTGGATAGATCACGTAACTAATGAGGAGGTATTGAATAGGATTGGGGAGAAGAGAAGTTTGTGGCACCACTTGACTAGAAGAAGGGATCCGTTGGTAGGACATGTTTTGAGGCATCAAGGGATCACAAATTTAGCGTTGGAGGGCAGCGTGGAGGGTAAAAATCGTAGAGGGAGACCGAGAGATGAGTACACTAAGCAGATTCAGAAGGATGTAGGTTGCAGTAGGTACTGGGAGATGAAGCAGCTTGCACAGGATAGAGTAGCATGGAGAGCTGCATCAAACCAGTCTCAGGACTGAAGACAACAACAACAACAACAAATGGTATGTCGCCGGACTCATGCATTCTACACACCATCGTGAATAATAGTTTTGTTACCACTTCCCCCAACGATTTTAGAGATTCTGATGGCATGTTATCTATCTCTTTTGCCTTATTTGTTCTTAGGTCCCCCCAAGCTTTCTTAAATTCTGATCCTAATATTGGATCCCCTGTCTCTTCTAAATCGACTCCTGTCTCATCTTGTATCACATCAGACAAATCTTCCCCCTCATAGAGACCCCAATGTACTCCTTCCACCTATCCGCTGTCTCCTCAGCATTTAACAGTGGAATTCCTGTCGCACTATTAATGTTACCCCCCTGCTTTTAATTTCACTGAAGGTTGTTTTGACTTCCTATATGATGATTCAGTCCTTCTGACAGTCGTTTCGTTTTTGGTTTCTTCACATTTTTCAAGCAGCCATTTCGTCTTAACTTCCCTCAACTTTCTATTCATTTCGTTCCTCAGCGACTTGTATTTCTGTTTTCCTGAATTCCTTTAATATTTTCGTACTTCCTTCTTTCATCGATCAACTGATGTATTTCTTCTGTTACCCATTGTTTCTTCGCAGTTTCCTTCTTTCTGTCTATGTTATTCTTTCCAACTTCTGTGATTGCCCACTTCATAACCACCACAAAGTCGAAATTGTAATATTGGGTTTTACAAAAATAATTTTATAGTCAAAGGGTGACCAAGATATCGTTTGCAAGATTTTTCATGATTACGGACCCCTTGTACAGGAAGTTAATGTTAATTTTTGACTGAGATTTCTCGAATGCAGTGCTTTACAAGGACGTTTCGCAAAGTAAGCATACGGTCTTCGCACCATATTTTCACGTATTCAAAGTTGACTGCCAGGCCACTAGTAGTGTCACTGTCTCTCACTGCTTCCATATCGTTACATGGGCCGCGTACTCGTATATTTTGCTGTTTTGCGACAGTGTGTGTGTTAGACTGTGGTATTGTAAGTCAAAAGTGTAACGTTGACACTCTGTTCTGCAGATTATGTTTACACTTGACTTAACAAAAGCCGAATTTCGCATTATATATAAATGACCTAGTAGATAGTGTCGGAAGATCCATGCGGCTTTTCGTGGATGATGCTGTAGTATACAGAGAAGTTGCAGCATGAAAAAATTGTAGCGAAGTGCAGGAAGATATGCAGCGGACAGGCACTTGGTGCAGGGAGTGGCAACTGACCGTTAACATAGACAAATGTAATGTATTGCGAATACATAGAAAGAAGGATCCTTTATTGTATGATTGTATGATAGCGGAACAAACACTGGTAGCAGTTACTTCTGCAAAATATCTGGAGGTATGCGTACGGAATGATTTGAAGTGGAATGATCATATAAAATTAATTGTTAGTAAGGCGGGTGCCAGGTTTAGATTCTTTGGGAGAGTCCTTAGAAAATGTAGTCCAACAAAGAAGGTGGCTTACAAAACATTCGTTCGACCTATACTTGAGTACTGCTAATCAGTGTGGGATCCGTACCAGGTCGGGTTGACAGAGGACAGAGAAGATCCAAAGAAGAGCGGCGCGTTTCGTCACAGGGTTATTTGGTAAGCGTGATAGCGTTACGGAGATGTTTAGCAAACTCAAGTGGCACACTCTACAAGAGAGGCGCTCTGCATCGCGGCTTAGCTTGCTGTCCAGGTTTCGAGAGAGTGCGTTTCTGGACGAGGTATCGAATATATTACTTCCCCCTACTTATACCTCCCGAGGAGATCACGAATGTAAAATTAGACTATGTGCAGAGAGATTCGAGTGCGCACGGAGGCTTTGCGGCAGTCGTTCTTCCTACGAACCATACGCAACTGGAACAGGAAAGGGAGGTACTGACAGTGGCACGTAAAGTGCCCTCCGCCACACATCGTTGGGTAGCTTGCGGAGTATAAATGTAGATGAAGATATTAACGCCATCTCTAGGCCAGCATTAAGGTATGTCCGCACGATGACTCTTCCATCTTGCGCAATCGCCAACTCCCGGGAACAGAACGGCATGCACAAAAATTTATGGAAAGAACGCATGTACACATGGGGGTTCTCGTCCCCATTCGTTGCCCCATTGCGCAAGCAGTCTGCTATGAATCCCTCTCTTTGCTTGGGAGCTTGTGCAGCGTTTATTGTGATGAAAAGGCGGCAGACAAAGAAAACTCAAACGCGACTGTAAGTAAAGAAGTATATAAACAATATAGGTACCAAAAATACAAAGTGATGACAGTGTTTTGTCTCCAAATTTCAGAAGGTCACAGCGAGATTTTAAATTTTCTGCTTGCGAAACTGCAGCGATAAGGCTGGCAATAAAATTTTGTTAGCAGTAACTGGCGACTTACAAACTCGTTTGAATTATTTTTTCCTCACTTCAAAACAAAGCATTTAACTTGTGTCAAATTTGTAGCCTGTAATGTGTAATAATTGTAGTTTATTATTTGATTGTTTTATACCTCTTTTCGCTGAGGAAATGCCTCAGCTAGTAATGATTAGCGTATTTTGTTCCTATACAGTATTATAATTTGTATCTATTAGCACTTCTATGTATAATTCTGACTCGTTCCGTAGCCATGGAATTCTCTTGCACAGTGGATCAACAGAACACAAATAATAAAAATAAAAGTCATTATTCTTGAAACTTAAGGGAGATGCTTAGTCGTTGTGTGAAGGTTGATTTACTTTCAATGCTTTCAGTGCCTCATTTTTATTTAATGTTGAAATATAATACGTATATTAACATTGCCCCCCTAGTGGGCGCGTGGTCTAGGGCACCATGTCACGGACTACGCGGCCCCTCCCGCGGGAGGTTCGGAGTCCTCCCTCGGGCATAGGTGTGTGTATTGTTCGTAGCATAAGTTAGTTTAATTTGCGTGTAAGTCTTTGGACCGATGACCTCAGCAGTTTGGTTCCTTAGGAATTCATACATATTCGAACTTTTTTTTTTTTTAATGAACATCGTTGGACTCGACAAATTTCGGAATTTCATAGACGCCAGAATCCACTAGAACGGAGGGTGTGTATTTAAGTTTAGTATTTTTGCATCATCAGTGAGTTTCATTTCTATTTTTCGTAGTTTGTTGAGAAGCTACACATACACGATCACTTTTGTTCAGATATCAGGCTCCTCAGTTGTTGTGCTTTTAAGTCTCCATAGCATGAATTTCGTTCACAGTTCTCATATAAACTTTTCATAAATTTTTAGCTTATTTTTCTCAGTTTTTCTCCTTGGAAACTTAAGGTATCTTATTCTTTACAGAAATCTGATCGCAGACTCAATCTAATATGTGACGCTCAGGGCAACACATTCCGAGTTTTTTTCAAATACTCTTCAGAAGCGGTATTCCCCGCGACTTTTTCCTTTGTCCGTAATCAATTAGAAACTTGCTTCCTTATAAGAACAACAAATGGTTCAAATGGCTCTAAGCACTATGGGACTTAACATCTGAGGTCATAAATCCCCTGGACTTTGAACTACGAGGGTCACTCCAAAAGAAATGCACATTATTATTGTAAAAATACAGTTTTCATTCTGCATGTGTGAAAGTTTTGACACTGTCTAGATACATCCTTCTCGCTCGTTTTCAAACTTATTTCAACCTGTTCCCGTGAGTGGCGCCGTCATAAGGATGTCTTCAAGATGGCTGTTACACTTGAAGTTCGTCAGAAGCAACGCGCTGACATAGAATTCCTGTGCTGTGAAAACGAGACAGTGGGAAACATCCACAAGAGGCTGGAAAAAGGTGTATGGAGATGCTGCTGTCGATCGCAATCGCAGTTGAGTTAGTCGGTGGGCAAGCAGATCACGTGATGAAAGATGGCACGGCAATATTGAGGATTGTCGTCGCATCTGCAGGCCTCGTACTGCACACACACTCCAGACAATGTGCAGACAGTTAATGAATTGGTGACTCCTGACAGACGCCATCACAATGAACGAATTGTCATACTACGTTGGGAAAGGGGAAGGAAGTGTTTGCGGAATACTGAAAGTGTTGGCGTTAAAAAAGGTTTGTGCCAGGTGGGTTCCCCAGGATGTTGACAGTGTCTCACAAAGAAACAAGAAAAACGGTATGCAGCGAATTTTTGGATCACTACGAGAATGGTGGAGATGAATTTCTTGCAAGAATTGTGACAGGTGATGAAACATGGCTTCATCATTTTTTACCAGATACGAAAAGGAGAGGCAATCAATGGAGTGGAATCACGCAAATTCACCTCAAAAAAAAAAAAAAATCAAAATCACACATTCTGCTGGAAAAGTTATGGGTACGGTGTTTTTCGATTCCGAAGGACTCTTGCTTTTGGACATTATGCCAAGTGGAACCACCATAAATTCTGATGCATATGTGACGACACTGAAGAAACTTCAAGCTCGACTGAGTCGTGTTCGACCACATCGACAAAAGCAGGATGTTTTGTTGTTGCACGACAATGCACGGCCCCGTGCCAGTCAAAAAATCATGGAAGCGATCACAAAACTCGGATGGACAACACTGAAACACCCGCCTTACAGTCCTGACCTGGCTACATGTGACTATCATCTCTTTGGGAAATTGAAAGACTCTCTTCGTGAAACAGGGTTTGAAGATGATGACTTCCTTGTGCACGCTGCCAAACAGTGGCTCCAACAGGTTGGTCCAGAATTTTACCGTGCGGGTATAAAGGCTTTGGTTCCAAGATGGCGTAAGGCAGTTGGGAGGGATGGAAATTATGTGGAGAAATGAAAATATTGTTCCTAAAGGATGTATCTACACACTGTAAAACTTTCAAACATGTAGAATAGAAGATGGATATTAAAAAAATAGTGTGCATTTCTTTTGGAATGATCCTCGTACTTAAACCTAACTAACCTAAGGACATCACACACATCCATGCCCGAGGCAGGATTCGAACCTGCGACCATAGCACCAGCGCGATTCCAGACTGAAGCGCCTAGAACCGCTCGGCCACAGCGGCCGGCTTTGGAAGTCAACACATATTACTGCTCATAAATCGTTTTACAACATAATCTCAACAAATTTCACAGTCAGCCACCTATGGGCCCCTGCTGCCTGTCGCCTGCTAAAGAGCGCAAAGATTCCCACCGAAAACGAGTACCAATGCGCTTTATGCACGGCCTCCATTCCTAGGAAATGGTTCTTGTTGTGTTCTTCAGTCCAGAGACTGGTTTGAT
This sequence comes from Schistocerca gregaria, assembly GCF_023897955.1. Classification (NCBI taxonomy): domain Eukaryota; kingdom Metazoa; phylum Arthropoda; class Insecta; order Orthoptera; family Acrididae; genus Schistocerca; species Schistocerca gregaria. Next base: position 240,468,049 of record NC_064926.1, read on the forward strand.
GCAGCTCTCCATGCCACTCTATCCTGTCCAAGCCTCTTCATCTCCCAGTACCTATTGCAACCTACATCCTTCTGAATCTGTTTAGTGTATTCATCTCTTTGTCTCCCTATAAGATTTTTACCCTCCGCACTGCCCTCCAATAACAAATTGGTGATCCCTTGATGCCTCAGAACATGTCCTACGAACCGATCCCTTCTTCTAGTCAACTTGTGCTACAAATTTCTCTAATCTTCAGCATTCTTCTGGAGCACCACATTTCGAAAGCTTCTATTCTCTTCTTGTCTAAACTATTCATCGTCCATGTTTGACTTCCATACGTGGCTGCGCTCCACATACATACTTTCAGAAAAGACTTCCTGCCACTTCAATCTATACCCGACGTTAACAAATTTCTCTCCTTCAGAAACGCTTTCCTTGCCATTGCCAGTCTACATTTTATATCCTCTCTACTTTGACCATCATCAGTTATTTTGCTCCCCAAATAGCAAAACTCCTTTACTACTTTAAATGTCTCATTTCCTAATCTAATTCCCGCAGCATCACCCGATTTAATTTGACTACATTCCATTATCCTCGTTTTTCTTTTGTTGATGTTCTTCTTATATCCTCCTTTCAAGACACTGTCCATTCCGTTCAGCTTCTGTTCCAGGTCCTTTGCTGTCTCTGACAGAATTACAATGTCATCTGCGAACCTCAAAGTTTTTATTTCGTCTCCATGGATTTTAATTCCTACTCCGAACTTTCTTTTGTTTCCTTTACTGCTTGCTCAATATACAGATTGAATAACACCGGGGAGAGGCTACAACCCTGTCTCACTACCTTCGCAACCACTGCTTGCCTTTCATGCCTCTCGACTCTTATAACTGCCATGTGTCTCCTGTACAAATTCTAAATAGCCTTTCGCTCCCTGTACTTTACCCCTGACACCTTCAGAATTTGAAAGGGAGTATTCCAGTCAACATTGTCAAAAACTTTCTCTAATTCTACAAATGCTAGAAACGTAAGTTTGCCTTTCCTTAATCTATTTTGTAAGACAAGTCTTAGGGTCAGTATTGCTTCACGTGTACGCATGAGGAAATGCGTATGCGAGTTGCGCCGTTGAAAATTTAAGCGAATGCCCGCATTTGAACACAAAAAAAGTCATCGTGTGGACGCACCTGTACAGACTGTTTCACTTCTAACAGTTTGTCCCGCGTTGTACACAGAAGCCAGGCGAGCAGTACTCGACGGTCCGCCTATCGTTGACCCCAGAGCGCATGCGCGCGCCTGAATGTCAGGGTTAGAGGGAAGCCCCACTGATTGGCAGAGTCACCAGACACCCAGCAACTGGCAACGAGCAGCGGAAGCAAATTGCGTTACTGCGAGGCCCATCTCGTCGCGTGAGTTGCCACCCGTAATCGAGTTGCTGTGCTCCGGCGATAGATGGCAGCCCACTCGGGGGAGACGAGGGTGGACGTTTCGGAGGGGCGCGAAGAGAGCTGTCACCATAGACACTTTCTGCTGAAGGGACTACGGTGTTGACTCTGAAACGCTGTGGACTGCGTCGCGTACATCTGAAGTGTTTTCAGAGCTACATGTGTGACATTTTTGATCCCTTAATAATGTTGTCTTATCGATACCCTTTTATGTAATACTGATAGTTTTCTGTTGATTTTTTTTCTGTGGGTATTGGGCTAGTATGACAATGCAACTGACGGAACGTAATCCCACACCGTGGTGCCATATTTAAGTAGAATTTAGTGGCGTTCAGTATACACCCGAACAAAATGTGGCCAATAAGATCAACGTATGCACTGAAACTACAATCGATGTACAGAAGCAATTTTCCGCAATCTTTAATAATGGTGAATAAGTTTTTAACTGTGTCCTGAATGAAATCGAAGATGGGATAATGAAGTTATAACTCTGAAACGGCCGATTCAAAGCCCGACTGAGAAAGGAAGAGTACTACGATTACCTCCTATTGCTTCGGTCCCCTTGCCTGGTTTAGCGTGAAGCCTACAACGGTAGCGAGGCGAAATATTTCCAAGAGAGAGCCACCATGACTTAAGAACGGAAGTAGAAATCCTCTATGTACGAATGATGAATGGAGAAGCCGCTGTCTTGCTGTATGTCTTCGGCTCGCGAAAGGATGGGGCAAGAAAACCTCGCTTACTAATTACCCAGTCCTCCAAGTTGGTGGTTGTCCAGTTGACTTGGTAGCATATTCATATAAAAGATAAATAAAAAAGCTCCTTACTAATCGGCAGGGTCAGGATTTTTAGGTGCTTTTTCTTATGGTAAATTAAAGCTGCCTGGAAAGATACCATAGTGTAAAATTTTGTTTCTAGTTGCTAAAAGAGGCATCTTTTTCACGCACTTTTTCCCCTTTGGACCTTCATCCCATTTTCCCCCATCCATGCACATAATCTCCTTCCCCCCTCCCCCCCTTTTCCCTTTTAAGTTTCATTTCAATTTATTCTGTAAGATTTCTCATCGATATAAAATATTTAACTTTCCATTAACGTTTCCTCAGCTTGCTCTGTACGTGAGGAATAGTAAGCCTTCCTGTTTCAGTAAATGCAGCGCGGGAGTTGGAAGCGTACCTGCAACAGAGAAAATCGTTGTATGTTCAAATGGTTCAAATGGCTCTGAGCACTATGGGACTTAAAATCTTAGATCATCAGTTCCCTAGAACTTAGAACTACTTAAACCTAACTAACCTAAGGACATCACACACATCCATGCCCGAGGCAGGATTAGAACCTGCGACCGTATCAGTCCCGCGGTTCCGGACTGAGCGCCTAGAACCGCGAGACCACCGCGGCCGGCGTTGTATGTTCGACAGAATCTCTCTCTCTCGCTTTAACGCTATAAAGTAGCCTGCAATAATGAGATCACTCATTCTGAGTGATCCTATCCCACTATAATCTGTAGTCTGCTGTTCGTGACTGTGTGTTTGTGACTGAGTCACGTCATCTGTTCGCGTGATGGCGGTCGCTGGGCACACAGAGACGGCAGTAACCGCACTTGCGTAATTGCGAGAATTGGGTTTAGCTCGAAGCTACTAGAAATTTCTGAGACTGCAGTTCCAGTATCAGTGCGAACATTCAGATAATTGTCGCGGTGTTATAAAACAGACTGTGTACAACAAGTGAGCGAGTGAGCTCAAGACTGTTGCGTGACAGTAGCAGTGAGTTTGTAATATTTCTGGCATACTCAGCCATCATATTAGGCTCCAAGAAGCTGTTCCCAGAGCAGTGGGGATGCAAGAAGTATATAGATGACGAAATGTGGTGTGAGGTACCTGCGACAGATGTTAGATTCGGTACCGTTCCCGTGAGAAAGACCGGCTGCATAATGCTACTGCTCTGTGATTGGCTGCTGTGTTCGGAGAAAGGGCGCCAAAACGTTAAAGTATAGTTATTGGTTGGTTCAAATGGCTCTGAGCACCATGGGACTTAACAGCGGAGGTCCTCAGTCCCCTAGAACTACTTAAACCTAACTAACCTAAGGACATCACACACATCCATGCCCGAGACAGGATTCGAACCTGCGACCGTAGTGGTAGCGCGGTTCCAGACTGAAGCGCCTAGAACCGCTCGACCACTCCGGCCGGCAGAGTGTAGTTACTATTATCAGTTAAACTACTCATTGGAATGACTTCACTTTTTAATATAAATATCTCTCAACACCTGACTATCAATCAGTCATTTTAGAATTATTAAAAACAATTTAAATCAAAAACAAAGGACTGACGAAATTGCAGACGAAGCACTTCGGAAGCGTTCGGGTGACGCCTTTTCTGGATGGCGCGCGAAGTGTTTCGGGCTGTTCGTCACTCTGGATTAGGCAGTCGAGAAGAACAGTCATGTTGTCTGTGGCAGAATGTGTTTGCCAGTATTCAGTATTAAAAGATTCACTCCGGTAGTTATGAGGCACAGACACGTGCCACAAATAGCGTAAAAATATATTTCCATAAACATTGTGTTTGATCGTGTACTTTGCTGTATCAGAAGGTGTTGTATTAAGATCATGTAGTCTTCTCGTGTGGCTATATTAAAATACGGGAGCGGCATCCCAAAGAAGTGATACATTATTTCAGAACAGAACCTCGCTAAAAGTCAGTTTCAGCGATACAGAACTTACGACCTTCGTGCTGTCTTTTGTGCTGGGGACATCAACTTGAAGACAGCAGGTTAGTGAACTACAACAGAACCTTCGTATTCCACACAGTGCAGTGGAAACAACTAGGCGCCTCACGCGTACTGCATGCACAGATCAAATGTGCTCAGTGACACGACATCTGCAGTAATGCAGAGGAGGTAAAGGAGGATGATCGTTATTAACACCAACAATCAATTCATTCTTCCTTTCTTGCCATAAGTTAGCAAGTGAACTGGTGTTAGCTCTTTGTTACATTACTAAACGAGTGCACTACTAGATTTTACCATGTCAGAGGTGTCCAGTGCCCGGTTTATTGTTTAAATGTGTGTGAAATCTTATGGGACTTAATTGCTAAGGTCATCAGTCCCTAAGCTTACACACTAATTAACCTAAATTATCCTAAGAACAGACACACACACAGAGGACTCGAACCTCCGCCGGGACCAGCCGCACAGTCCATGACTGCAGCACCTTAGACCGCTCGGCTAATCCTTCGCGGTCCCGATTTTTGTTCTGCCTCAGGAATTCAAACAAGATTTCAAAGGCGCTGATGGAACTGTTGTGCAATGTACTCTTTGCAATTCAGGAATTTTGTTAGATGACAAATACCAGTGAGATCATATAAAACAAAACATTTCCAGCTCTCAGCATCAAATGAATAAGACTCTTCAAGCATACAAATTGTGGCAACGTCTCTTACGAAATGCGTGGCAGAGTTTTTCAAAAAGCCAAAATATGAAGGAATTAAGCAACGATTTGTGTGCAGTTCTTACACAAACAGGAATTCCACTCAGTAAGGTGAACCATTCAGCCTTCAAGGGATTTTTTTTGTAAAATACACAAAGATCTCAATGCCCAATGAGAGTGCTTTAAGAAAGAATTACATGGAGCTTCTTTACCAAGAACCCATACAAAGAATCAAGGCGACAGTGTGATTACGATGTGGGATTCATTGTAGATGAAACCATAGACTTAATGAAACGAAACGTTTTGAACACTTTAGTTTTTCCTTTGGTAGGGATTTCTGCCAAAGAGCTGGTTCATGCCCTTGACTGGGTTTGTAAATCCATAAGGACATCGCAAATCAATTCATCTCTGCCCTGAAGAAGGTTCTACAGAAAGCTCCGAGTTGTGTTGTTGGCCGCCCATTACAAATTTCCCTGTCATTACTCGTTGGGGACTTGGGGCTGAGTGAGCTGCTAAGCTGTGTGAGAATTTTGACACAATTAGAGAGAGTGTGCTTTCTTTCGATCCAGCCGACGCAGGTTTCCAAGGCACAGCAACTTCTGTTACCGGAGAAAATACATAATTTGAATAGAAAACTATATTGTGTCCGTAGTCACAAGTACTTGACTGCAGCTATCAAACGATTAGAAGAAGAAGGTCTGGAAAAGGAAAAACAATGGGATAATTTTACTTCCGTGAGGGAACAGTTACATGGCTTTGCCAAAGACAGGCTTGAGTCTAGTCTTCAGAAGAATCCAGACATTGAGGAATTTGCCACATGTGTAGAGTTGTCATTCCGAGTGAATACAAGATTTGCTCCACTTGTTTCTGTGGATCTCGAAAGAAGTTTTAGATCTACAAAGACGTTCTGTCTCCTAATAGAAACAGATATACTTTTAAAAATGCGGAGATGCTTAATGTCTTGAAGTACGGCAGCTTCATGTTTCCTTTCCTTCCTTTGAAGAGTGATAATTTGATGTACTTGTTTGTAATTCAATAAACTAGAACAGAGGAAAGAGAAATCGTTGAATTAGTTGAGTAAACCAGCACCCTTTGTCCCTTTTGTATCTTATTTTAGCACTTTTCCCCTTCCTTTTTTTCATCTGAAATTTGCACCTACAAATCCTAACCCTACTAGTCAGCATCGAAGAAAACAGCTGTCCTCAGCCAGGACAAGACAAACGATTTGGAATAGCGGATAAACTGTCGTGACCATAGAAAATGTTAATAATTTGAATTGCATGTCATATCAGTAAATGTTAATAATTTCAATTTTATATTGGACCATAGTTAAGTGGAGCCCGCCCGGCTAGCTGTGCGGTGTAACGCGTCGCGTTTCGAGTGGGAAGGCGTGACGGTCCCCGGCACGAATTCGCCCAGCGGATCCCCTTTTCCGCCTCAGTTACACTACGTCGGCGATTGCTGCGCAAACACTGTCTTCACGTACCCGTACAGCATCATTACTCTACTACGTAAACATTTGGGGTTACACTCGTCCGGTATGAGACGTTCCCGTGCGGGGGAGGGGGGGGGGGGGGGTTGACGGGGTGGAGGGGGGAATCGCCAGTAACTCTGGGTTCGGTGTTGGGCAGCAGTCGGGTGGGTAGACTGCTATGGCCTGTTGTGGGGTTGTGAACCACTGAGGGCTACGGCGAGACAAAGCCTCTCCGTAGTTTCTAGGTCCCCGGTTCAGATACACAATACTTAAGTGGACACAGCCTTTCAGGCACATGGAACTGACTGGTGACAATCAGGATGAGAAACGAGCCCCAAGGCAACCGACAGCTGTTTGCTTCTCAGCTGCTGATCAGACATGCCAGTGATGATAATTCTTGATGCTTCACCAAGGCGACGAGGGTCGTGGACACAGGCATCAGTGGCAACCTTCCGATGCACGTAATGGAGGAATTTCTAGTGGAAGTCAGGATGACAGTCAAATATCAAGACTATCACATGTCGAGAAAAGCTTCCAAAGGAACATTCCCAACAGATGCTGTAGCGGGCAGCGTGCACCCAGAATCACTGTGGAACGGAATAAAGGCTTAGAAAGGAGCAGGTTAAACGAGAGCAGAGATTCAGCGAGTTAGCCAATCAGTTGGAGAGCAGTGAAACTTCACAGCAGCACCTGATGCAGCAACAGACTCTTCAACTACGAGACGGTGAGAGACTGGTGTACACGTGGCAACTGCAAGCTATGTATCAATTTTCAGTACTCATTGGAATAGCATTCGAACAGAGATTATCTGTGTCTGTCTCTAAGTTACAGAAATTTCAGTGAATTGCAGGAACAAGTTACTGATTATTTCAGAGTGTTGATGATTTAGGCCAAGTGCCCAAGAGTTGGCAAACCGAGTTGTAGGTAAAGCACTCGTCTGTGATAAAGGTTCTTCTTAGCGATTACTGAAAGCATTTGACATCCTGTTAAGAGATTTTGCTCTGACACCGCTGTAAACAAATTTGTTGGTAGAATAATAAACGAATTGAGTAAACGTAATAACTTGCTACTTCAGCAGATCAGTTCTGCCAACTCCACGAGAATTACCAACCTGTTAGAACCGAACACCCATCCCAGCCAAGGAGAGCTCCTCCCTTTCATCTCTGCTATAAAGGCTGACAAACTTATTAAACCTATGTTGTTAACGTCCTGAATGCGCCTCACAGATAACACATGTAGAGAAACTGTGCCGGGACCCGACAATACTTAATATTGGCACACGGAATGTCAGAGGTCTTCGAACAAAAGAAAATTTATTGGAGAGGGAATTAGGGAAGAAGAAGGTCAATATGTAGGTAGGAACAACAGATCTGCTGTATTATTTGAAGAACGGAGTCTCGCACAGGTGGGAATAGCCATGGTGACAGATTCAGAATGGAAGGAAAGAATTACGTCCTGTACCTTTCACAATGGTAAATTAATGACTATAAGGTTGAAACTAAACCGAGAGCACCTAACAGTGATTGGAATTTACTCTCCTGAAAGAGGACGAGTACAGGACTCAGAAAATCTTTAAGAGAAGCTCAAGTTTGTATATGATGGAATAAGTAAAATAGACTTGATTTGCCTACATGGCGACTGGAATACCGGAGTAGGTAATGCCCGTATAACAGATTTGACGGGAAAGTAAGAAGAATGTATAAAAGCAAATGGCACTCAGGTGACAAGTTTCTGTCCGTACAGTAACCTCAAAGTAACAAATACTATCTTCAGAAAGAAAGAAATTCATTAAGACGCGTGGGCTAACAGAGGAACTAGATCAGTTTTAGACTATAGTGCACTACATTAAACTTTTCAGAGGATGCAATGTTTTAAGGGACCATATTTTTGTTATACACGAAACAGCACTACCATCCAAGACGTTCAAGGGCTCAGGTAAACTACCCAAGTGAATTTATTAAAAGATCCTTCAGACCTCTACCAGTGAGAATGAAATTACCATTGAACAAACATGTCTACACAAAATGATATTAATTTAAAGTGGGTAAAATCAAATACTGTATGAGTAAATCAGTAGGTGAACCGTAGAAAACAATTGGAATGGTGAAGGAAAAAGGACTTAAAATTTGGAATGAAGAAACACAAGAAATAATAAAGGGAAACAAAGGACATACGCTGTTTTCTGCTGTCTCCCAATCGCCAAACAGGAGTTTGACTGATTAAAAATAAAGCAAAATCATCTACAAGAAAGGCTCATAGTAATAGGAATTGAACATAATGTATACAGAAGACAAGACATCACTTTCAAAATACTAAGAAATGTAAGTAATCCTGAGAAAGAAGTAGTACCAATAAACGTAATGAGTCAGGAACAACGGACTGAACACTACAAGAATCTTTGGCATAATGCAAACGCACGTAGTCATTATGAAAATGTAACTCATTACGTTAACAGAGATTTAATTACTTTTTAAAAAAATTCTTTATTCTTGATCTTTATATGTTACACATGTACAACCCACCACCTCACATGATTAGTAGGTCCTTAAATGTTACAGTTTCATTATTATTAGCAGCTAAATTACAGTGTTTACACGTGAGCTACAGTACAATTCAGTGTGTTACGATGGGCAGTTTATTTTCTATTATTTAGTACTCTACTTATTCTGATGGCTACTTATGGCTAAACCTCTACTGCCTGCAGCGTCACAGGTGTGTCAGTGTTATGTATAAACCTACTGCGGGGCCTTGTGCCGATAATACCAAACTTGAGGTGTTACTCTCACCACGGACAACGCAGCTGCCGACGGCCTTCACTTAAAAGACGGCACGATTCAAGCATTAAGCAAACCCTACGAAGCCATGAACCCAAACTGTCGACAAGACACTACGCAAACTTGTGGAGGCTAGATAATATTGTGGGCTGTGTTTACATGGAATGAACCGACCACTGACTAGAAATGGTTATTGTTGGCCTCTTTGAGACCATTTGGAGCCATTCATGGTATAGAAACCAGATGGCAGTTATAAGAGTCGAGGGGCATGAAAGTGAAGCAGTAGCTAGGAAGGGAGTCAGACAGGGTCGTATTCCATCCCCGATGTTATTCAATCTGTATATTGAGCAAGCAGTAAAGGAAACAAAAGAAGCGAAATAACATTACCTTCCAATCATCCAGCGATGAAAATACGCCAAGATTTCAATGCCATCATCATTCGAGCTCCACTCCAGAACGCTGTCAGTAAAGGAATATTACAGAAGCATTTTCTAATTCAATATACTATTAAGACCACTGGCTGTTCTATTTCTGTCACTTTTTAATATGTGTAAGCATTCTTTCGTGGTACAATTTGTGATGGAGGTGGCAGAAGCGAGCGACTGCGGGTAGCAAATTTAATTTATCACTTTACGCGTTTACCGCTGTATACGCGCGTACACTGCCGGATTTAATGGTTAGCTACTAACATTAATTTTAATTTGCAATTCACTATAATTCAGCTGTATATTATTCAGTGTACGTTGAACTGTTAAAATATGGTATGATTATGAACGCATCAAATTAAAAGAGCTGCGGCAAGTAAATAACTTAATTACTAGCTACAGAATAAATCAGCAGATATTACCGTTTCCAATATTTAATTTAACTTCACCATTGTATACTTCAAAAGTCCAGCATTAAGAGTGGACGTTAACATTACGTCATCTGCTGCAACTCAGGAAAGGTAGCTTTGCCTCCAGTGTTAACAGGACTTTTGTTTTGTGTGACTCTTGTCGTGGAAGAGTAAACGCAAATTCTCATTTGATGATCACAGTATGAGTTTAATTTGTGATCATAACGCATCGGACCAATGAATTTGATTCCAATGATATAAAACAACGTGGCTTGTTCGCAGAATGCTAACTGAACAACAAGACTGAATTAGCCAGAAATTCAGACGTGTATTCATGCGCCGAACGAACTTTCCACCGCTGGTTAAAAAAAAAAGAAGGGAGGGAGCCTGTCAAAAAAATGAAAGATTAAGATTGTGAAACCCATGAGGTACTGGTAAGTGTAGGAATAACTGAATGGTATAAGTGGTACCCTATAGACAGAGAAAAAAAGACATAGAACACATTTAAGAAATCGTCTGAAAAGAAAAACTTCATGCATCTTCGACTACAATTTGATAAAATAAACAATTAAAGCTTCTTGACATAATATAACAGTTTGTCGGCTCGGACGCAAAGACGTAAAACCTTGCTTTCGCGGGGATTCCTCTTACCGACAAAGCTATCTCTGTGTCTCACACTGTTTTTTATTTGTGTGAACAATTCCGCCCCTCTACCCTCATTATGTCCACCAAAAAAAGATCAACTTCGGTCTAAATTTTGGCCTAGGGATAGACTTTCTCTCGTAATTGGCCTTTTATAATGGGCTCAAAAGAAAAAAATCGGTATTATGGTTTTCTGTTACCTGAATATCTTCTGAGGTACACAGTCACAACTCACGATCCTCGCCCTCCTCTCCCTCCCCCCTCCCCACCCCCTTCCCCCAAGTTAAGTTCCGCCAGTGGACCTCTACGTTCTGTAAACGGTTAAATTTCCGCATTGATTGATCTACATCACTTAAAAAGAGAATATTTTAATGTATCATCTCCATCTGCTATACGGTCTTCTATATATTTGTCTTCAGTCCTAACACTGGCTTGGTGCACTTCGCCATACAATGCTGTCCTGTGTAAGTCTATTCACCTCTGCATAACTACCGCAGTCCACATCCGTTTGTACCTGCTTATTGTATTCAACCTTGATCTCCTTCAACAATCTTTATCCGCTCCCCGCACGCACACTTCCTTCCATTATGATATTAACAACTCCTTGGTGCTTCAGGATGTGTCCTGTCTATTGTGCCATAAATTTCTTCTTTCCCAATTCGATGCAGAACCTCCTCGTTTTTTATTCTATCTAATCTTCAGCATTCTTCTAAAGCACCACATTTCAAAAGCTTCTAATCTGTTCTTGTCTGAACTGCTTATTGTACACGTTTCACTTCCACACGAGCCTACACTCCACATATCTTCAGGAAAGACTTTCTAATATTTAAACTGATTGTAGCTGTCAATAAATTCCTCTTTTCCAGAAATGCTTTTCTTGTTACTGCCAGTCTACATTTTATATTCTCTCTACATCGAGCATTATCACTTATTTTACTCCCCAAATAGCAAAACTCATGTCCTACTTTGTGTCACATTTCCTAATGCAATTCCCTCAGCATCGCCACATTTAATTCAGTAACACTCTTTTACCCTTGTTTTACTTTATTTGATGTTCATCTTACAGTCTATTTTCAAAACACTGTCTATTCCGTTCAAATGTTCTTCCAAACCCGTTTCCGTCTCTGACAGAATTACAATGCTATCAGTAAAACTTAAAAGCTTTTATTTATTCTTCGTGAACTTCAGTTTCCTTTCTAAATTTCTCGTTGGTTGCCTTTACTTCTTGCTCACTGTACAGATTCGAGAGCATGATTCAACTGCCCTTACCAACAGGTTTTATGCAACTCATGACGCCTTCGAAAGCCACAAGTAAGATTTTCATTTCTCTCGCTCGCTACGCGAAAACTATTAATCCTACAGAAAAAACGAACAGAATCTTTTGTAGTTAATTTAATGTAGTTAAATTTTGTACTGGGATATGATTTTGCTGGAGGCGCGGTTTTCCAGTTATTCGAGAAAAATGCTTTTGAAAATCAACTTTGTACGTTATTCTTGAATAAATCGAAAACTATGGCGCCTAGGGAAAATGTATCCCAGTACAAAATGTGACTACATTAAAATTCCTACAAAAAGGCCCTGTTCATTCTTTTATAGGACGAATAGTTTGCACATAGCACGTGAGAAGATTTGAAAGTCAAGTCTTGAGCTTGGTATTTGAAGGCATTGCGGGTTGCATAAAACCCATCGATAGGAGCAGATGAATTATCCTGCGTACACAGAGACACGAAATGAAAGATAAGTATGGCGTTCGACTGTACTACAACTAGCCACACACCTTACACTCGAGTTACCGAACGGAGTCTCGAGTGCTTCAGCCACTGGATCTGTATTTGGAAGAAACGGCGTTTAAATTCGCATTCGACTATATCGTTCTGGGTTTACCCTGGTTTTCCTAAATCATTTAAGGTGATTTTCTGATATTGCCTTCAAGAGGAAGTCAGCTGATTTTTACCTTCACGCTTATCTAACTAAGCTAGTTTTAATCACTTCGTTGTTGACAGGAGGTTCAGTTCTGACCTACCCTCGTTCATTCACACAATCCTACATCGAGGAGAATGCAACAGAACAGCGGGCTGCTTTTTGGGAGCAACTGGGAGGGCCGCATCGATGAAACCAGTACGTAACAGGTTCTACACGATCAATTTTGTCTCAAGACGTCCGTTACGAACAAAAGAATAAACCGTCGAGCACGGTAGTGAGCGGAAAAAGATGGTCAAGGGAGCACGTGGGGTGGAGTATGAATCAGTGGCGTCTAGTTCTCATCGGTAATTACTTGTCATGCACAAAATTATCATCGCTGAAAAGCATCTACTAGTGCTACAAACCTAACTACTGATTTCTTTCCTCTAAAGCTGGCAAATTCAACTGTTGGTTATGTTATTTTGAAGTGGAAACGCGAAGAGACGCCTAGAGACAAAACAAGACAAGGCAAACCTCATCTTGTGACGGACAAGTACCATCTAGCGTTATCGAGAGAGGTTATAAAAAATCATATGAAATCAACGGACGGAATCACCCGTGAGTTCGAAATGCAGCGTAATGAAATAGAGCAACAGCTAAAATAAAAAGAGACTGCATATGCCTGTCTTAAGTTTCCCAAGAATCCTGAGAGATATGAAACATTACATTACAGGACTCTTTGGCCAAAGAGCAGTGAAACATTTTACACTGCAGAGGGTGGAGCAACATATTAGTGAAGTTTACCCCACACCAGATTAAGATTTCACAGATATGCGCTTTCAAACAGTCTGCCTTTATACAGGGTCATTCATCTGCTGCTACCTATGGGTTTTATGCAACCTGCACAGCCTTTAAATACCATGAGCGAAGCCCCAAGGAAGCATCCTAGGGACCATCTTGTTTAACGTGTACATTAATGACTGCCCAGCTACACTAAACACGACGTTAGCCGTCTACGTGGATGACACCGCCATCCTTCAAAAATGGTTCAAATGGCTCTGAGCACTATGGGACTTAACTGCTGTGGTCATCAGTCCCCTAGAACTTAGAACTACTTAAACCTACCTAACCTAAGGACATCACACACATCCATGCCCGAGGCAGGATTCGAACCTGCGACCGTAGCAGTCGCGCGGTTCCGGACTGAGCGCCTAGAACCGCTAGACCACCGTGGCCGGCCCGCCATCCTTGCGCAAGACTGGAAACCGTCGAACATCAGTTCACGAATACAGACAGCACTCAGAACATCTGAGCCTTGGTTGGAGCGATGGCGTATTAAAGTAAACGTCGACAAGTGCGAAGCAGTTCTGTTCACACGCAGACCGAAACTACTGCGCAAACATCAACACTGTAGACCAATAACACTACATACACGCTCAATACGTTTCCGAGAGAAAGTCAGGTACCTTGGTGTCTGCCTGCACCGGAAACTTACATGGGGGGACCACATTGAATACGTTGCCAACAGAGCGCACGCGAGGCTCAAACAGCTCTACCCAATGCTCAACAAGGAAAGCACACTGAATAGGAGGGTGTCGAGGTCCATATACATGACACTGATTAGACCTCTGATGACGTACGCAGCTCCCGTCTGGGGATATGCAGCTCCTACACGACTGCGCCGCCTGCAGATCGTACAGAACAAGATGCTACGAATCATTAGCAACGCTCCACGCTACACACGCACAGTGGATCTTCACCATTAATACCGCCTTGATACCCTCAAGGAAGTATTCAAAAAACACGCCACACGGCTATACAGGAACTCGAGACACTCGAACAATCCTTTCATCCTCACTCTGGGAAACTACGATCACAACCACAGGTGGAAGCACAAGCGGCCAAAGACACTTCTAGCTAGGGCATAGCCACCTATGGTAAACTAACATACACAAACAGCTATAAACGTCGGCAAGCCCCTGCATATCAGCAACACTGACTGGCAACTACCAGCTGCTATTAGAGCCGACCAACAGGCCACAGCAGGGACACCGACGAGCTCGCCCACAGACGCACAAACAATCTGCCAACATTCCCTCACACTGTGCTTCCGGTATATGACCTATCGGACACAAGATCGATGACAAACCTAACTGTTGCAGGTTGCTGACGCTGAACGAGGACTCTGTACCAGCACCCAGCGCCAGCCGCCGAGCAGCACAAACGCACAACGTCAAGGTATCGACAAGCATGATACCCACTACTAACAAAGCCTATCCTTGCACAACCTATCGCAGGCAGCAAGAAAACCGCTACTGCTCTTACCACCCGACCTAACTATCGAAGAGGTTTTTTTCCCTTGGCTCTTGCCTTGGCACTTTTTTCCTGTGCCCTTCAAACCGCTACCCTTCGTTCGATTTCGACCAGTCTATCTGCAGATGAGCTCGTATTAATGGTTAACCCTAACCAGACGTACGCAAACATCGCAGTACCCACATTCTGCGACACCTCACTTTAGTGAATATTAACCCTTATGCAGAGATGGCAGTAGACCTTTTGTGTTGGCCATCATGCAGGTGTATGCGTGGAGGGGCTCCACCTCTGGTTAAAAAAAAATTCATATTCTCTCCCTCGTTACGTCCTACAGAAAAAATGAACAGGGCCAGTTAATGTAGTGAATTTTTGTACTGTGACCCATTTTCGCTAGAAGCTGTGGCCTTGGAACTATTTTAAAAAATGTACAAATGTATGAAAGAGACATTGAAATATCTTTTTCTTGAAAAACTCTAAAACAGTGGCCTCCAGTGAAAACATTTCCCAGTTAATGTAGTGAATTTTTGTACTGTGACCCATTTTCGCTAGAAGCTGTGGCCTTGGAACTATTTTAAAAAATGTACAAATGTATGAAAGAGACATTGAAATATCTTTTTCTTGAAAAACTCTAAAACAGTGGCCTCCAGTGAAAACATTTCCCAGTGCAAAATTTAAAAAAATAAATTTTCTAAACAAAGGTCCCTTTCGTTTTTTTTCTTTTGGACTAATAATTTGCATGTAGCGAGTGAGAGAGTATGAACATTTCATGGATGGTTTTTGAAGGTGTTGCGGGTTGCATAAAATAGATAGTGGCAACTGAATCACTGTGTACAGAGACAATGTAAATAGGTGTCTATAAATGTACTAAAGTCTTCTGGACATCTAAAGATTACTAGAAGTCCGTATAAACGTGTGCCCGAAAATCCTTAATTTGTGAGCTACAAAAGAGATTCCCTGTAGTAAATCTCGATTATGTATAGCACCTCAGACGTTTGTTGTTGCTCACATTCTTCGTTACAGATGATCTTGGCGTTTGTTTTTAGTTTTATGATTGTCTTTTGTTCTTTTTTGTATTTATAATAAATAACTTTTTTTAAAATTTTGACTGGTTACCTTCCGTTCTATGTAAAAGGATTAAATGCGGGTGACTTTCAGGGAAGAAGAACTTTCTGTCAACGCTTGTTATATCAGTATGCTATTTCACGCATTTCTTAGCGTTTACCCTATTCACAAATAATGCTGACTTGACACGTGATAGTATCTTCAGTTATCGTAAGAATCACATCTGGATATATGGAAACACCATTGAAGTACAATAGACAACAATAGCTGTTCAGCATCAGTGTGTGGGGTAGAATCATGCACGATAATGTCACTGGCCCTGACACGACTCTTTGGGTTACAACGACGCAAGGTGCAACGCAAGTAGCTGCGGAGTGGAAGGGTGGCCCACGAAAACACGCAAGGGCAGCAATATTCATAGTCACACACACTAACTTTATTTTAAACCAGATTGTAATTAACAAACAACCTTTCCAGCAGATTGGAAACTAGTTTTAAACAGTAAAAATATTTTTTATGTCTCCAAGACAATGAAATTTCAACTACAGTTATCGAACATCAAAATAATTAATTACAGGGTATTCAGACAATCAGCCGTCATAAAAAGCCGAAGGTTATTTCCACAGTAAACAGTTAGTGATGCTATTCCAGAACAATAAATGACAAACCTTATTCACAATATTAGATTTTAAACAGCAAAAAAATTATCGCATAACAATAATAATGTAAAAGCTGCGCTTAAACAGTGGAGCTCAAATAATCAATAATTTTACCTCACACAATAACAATGACAAAAGCATATGAAAAATCAGTTTTCAAATAACTAAAAATTTTTGGCCCTGAACAATGGTAAGGATAAAGCTGTACTTGAACAGCAAGGGCTCAAATAATTAATAATTTTACCTCACACAATAACAATGACTAAAGTTTAGCAAATCTGTTTTTTAAACAATAAAAAGAAAGTATCCCAGTACAATAATAATAACAAAGCTGCACTTGAGCAACAGAATTTTAGTAATTAATAATCTCACTCCATACAATAAGAATGACAAAAGTTTATGCAAATCAGTTTTTGAAACATTTAAAAAATTTATACGAGAACAATAATATTAACAAGCTGCACTTAAACTGCAGGGCTCTATTAATTAATTATCTCGCCCCGCACAAGAATATTGACAAAAGCTTATGGAAAATCAGTTTTTAAATGGTTAAAGGTAAAACAGTGAACCAGATGATCGCGGTATCTTACAATAGGTAAATGTAAACACAACCCTTGGCTCCTCCCAAAGACACACAAAGGGCCTCGCCTCCTGACGACATACACGTCACAGCGCATCTAAACAGGCTACTGGCCTGAAATACCAAATGGAACCACATCTACAACACACTAACTCTGCATCGCTGTGTAGCTTGGTCGCCAGGTTTCGAGAGGGTGCGTTTCTGGAAGAGGTATCGAATGTACTGCTTCCCCCTACTTATACCTCCCGTGGAGATCACGAATGTAAAATTAGAGAGATTCGAGCGCGCACGGAGGCTTTCAGACAGTCGTTCTTCCCGCGAACCATACGCGACTGGAAGAGAAAAGGCAGGTAATGACAGTGGCACGTAAAGTGCCCTCCGCCACACACCGTTGGGTGGCTTGCGGAGTATGAATGTAGATGTAGATGTAGATAGGCCATGAGTGGCCGATAATGGAATATATAGAATTCAAAAATAAATGTGCATATACAGGACTCTGCATCTAGTACTTCCCCTTTGGGTTTTTTTTTTCCTTTTTTTTTTCTCTTTAGGCACTGGACGGAAACAGGGAAGGTCCAGAGTCCAGACACTGCAGAATACTTGTGCACGAATCTAAAAATCTTTTATACTCCCAGTTGTTCGAAACTACCATGTTTTAATCTCATTCCACCTGAAAATAAGATGTTGTAGTTGGTTTCTCGTACTCATTGTAGGTTAAAGGCCTTTATGTCTTTTACTCTACTTTCCTACGATGTTTGTGAAGTTCCAGAGCTTGGCAGAAGTGTAATTTTGTCTTGAAAGTGGAAAAACTTTTTTTAAATAAATAATTCGTAAGGTGGAACAAGCAGACAAGCGTCAGCCAGCGTGGGCACGCCACAAACAAACACACGAATAACTGGGGTGATATAGCGTCGTTAGTGAGCTAACACATGTAACCTGCCCTCCTGGGCAAAATTCGCCATTTATGGCAAGAATGAGGCGAGCCCACTCTAGATCAAATTTGTATTTCAAGACAACGCTATTACACATTTTAACGAGGCACTAGCTAGCTAAAATTTAACATTGCATGGCAGATACTTAAGACACTAATCAGAAATAACTGCTCTTAAATCCATACAAGACAGTCAAATCCCAGATGTGAAACAACAGTTAAACCAGCTTCACTAAAGAACGCTACGAAAATTTGAGAGCCTCGCTCATGTTGCATAGTGTAACGTTACAATACACGTCCGTAAAAGTCCAATCCATCACAGTGGAACAGACAACCAATAGCCAGAGCAACCAAGAGTGGCTGGGGAAACAACAACAAATTCCCACGATGAGGATAGGTAGTCCACCACCAGTGCTTAACATTGTAAGTTTACCTTACGCTGGGGAACGGAATCAGCAAACAGCAGCCAGCGGCAATGTTCGAGATAGCAATCACAGTGGAAACATGTTTACAAGGTGAGACAGCACATCAGATGGGCATCGCACAAACAATATGAATGCTATCACCTCCTCTCACTTGAAAGAAACAGCATCAGCAAACACAGGGGTAAAAAAATACCATACCAATGGAACCCACTGGCTCCTCCCCAGGAAACACTCGACAGGTCATACTAGCCATCCACGGCACAGACCAAGTGAGTCGGGTGCGCAAGAGCCTCCCTCCAGTTCGAGCTGTCACCACTGCCAACCCATGTAGAATCAACACCCGGCGCCGTCCGGAAGAAGGAAGTGTCTGCTACTCAACTGTGTCTGTTCCGCTCTGCTTGCGACCAGGAGCCACTCTCCCAGCTATGCAAGACGACCAGTAAACGGCTCTGCGGCCCAAGCCAAGCGTGCAATGGAAAGGTAGCACAAAGCCTTACTGAACAAACGCATCTATAGTTTCTCAGAAATGAGATGCTTCATTTACTTGTTAATATACCTCTAGAGATCATCCAACAAATGCGGCTTGTGCACGATGGGGCTCCATCTCTCTTTGCAGAAATATCGATGAGCAGTTTCCGAATCGACAGGTTTGTTTGGCACCCTTCAAAGGCGTAGGAGTGAGACCGGTAGAACATGGTGGCCACAGAATTATCCCTCCCCTTCCAATCAAACAATTGGGAAAACATTGCCTAAATGTTCTCTGCCGCCAATGGTAAAGTGTGCATGGGCCCCTTTACCCTGTAACCATAATCGTTACTGCCGGAGGGATATTCCCCAACATTTCCGGTAGTACTTCAAGGAGAAATACGGTAATTTTATCCACCGCGCATGATGGGCAGAAGATACGGCACAGTCACATGGCTGAGAACTGTACCAGCTCAAACATTTATGGTAAGACTTTGTTGATCGTTGAACACGTGAGTTGCGTTAGGGGTTTCCAATTTTCAGGCACGGCTATTTGACAGTTGAACTGTGGACTTTAGCCTGATGGATGTCGGCAGTTCAACTGTGGACTTTGGCCCAATGAAAGTCCGCAGTTGAACTGTGGACTTTGGCCTGATGGAAGTCCGCAATTGAAGTGTGGACTTTGGCCTATTGGAAGTCTGCAATTGAACTGTGGACTTTGGCCTAATGGAAGTCCAGACCCAGACCCTTCAAGGACCCCTAGCGGGGGAACGGCCCACATGTGATACTTGTTTCACATAAAAAGAGTACTGTTTTTTTAACCCCTAATAACTCTACAAATTTGCGTACGCAGTTTCTATATACCAAAGTAATAAGCAGGCAGTCTCAGAAGGAGCACATGTTGTCGACAAACAAGCTTCGGGACGTTACTGCATAAGCCTGTCTTACTTCCTGACGGCGGCCCTCTTGAGGTCGTCTGGTGTCTGAGGAACGATTCCTGCAACGATTCTCTAAGTTTTGGCTGATTCCAAGGATATACTGAGGGTTCCAGAATACCTAGGGTTGGAGAGAGAACTTAGTAAATGAAGTTATGCTGAGTAACCCGAATCCACAAATGTACCGTTTGGATGTAAAATTAATTTGAAGATCTGATCACCTTCAAATCTCCCGTTTCATATTATGCACACAGCAGCGACCATGGGCTGTGATATGTGTGCTCTACAGGAGCAGCTCCAAGTGGCGACAAGGCGACCCCGCACCGTGAGGCAAATAAAAGTGGCCCGGATGATTGGATACTATTGGCCGTGAATGTATGCATACAGGGTAGTCCATTGATAGTGAACGGGCCAAATATCTCACGAAATAAGCACCAAACGTAAAAACTACATAGAACGAAACTCGTCTAGTTTGAAGGGGGAAACCAGATGGCCCGCTAGATGGCGCTGCCATAGGTCAAACTGATATCAGCTGCGTTTTTTTAAAATAGGAACCCTTATTTTTATTGCATATTCGTGTAGTACGTAAAGAAAAATGAATGTCTTCGTTGGACCACTTTTTCCGCTTTGTGATAGATGGCGCTGTAATACTCACAAACGTATAAGTACGTGATATCACGTAACATTCCGCCAGTGCGGACGGTATTTGCTTCGTGATACATTACCCGTGTTAAAATAGGCCGTTTACCAATTGCAGAAAAGGTCGATATCGTGTTGATGTATGGCTATTGTGATCAAAACGCCCAATTGGCGTGTGCTATGTATGCTGCTCGGTATCCTAGACGACATCATCCAAGTGTCTAGACCGTTCGCCGGATAGTCACGTTGTTTAAGGAAACAGGAAGTGTTCAGCCACATGTGAAACGTCAACCACGACCTGCATCAAATGATGATGCCCAAGTAAGTGTTTTAGCTGCTGTCGCGGCTAATCCGTAGCAGAGAAATTGTGCGAGAATCGGGAGTCTCAAAAACGTCGGTGTTGAGAATGCTACATCGACATCGGTTGCACCCGTACCATATTTCTATGCACCAGGAATTGCATGGCGACGACTTTCAACGTCGTGTACAGTTCTGTCACTGGGTAGAAGAGAAATTACGGGACGATGACAGATTTTTTGCACGCGTTCTACTTAGCGACGAAGCGTCATTCACCAACAGCGGTAACGTAAACCGACACAATATGCAGTATTGGGCAACGGAAAATCCACAATGGCTGCGACAAGTGGAACATAGGCGAGCTTGGAGGGTTAATGTATGGTGCGGCATTATAGGAGGAAGGATAATTGGCCCCCATTTTATAGATGGCAGTCTAAATGGTGCAATGTATGCTAAATTCCTATGTAATGTTCTACCGATGTTACTACGAGATGTTTCACTGCTTGACAGAATGGCGATGTACTTCCAACAAGATGGTTGTCTGGCACATAGCTCGCGTGCGGTTGAAGCGGTATTGAATAGCATATTTCATGATAGGTGGATTGGTCGTCGAAGAACCATACCACGGCCCGCACGTTCACCGGATCTCACGTCCTCGGATTTCTTTCTGTGCAGAAAGTTGAAGGACATTTGCTATTGTGATCCACCGACAACGCCTGACAACATACGTCAGCGCATTGTCAATGGATGTGCGAACATTACGGAAGGCGAACTACTCGCTGTTGACAGTAATGTCGTTACATGTATTGCTAAAAGCATTGAGGTTGACAGGCATCATTTTGAGCATTTACTACATTAATGCGGTATTTACAGGTAATCACGCTGTAACAGCATGCGTTCTCAGAAATGATAAGTTCACAAAGGTACAGGTATCACATTGGAACAACCGAAATAAAATGCTGAAACGTACCTACGTTTTGTATTTTAATTTAAAAAACCTGCCTGTTACCAACTGTTCGTCTAAAATTGAGAGCCATATGTTTGTGACTATTACATCGCCATCTATCACAAAGCGAAAAAAGTGGACCAACTAAAACATTCATATTTCTTTACGTACTACACGAATATGTTCCTATTTTAAAAAACGCAGTTGATATTCGTTTGACATATGGCAGCGCCATCTATTGGGCCAACCATAGCGTCATCTGGTTTCCCTCTTAAAGCTAGACAAGTTTCGTTCTTTGTAGTTTCTTCGTTTGACGCTTATTTCGTGAGATATTTGGCCCGGTCAAGATCAGCGGACCACCCTGTATAACCAAACCACGTGACGCGTACACCACGTTTATACCCGTCACGTGATTCACACCAATTCAGAGCATAATGCGCGCTGTGTCAAAGTGCATCAGGCTGTGCAAAGGGGACAATGGTACTCACAGTGGAGCAACGGGTGTTCGTTGTGGAAAGTTATACGTGACAACGAAGCCGTGGACACTGTGTGGTGAGTCGTCTGCGAAGTTTAATGTTGTCAAAGTGCCATGCAACGCTTAGTCCGAAAATGGCATCAGACAGAATCTGTTTTGAACAAGTCAAAAAGCATTCCGAAACGTGCTCGCACACCAGAAAACGTGGCTGCAGTTCACCAGAAAATGCTTCAAAGCCCTACCAAATCAATCCTACTCCCGTCGTAAGAGACCGGCACATCACGTGGATCATGAGGGCGAATATTCCACATAGATCTACACATGCATCCCTACCGAGTGTCTGTGGTTCTTACGTTAAAACCAGCAGATGCTCCTCAGTGCCTCCAGTTTTTTGAGTGGCTGTTCACTGAGATACGAATGAATGCCTTTGACATGGATCTGTTCTTTATGTCTGGTGAAGCCTGTTTCACCCGAGTGGTTATGATAACTTGCAGAGTCACAGTTTCTGGGCAGCGTAAAATCCGCATAACTATCACGAAACACCATTGCAAGATCAGAAGGCTGGGATTTGGTGTGCAGTGTCTGTACGACGCATTATTGGTCCCATCTTCTTTCGTCACACGCTGACTTCGGCGAGTTATATTCTAACATTCTGCGTGGTGTCTGTTTGTTCTATATCGTGTCTCCCTACCACTTTCGCGCAACGACGCTCTGAGCGTGTTTTTTAGGGAATTGACTAGTTTGAACCTGGGACCTGTTGCTGGTAAGGAGACGCCAGACCACACATGACATGTAGAATTCAGAAGAGTTCAGTGAGACTAGCGATGATATAACCAAATACTTAATAGTTTCAGCGTCAGCTCCACTGCACTCCCTGTAAAAGAATCTTAATACTAACTAAATTTAGTGGAAGGGGTTCAAGGCTTTCCTATTTTTAGTTAGCTGGTAAAATAACGTCGAAAAGCAGTTAAGTTTACCATTGGAAATTTTATTATACTCACAAAACATTGTTTATAAATTGCACTATTGATAAAAGAAAATGTTTTAATACGGGATGGTAAAAACCAACTGCGTTCAACAAAAATGTGAACGAATATTCCCCGAATGGGTTTCTAAGTTCTACAATGGATCGAAGGATGACCTATGCCATATCACATCTATAATCTAGGTTTAAATTAAGTTTCACAAAAGAGAAAACTATCAAAATGGTCTACAGTGACTCTCAATTATCTTTAATTACTTATGTAACTTGTCGTAAATTACAGTGGCTGATGTGGCTTCTCAATAACTATATAACAGAAAAATCATCGCGTTTCAGATTTTTACTTCAAGTGGCAAATGTGAATACCATGAGTTTTAATTGACGATCGACACTAGTATTACGCAAAAAGGGGGTGTGACAGATGAGACTTCTGCAGTTCTGAGTGAAGCTTTAAGCGCTGTTATGCGGCATCACGTACGTTCATTACCTTGTCGGTGTTCGTCAGGGAGCTGCGGGCAGCACAGCTCTGCTCACCTCGACGTCTCGGAAGCAACCACCTCCTAACTTCTCCTTACTACAATTTACCGAAGTTGGTTTAAAAAAAGCTATCTGGCTGTGTTTTCATCTGACCAATCAGGGTCTCAATGTTAACCTTAAGCTCCGCCTACAAAAATTCTGTCTATCCAATGAGAAATGTTATACTTTTCGTGGTGGGGCAATGTTTTTAAAGTTTGCAACGTAACAGAGACGCGAAAAAGTCTCACGCTAAAACTTTCAACTGGTGTGGTCCGTTTAACGTTATCGTAAGATCTATACTATTTTGTGGAGGACTCTATCTTTTAACATGGGCTGGGGGGTAGTCCTAGCGTAACAGAGACGCGAAAATGTCTCACGCTAAAATTTGCGGGTGTTGTGGCCCTTTTTGTGTTATCGTAAGATCTATACTGTTCTTCTGGAGGGCTCTAGCTTTTAACATGGGCTCGGGGGTGGTCCAGACGTAACAGAGACGCGAAAAAGTCCCACGCTAAAACTTGCAGATGGGGTTGTCCTAGTGGTTAGCTGGCAACGTGGGTGTTCAGTCCGTCCCTTATCGTAGGGCCTTCTAGCTTAACACGGTTCTGCTCTCGGCTTCTGTTCTCGTTTCTCCCCTTGGAATTGTGTCTGTCTCACGTTGGGAAGGTATGACATGCATTTAGGCATTCTTGTATTAGTCTGTGGTATTCCATTTGCTCACTCGTTACTCGTATTACTTTGGTTCATTTAATGTCACGATTTATTCGGAGCTATGTGACGTACTACTGGATTTGCTTATCATGTCAGGATTTTCATGGAAGGTGTTGGATTTGCCTGACACCTTACAATATTGCCAACGTTTTGAAATCATTTATAGCAACATTAACCGAGAGGAAAAGGCCTACAGTTAGTTCCAACATGATGGAGCAACTGCCCATACAGCCGGCCTAACCTCAGAGCACATTTACACAATCTTGGCGCTTGACAAAGTTGTTAGCAGAGGTCAGTCTGGTCGCGGCCCTAGCTGGCCATCCAGACCACCTGACCTGTCAGTGTCGATTACTTTGTGTGGGGAGGCTACAAATCTAAGATGTGTCGCAACAACCCTCATAATTTTCAAAACCTGCAGCAGAACATTTTGGATGAGAGTGCAGCAATTCCACCAGTCCAGCATCGATTTGTCTTCATCAGCTTTGCTAACCTAGGCCCATACGTGCCAAGAGATGAATGGTGGTCACTTTCAACGTCTGCTATAGCCAGGTTAATACTGTATTTTCTCTCCTCAGCTGCGTTTCTTTGTACCCTGGAAGTGCCACTTTTGTTTGCCCCGTGCTGTATAATATGTACCTGCGACGCACACTTTCATACACATAGTCCACAAACGTGCGCATCTGTGGAGCACCACAGCGAACCCACCTAGTTGGGAATGTACCAGTTCCTGCCACCAGTGCTTCCATCAGAGACTCGCATTCGGGAGGACGACGGTTCAATCCTGCGTCCGGCCATCCTGATTTAGGTTTTCCATGATTTCCCTTGATCACTTCAGGCAAATGCCGGGATGGTTCCTTCGAAAGGGCACGGCCGATTTCCTTCCCCATCCTTCCCTAATCCGAGCTTGTGCTCCGTCTCTAATGACCTCGTTGTCGACGGGACGTTAAACACTAATCTCCTCCTCCATCAGAGACGAAGCCTAAATTCGGATTACAAAAGGGTGGAAAAGGAAATCAAATGTGCTGTTTCAAAAGAACCATTCTGGCATTTGCTTGGAGCGATATAGGGAAATCACGTAAAACCTAAATTTAGGTGGCCAGGAGGGGATTTGAACTGTCCTCATCCCAGGTGCCAGACCATCTTGCTCAGTGTGGGCTGTGCAGCTCTACCATTACCTACCGTACTGTGTCGAAGAGATCTGAAAGTGATCCGATCTTCAAACTTACACTACCTTACAAAAAACACAAAGCTCCAAGAAAACATAGTCTGATGTCAATGTAAATTCATATACGTATCAACAGCTGCGGATAGTTAAATGATTACTGTTGCAAGTCTCCGTTACAGGTAGAATTGCCACCAGAGTAGATTAGCGTTGTTCGTGTTCAATGTTGTTACCGTGTTTGATAAGATACGAGGCGTGTTTTTTAAGTAAGTACCGTTTTGCCACAACGCGGCCGCAGCGCTACGGTCGGCGTTCTGCACATGCTTACTGGGTTCCTACATCTGTTGTATACGCACTGACGCCATTACAGTCTGATTCTTCCTTGTTTACGCTGTGTACTGAGTGTATAAGATGCCTCTGATAACTGTGAGTCCCGCCGACTGTGAAGTACGGGCTGTTATAAGATTTCTTAGTGTTAAAGACCTAAAAGCGATCGATATTCATCGTGAGATCTGTACAGTTTACGGAGAAAACATTATGAGTGATGAATGGTAAGAAAGTGGGTGAGAGCATTTAAAGATGGCTGCACAAATGTGCACGATGAACAACGGAGAGGGCGTCCTTCGGTTGTTAATGAAAGTTTGGTGCAGGAAGTGGACAACAAGGTGAGAGAAAACAGACGCTTTACGATTTCCTCCTTGCGGGATGACTTTCTTAATGTTTCTCGTAGTTTTTTGTACTGAACTGTGACCGAGCACTTGAATTACCGAAAATTGTGCACACCTTGGGTACCGAAAATGTTGACGGATGTGCACAAAACGAAACTTTTAGACAGTGCATTGACTTTCCTTGAGCGGTACCCCAACGACGGTGATAATTTCTTAAGCCACATTGATACAAGCAATGAAACATGGGTGGCCTACGTCACACCAGAATCAAAGTAACAGTGCATAGAATGGCTGCATTCAGATTCACCCAGAAAAGTGAATTTAAGCAAACAATTTCTGCCCAGAAAATCATGTGCACAGTTTTTTGGGACAGAAAAGGAGTATTGCTTGTGGAATTTCTGCCTTGTAATGAGACAATCAGTGCAGCAGCTTACTGTAAGACATTGCACAATCTGCGCCGTTCAATTCAGAACAAAAGACGTGGCAAGTTGAGCAAGGGCATCGTTTTGCTGCAAAACAATGCCCCTCCGCATGTGGTGAATCAGACCAAAGATCTCATCACATCTTTTCGATATGAAACTCTAGATCATCCTCCGTACAGCCCCATCTTGCACCTAGTGACTACCATCTGTTCCTGCACTTGAAGAAACCCCTGGGCGATCAGCGTCTTCAAGACGATGACGAAGTCAAAACAGTGGTGATGCAGTGGTTAACAAGTCAGGCGGCAGGCTTCTATGAAGAGGGTATTCAAAAACTGGTACAACGTAATGACTAGTGCCTCAATATTGACGGAAATTATGTAGAAAAGTAGATTAAGGTACAGGCTTTCATGTAAAAATAAAATTATTGAGATATCTTAGCACGTCTTTTATTTAATTTCAAAACGGTACTTACTTTTAAAAAAACACGCCTCGTATATAAGGGGCCAGAACAGCGTTAGATGTTGAGTGAAAGACAGGGAGATACCGCGAACTTCTATGGGACAACGTTATCATACCTGACAGAGTGCGAAATGGGCCTCATTGTGGATCCCCATTTGGCCAGATAGTCGAATCGTGCAATATCCAGATTTGTGGAGCATTCGGGTGTGAGAATAGCTAGATAATGGATAGCATAGAAACGTGGAGGCAAGCATAGTCGAAGCCAAGGTTCTGATCAACTACATCTGACCACCACAATGAAGGATCGTTCAGTTACACACCAGGCACACGCTAACTGTGGTGTTGTCCGAAGAACGACGTCCCATATCAGAGTGGCTACCTCAAACTGAACCACAAGTAAGAACTGTTGCTGACAGATACATCAACTGATGAGAGACGTCGGCGTAGACACGTCCTCAAGTACAATACGTTGCTGCTGCCGGGAGATCCGTCAGTGTGCAGCGCCGATCAGCCCATTCTGTAATCATCGCCTATGACGACAGCATCGTCTTAACTCAGATCCAGCTCCAACCTAACAGAGCTATTAGTCATTAATGTATATCAAAGTTTATTCACTCATGCCTATAAATGAAGGATAATGCTGGTACATGGTGAAACAACGCTCTGGTGGGCGGTTTGCGGGTTTCAATCACCTCGGGGTATGGCTATGCGGTGGATTTGACCTGTGGTCGTCGCACAGTGGCGCTGGCAGCAGTCCACATACGCAGAGGTGAGTTGGTGCATGTCACAGTACGGTGCAGCGAGTAAGTGTGCAGACGTGTGCTAATGGTGGCTGTATGTTGAAAATGGCTCAAAGAACACATGTTCATGACGTTATGAGGGGTAGAATATTAGGGCGACTGGAGACAGGTCAAACTCAGCAGGTCGTAGCACGGGCCCTCTGTGTGCCATAAAGTGTGATCTCAAGATTATGGCAACGATTCCAGCAGACAGGAAATGTCAACGAGACGTCCACAGTGTACAACACCACAAGAAGACCGTTGTCTCACCATCAGTGCCACAGACGGCCACGGAGTACTGCAGGTAGCCTTGCTCAGGAACGCAGCCACTGGAACAGTTGTCTCCAGTCACACAGTCTACAGACGACTGAACAGACATGGTTTATTCGCCCAAAGACCTGCAAGGTGCTTTCCACTGACCCCTGGTCACAGGAGAGCTCGTAAATCCTGGTGTCAAGAGCACAGTACACGGTCATTGGAACAGTGGTTCCGGTTATGTTCACAGACGAGCCCAGGTATAGTCTGAACAGTGATTATCGCCAGGTTTTCATCTGGCGTAAACTAGGAACCAGATACCAATCCCTTAATGTCCTTGAAATGGATGGTGTGGGGTGGGATTATGATTGGTGCACGTACACCCCTGCATGTCTTTGACACAGGGACTATAACAGGTCAGGTGAATCGGGACGTCATTTTGCACCAGTATGTCCGACTTTTCAGGGATGCAGTGGGTCCCTCCTTTCTCCTGATGGATGATAACGCACGGCACCACCGAGCTGACATCGTGGAGGAGTACCCTGAAACAGAAGCTCCAGACCTAAACTCAATCGAGCACGTCTGGGATGTTCTCGGTCGACGTATCGCTTCACGTCTTCAAACCCCTAGGACACTTAAGAAGCTCCGGCAGGCTCTGGTGCAAGAATGGGAGTCTATACCCCAGCAGCTGCTCGACCATCTGATCCAAAGTATGCCAACCCATTGTGCGGCCTGTGTACGTGTGCATGGTGATCATATGCCTTATTGATGTCTGGGTACTTGCGCAGGAAACAGTGGCGTTTTGCAGCACATGTGTCTCGGGACGGTTTTCTAAACTTATCACCAATACCGTGGACTTACAGATCTGTGTTGTGTGTGTTACCTATGTGCCTATGCTATTAGCGCCAGTTTTGTGTAGTGCCACGTTGTGTGGCACCACATTCTGCAATTATCCTTAATTTATGAGCATGAGTGTAGTTATTTTTCACAGAGATGTGATTTTAGTATACATTGTATCAAGAGATAGAAGTATTAGTATTCAGCGACAGTGACAAATACATAGTGAAATTGCTGTGGACATGTATATTTTCAAGGTAAGTAATTTACATTCTTCATCTAATATTGTGTATATTGTAGTATCCGCCCAACCTCCTCTAAAAGTAAATCTAGGCTTGCTACGACACACTACAGTATCCTGTTCACATCTGCTTCTACCATCAAAAAACAAGTAATGGACTCCATGCAACATTCTGTGTGATCCCACACTACTGGCCGGAGACTATCAGCTGGATAAGGGAATTAGCTTGCCATGTGTAGGCTGCCTTTAACACCTAGCAGCTGTTGGAGTTATGCCGTAACCAGGAAACATGGACTGTAGTTATGCACTACTCTAGATGACCATTATCACCGAGGATGGTGGCGGGAGAGGCTCCATTCTTCCAATGTTTTGGAGAGGCCCAGCAGTCACGGTGTGGAGAACCATCAGGTACGACTTGAGGTTCACCGCTCGTAGTGATTGAGATAACGATGACGGCACTACGATACTTCAAGGACATATTGCGTCCCATGTATTACCTCTCATGGTGCAGAATCGTGGTGGCATTTTTCAACAGGGCAGTGACCTTCCGCACATAACACTTGTTTCTATAAACTCGCTGCTTGATGTTGAGGTACTCCCGCAGCCAATAGGATCTCCAAATATGTCCCAACATGACGTGTGTAGGACCATTTCAGTTCTCAGTTTAGACTCACGATATTAAGGATTAGTTTCAACAGCTTTGTGCCAGCTTGCCTTAAGAGAGGTTGCAACGATTTTATGATACTCTACGCAACCGAATCAGTGCATGCATTCAGACCAGAGGGGACGAAACAACACACTGATAAGAGGGATCATACTGCCAAGTTCTTTGTAAATTTGACTCTATTTTGTACTCATTGAGATAACATCACACACACTGTCAGCCCATGCAGTTTAATTTCGTTTCATGCTTCCTTTCTGGGTGCTTCACTTTTTTCTATCAGGCATTGTATTTTATATACAAATGGTAGATTTCCAGACATGGGTTCCTTATCGCCAATAAACCCCTGGAAGTCTGTAATTGGCAATATGGAACATCTAACACTACAATCAATATTGTTACTAATTTGTACTGGTTAATTCTGCATAATGTCAAGTGTGTGCTCTGTAGCATGTGAAGTCTTTGATCTGCTGTAAAGAAGTGGAAAGGTAGTGTGACATGTTTACTCTTTGCAAGTTAAGTTCTTTGTATTATTTGGAGGGAAGTGGTATTTAATTATGTATGTTTGTGTTGACTTCTTAATATTTTTAAATAATGAGATTTTTTAAAATATGTTTGGAGGCAACTATGTAATAACTGGTTCATACATAGGGACTTTGTATTGTATAAAGACAAAACCAAAGTAGTTCCCCTCTGCAACGGAAGTGAGTTGGCGCGCTAGGAAAAGATGGATGTGGCGCTCAGTCTGGGAGGCAAGTGAGAGAGCACAATAGTCAGTCAGTAGCAAGTAACTGACGAGTAAACAGCGCAGGTACCGAGTGAGACTTTCAGTATTGCAATTGGAATGGAATGGCCTCGGATTTAATAGATGGCTGTAAAATGGTGCTTTCGATTTGGGAAAAGCTCTAAAACTGATATTAACAACACCAAGAAGAGATAAATAGATCTAATTACTGCCAATGAAAAGACCACCTAGCCGCCACATGATCGCCACCACGATTGCGCAACCACTTCGTCACACATACGAAAGGTCAGAACTGTGTAACTGTATGAACCAGTAATGTTGTGTTTGGTTCTGTGAAAATATAATCCTAATATTCGAAACGTGTTTGAACAATGTGTCCATCCTATGCACTTATCCAAGAAGGATCCCCTCCTTTAAGTGATGAAATCGGAGAGTGTCCTTTGCATAAAAAGCAAAAACAGTTTTACAGTGCATTTTATTGATGTGTGGCAAAGTTATGCCAGTACTCTTAATGTGCAGGGTGAAATTTACTTGTTTTTTCATACATACAAAAGAGACAATTTATGTTTGAGTATTTCGAAACTTAACTACAAAATGAACTTGAATATCAGTTTAGGAAAGAATATTACTTGGAAAACAAAAGTGTTCTAACATTTGTTGGTTTAAAGTTGTTCCCAAAAACTACTTGCTTCACAAGTGGCATCATAAAACACTTTGTGTTGAGGCTGTTTGAATTAAAAGTACACTGGAGAATATCTCTGATTTTGTAGTGGTTTTGTCAGGCTAAAGAGTGTTAAAATAGTACGAAATTAATGGTCTCAAATGTAAGAGTAATCCAATTTTACCTTAATGATACATAATTTTAAAAGTGTGTATAGTTTTGTTATTACAATGAAAGGGCTAGTTTGTGGGACCAAGTTTCTTTTCCATCATAATAAAAAGGATAAATCAGATTAGTAGGTTTCTGGCTAATGAATCTTGAAGCGATTACTGAGAAGCAAAGGTAGAAGGTTTGTGTGCTGTGGCTCCTTATGGTTTTGTATAGTAAATGTGTGTATTAATAGTACTTGACTATGACCATGTGCTATCCGGTCTTGTGTGGGTTGTGAAGAGCAAGTTTAGACTACATTAGTTAAAGGCAAAAGTAATGATTAAAGTAAACAAGAAAAAGGGCTCATTTGTAAATCTTGTGACTGCTTAACTGCTAAAGTGATAACTGCTGCTAACCACCGTGTAATTTGTCCATTTGAGTGTGTTCATCGCACTCCAAAGAACAGTATTAAATGAGAAATCGTTTTGAATTAGTAAAAATAGGTTCTTTATAAATAATGTTTTACATTATTATGCCTAATTAGGCTGGAGACCGTATAACTACTTCATTTAACAATAATCAGTTGCTGTTACTTCTTGCAAATTTATTTATTTCTACTGTCTACCTACAGCTATTATTACGAAATTAAGGTTCGATACCAATTTTTCCGTTAGGTAAACTCGGTCAATTTTCTAAATTCATCTGAGAGGGCAACATTTACTGCAAGTTTACGTCATATCTGGCAAATTTACTGCGGCGTTAGTGTTATACGTGGCTGCCTTGTGACAAGAATTAACCTTGTCGCCACTAGGTTAAACTGCATGCCGGTATAACAAGCGGAGCTGTTGTGTTATAAACGCCCTGTAGCCGGCCTCTGTGGCCGAGCGGTTCTAGGCGCTTCAGTCCGGAACCGAGCGGCTGCTACGGTCCCAAGTTCGAATTCTGCCTGGGGCATGGGTGTGTGTGATGTCCTTAGGTTAGTTAGGTTTAAGTAGTTCTAAGTTCTAGGGGACTGATGACTTCAGATGTTTAAAGTCCCATAGTGCTCAGACTCATTTGAACCACCCTTATGAGTAATGCAACACATTTTTTTTCTGAAAGTAGGTTGCTTTTACTCAAGGTTCCAGTACACTATATTATTCCCCACTCTTTCTAAACCCAATTTTTCAACATAATCTCCGTTCAGTGCGGCTGCTTACTGGGAGGACCTGGCCGACATCGGAGTCAACGTCTTGCTGCATCAATAGCGTCCACATCATCCATGTACAGCTTTTTGTGGAGTGCATCCTGCGTTGGGTCGAACAGATGGAAGTTGGAAGTTGCGAGATCCAGTCTGTAGGGCGGTTGAGGAAGAACAGTCCACGGAAGCTTTGTGAGGTCCTCTCGGATGCACAGACTTGTGTAAGGAATTCGGGAGGACGACGGTTCAATCCCGCGTCCGGCCATCTTGATTTACGTTTTCCGTGATTTCCCTGAATCGCTCCAGGCAAGTGCCGGAATGGTTCCTTTGAAAGGGCATGGCCGACTTCCTTCCTCGTCCTTCCCTAATCCGATGAGACCGATGACCTCGCAGTTTGGTCTCTTCCCCCACACAACCCAACCCAACCCAACTTCTGTGAGGCACTGCGTTGTCAGTGGGAAGGAGAAGTTCGCTTGGATTTCTGTGTCGACGAACATGTTGAAGTCGTTCCGCCAGTTAACTGAGCGTAGCACAATAAACTTCAGAACTGATCGTTGCACCATGAGGGAGGACATCCAACAGGAAACTCTTCAGAGATCCAGAAGACCGTTGCCATGACTTTACCGGCTGAGGGTGCATCTTTGATCTTTTACTTCAGAGGAGAGGTGAGGCGACGCCTCTCCATGGACTGTCATTTTGTCTCCAGTTCAAACTGATGAATCCATGTTTCACCGTCAGTGACGAGGTTAGACGAATAAATTGTCACGATCAGGATCGTAACGCGCAAGCAATTCAGCACAGAAGGGCCTTAGATGCTACGTATGGTCTTCTGTTATGCTTCGAGGGATCTAGTGGGCCCACACCTCCAACTACCCCAACTGGTGAGCGAGTGTGTCAGCACTACCAACAGACGTCCAGTTGACTAGCGGGCTGTTTGATTGTGATCCGTCGATCACCTCTTATGAGAGTGTCCGCACGTTCCAACTTTGCAGGATTCACAGCTGTGTCCGGCCGGCCGGCACGCGGGATATCGGATTGGTTTGCGCGACCTTGTTGCCATGATGACAGACACCTTGCCAACTTCTCACCGTGCTTTTGTTCACTGTCAGGTCTCTGCAGACATTCTACAAGCGCCTGCAGTGCTCTGGTTTTGCGCCATAAGAAACTCAATGATAGTTCTCTGTTGGGAACACACCTCCGTTACAAACGCCATTTTAAAGGCTTCGTTTAGCGCCGCAACATATCGGAACTTCACAAAACTATAGGGACGGAAGAGAGAATGTTGCACGATGTCCCATGACAAAGTCCACTTTTTTTTCGACCGAAATTCTCAGCGATAAAAAAAAATGTGTTGCATTACTTGTTGAAAGCTCCTCGTATTTGTCGAAGGCTCCATTCAGTCCCTTATTGACAAGTCTGGTGCAGCAGTTGAAGATAGCAAAACCACCGGCCGGGGTGACAGAGCGGTTCTAGGCGCTACAGTCTGGAACCGCGCGACCGCTGCGGTCGGAGGTTCGAATCCTGCCTCGGGCATGGATGTGTGTGATGTCCTTAGGTTAGATCGATGTAAGTAGTTCTAAGTTCTAGGGGACTGATGACGTCAGAAGTTAAGTCCCATAGTGCTCAGAGCCATTGAACCATTTGATAGCAAAACCAAAGCTGAAGTTTTAAATTTCACGTTCGTGTAAACATACCGTCATTACGACATAGTAATAAGCATACCAGGCGTAGAGAAATCATTGAAGGATTTGAAAGCAAATAAATCATCAGGTCCTGATGGAATCCCAGTTCGATTTTACAAAGAGTACTCTACGGTACTGGCCCCATACCTAGCTTGCAATTATTGTGAATCTCTTGCCCAGCGCAAAGTCTCAAGCGACTGAGAAAAAAAAGAAAAACGCAGATAACTCCAGTGTAAAAGAAAGGTAAAAGAACGGACCCGCTAAATTACAGACCAATATTTCTAACTTATGTTTGCTGCTGGATCCTTGAACATATTCTCAGTTCAAATATAATAAACTGTCTTGAGACTGAGAAGCTTGTAGCCGAGCGGTCTCAGGCGCTGCAATCACGGACTGTACGGCTGGTCCCGGCGGAGGTTCGAGTCCTCCCTCGGGCATGGCTGGATGTGTTTGTCCTTCGGATAATTTTGGTTAAGTACTGTGTAAGCTTAGGGAATGATAACCTTAGCAGTTAAGTCCCATAGGATTTCACACATATGTGAACATTTGATAAGCTTGTGTACATGAATCAGCATGGTTTTAGAAAGCATCGCTCGTGCGAAACTCAGCTTGCCCTTTTTTCAAATTATATACGAAGCACTTCGAATGAAAGGCAACCGGCAGATTCCATATTTCTAGATTTCGGAAGCTATTTGACACTGTGTCCCATTGCAGGTTGTTAATGAAGTTACGAGCATATGGAATAAGTTCAAGATATGTGAGTGACTCGAAGACTTCTTACATAATATAACCGATTACGCTGTCCTCGACGACGAGTGTTCATCAGAGACAAGGGTATCGTCAGGAGTGCCCCTGGAAAGTGCGATAGGACCGCTGTTGTTCTGTATACAGATAAATAATCTGGCTGAAGGGTGGACAGCAATCTGCGATTGTTTGCTGTTGATGCCTCGGTGTGCGGTAAGGTGTCGAAGTTGAGTGACTGTAGGAAGATACAGGACGATTTAGACAAAATTTCCAGTTGGTGTGATGAATGGTAGTTAACCGTAAATGTGGAGTAACGTAAGTTAATGTCGGTGAGTAGGAAGAACAAACCTGTAATGCGCAGATATAGTATTACTAGTGTCCTGCTTGACATAATCAAAAAGTTTAAATATCTCGGCATAACGCAGCAAGAATCATAAAAGAAGGTTGTATACATGGAAGAATCCAGGAGATACTAAAAGGTATCAGGTAGATTATATAATGGTAAGACAGAGATTTAGGAATCAAGTTTTAAATTGTAAGACATTTCCAGGGGCAGATGTGGACTATGACCACAATCTATTGGTTATGACCTGTAGGTTAAAACTGAAGAAACTGCAAAAAGGTGGGAATTTAGGGACATGGGATCTGGATAAGCTGAAAGAACCAGAGGTTGTACAGAGTTTCAAGGAGAGCATAAAGGAACAATTGACAGGAATGGGGGAAAGAAAAACAGTAGAAGAAGAATGGGTAGCTCTGAGGGATGAAGTACTGAAGGCAGCAGTGGATCAAGTAAGTAAAAAGACGAGGGCTAGAAGAAATCCTTGGGTAACAGAAGAAATATTGAATTGAATTGATGAAAGGAGAAAATATAAAAATGCAGTAAATGAAGCAGGCAAAAAGGAATACAAACGTCTCAAAAAATGAGATCGACAGGAAGTGCAAAATGGCTAAGCAGGGATGGCTATAGGACAAATGTAAGGATCTAGAAGCTTTTCTCACTAGGGTTAAGATAGATACTGCCTACAGGAAAATTAAAGAGACCTTTGGAGAGAAGAGAACCACGTGTATGAATATCAAGAGCTCAGATGGCAACCCAATTCTAAGCAAAGAAGGGAAGGCAGAAAAGTGGAGGGAGTATATAGAAAGTTTATACAAGGGCGATGCACTTGAGGACAATATTATGGAAATGGAAGAGGATGTAGATGAAGACGAAATGGGAGATACGATACTGCGTGAAGAGTTTGACCGGGCACTGAAAGACCTGAGTCGAAACAAGGTCCCCGGAGTAGACAACATTCCATTAGAACTACTGACGGCCTTGGGAGAGCCCGTCCTGACAAAACTCTACCATCTGGTGAGCAAGATGTATGAGACAGCCCTCAGACTTCAAGAAGAATACAATAATTCCAATTCCAAAGAAAGCAGGTGCTGACAGATGTGAAAATTACCGAACTGTCAGTTTAATAAGTCACAGCTGCAAAATACTGACACGAATTCTTTACAGACGAATGGAAAAACTGGTAGATGCGGACCTCGGAAAGGATCAGTTTGGATTCCGTAGAAATGTTGGAACACGTGAGGCAATACTGACCTTACGACTTATCTTAGAAGAAAGATTAAGAAAAGGCCAACCTACGTTTCTAGCATTTGCAGACTTAGAGAAAGCTTTTGACAATGTTAACTGGAATACTCTCTTTCAAATTCTAAAGGTGGCAGGGGTAAAATACAGGGAGCAAAAGGCTATTTACAATTTGTACAGAAACCAGATGGCAGTCATAAGAGTCGAGGGGCATGAAAGGGAAGCAGTGGTTGGGAAAGGAGTGAGATAGGGTTGTAGCCTCTCCCAGATGTTATTCAATCTGTATATTGAACAAGCAGTAAAGGAAACAAAAGAAAAATTTGGAGTAGGTATTAAAATTCATGGAGAAGACGTAAAAACTTTGAGGTTCGCCGATGACATTGTAATTCTGTCAGAGACGGCAAAGGACTTGGAAGAGCAGTTGAGCAGTGTCTTGAAAGGAGGATATAAGATGATCATCAACAAAAGCAAAACGAGGATAATGGAATGTAGTCAAATTAAATCGGGTGATGCTGAGGGAATTAGATTAGGAAATGAGACACTTCAAGTAGTAAAGGAGTTTTGCTATTTAGGAAGTAAAATAACTGATGATGGTCGAAGTAGAGAGAATATAAAATGTAGACTGGCAATGGCAAGGAAAGCGTTTCTGAAGAAGAGAAATTTGTTAACATCGACTATAGATTTATGTATCAGGAAGTCGTTTCTGAAAGTATTTGTTTGGAGTGTAGCCATGTATGGAAGTGAAACATGGACGATAACTAGTTTGGACAAGAAGAGAATAGAAGCTTTCGAAATGTGGTACTACAGAAGAATGCTGAAGATTAGATGGGTAGATCACATAACTAATGAGGAGGTATTGAATAGGATTGGGGAGAAGAGAAGTTTGTGGCACAACTTGACTATAAGAAGGGATCGGTTGGTATGACATGTTTTGAGGCATCAAGGGATCACAAATTTAGCATTGGAGGGCAGCGTGGAGGGTAAAAGTCGTAGAGGGAGACCAAGAGATGAATACACTAAGCAGATTCAGAAGGATGTAGGTTGCAATAGGTACTGGGAGATGAAGAAGCTTGCACAGGATAGATTAGCATGAAGAGCTGCATCAAACCAGTCAACAACAACAACTACAACAACGCAGCAAAACGCTGTAAGGTGGAACGTGCGTGTGAGAACTGTGGTAGGGAAGGCGAATGGTCGTCTTCCGTTTATTGTGGGAATTTTAGGGAAGAGTGCTCCACCTGTAAAGGAGACCACATGTAGGAAGTTATTCTTGAGTGCTGCTCGAGTGTTTGGGATCCGTACCAAGTCGGATTTAAATAATATATTGAAACAGTTCAGAGGGGGACTGCTAGATTTCTTACCAGTAGGTTTAAGCAACAAGTAAGTATTACGGAGATGCTTCGGGAACTCAAATGGGAATTCCTGGAGGGAAGGCGACGCTCCTTTCTAGGAACACTATAGAGAAAATTTAGAGAACTGGCATTTGAAGCTGACTGCCGAACAATTCTACTGCCGCCAACATACGAGGGTAATCCCAAAAGTAAGGTCTCCTATTTTTTTTATAAGTACATATACCTGTTTATTTCTAAAATGTTTTACACCAGTTTACAGCTTGAACATGTAGCTATTTTTCGATATAATCACCGTTTCTGTCGATGCATTTTTGTAGACGCTTTATCAGTTTTTGTATGCCCATGTCATACCAGTTCGCCGCCATGCTGTTCAGAAAGTTATGAACCTCTTCTTTCACCTCGTCGTCGGAGCTGAGTCGCTGGGACCACAATTAACGCTGACAGGTATTGTGAGACGCTGAAGAAACTCAAACGGGCAATTCAGAACCGGAGAAGAGGAATGTTGAGCAAGGGCGTACACATTCTCCATGACAACGCTGACCCACACATCGCTCGGCAAACCGTTGCTCTCCAGCAACAGTTTCAGTGCAACATAATCACCAACCCACCCTATAGTCCTGACATGGTGCCCAGTTCCCTAGGTTAAAAGAACATTTGGCCCGAAAGCGAATCAGCTCCGACGACGAGGTGACAGAAGAGGTTCATAGATTTCTGAAGAGCATGGTGACGAGCTGGTATGACATGGGCATACAAAAACTGCCAGAGCGTCTATAAAAATACATCGACAGAAATGTTGATTATGTCGAAAAATAGCTAAATGTTCAAGCTGTAAACTGGTGTAAACCACTGTAGAAATAAACAGGTCTATATACTTATAAAAAATGGGAGGCCTCACTTTTGGGATACCCTCGTACATAGCGCATAAGGACAACGAAGATAGGGTACGAGAAACTAGGGCTCATACAGATAGTCTTTTTTCCGTCGCTCTATTTGCAAGTGGTACAGGAAAGGAAATTGCAAGTAGTGGTACAGGTACCATCGGCCACGCACCGTACGGTGGCTTGCGGAGTATCTATGTAGATGTAGATGTAGATAATGCTTATTCTTCCGCTACCCTGTTTACTTCGAATCTACTTCTAATCGCGTTGACCGACATGCGGGTGGTGCTAACTTCTTTAGTGTACATAACGTGACGTCGAGATCGGTCCACCGAGTGCAGGTAGCAGCGTTGCGGTAGTCGCGTCACGTCACGTGACTCGGCAGAGCATCCAGACGCTATCTGAGCCGTCCCCCGGAGCAGTCGGACGCTCCCTCGCGGACTGGACATCGGTATGGGGATCAGGTTGCAGGCGGCGCAGAGGGGCTCGAGAAATGGCCGGTGTGGGCGCGGTGGGCGGTGGGCGGTGTGCGTGGGCGGCGCAGCTCACGTAGCGCCGGCCAAACTGCTTCAAACGAGGTTTCCCGGCCGCCTCTGCTCTGCACGAGCGGAGCGCAGAGACAACAGGCGGCTATTTGTACACCGCAGCCCCACAAGCTGGCCGCCTTTGTGGGCCGCGCGTGACGGACATGGATAGGAGCCGGCGTCGCCTCCGCCTCCCTGCCCTCCCCTTCCTCACAAGCTCGCAGCCGTGCGGCCGGCCAACTTCCTTAGAAACAGTCAACAGTCAACTCGAAATACCAAGGCGCCTTACTCCAGACTCAGAGACGAATCGTTACAACTAGCATTGCATTCTGCAGTTCAGTAGTTTTGGTACACTATATAAATGACAAGTAAATGGTAGGATTACCCGCAAAACTGGTAGAATTGGTAGGCTAAGAAACATAAATGAATGTGTAAGAAAAAAACTGGGAGCCGACGACTTCTCTTTGCTTCTATTTTGGTTTGTTTGATTATTTCTTTTGCACATACGAGGGGCGTTTGAAAAGTCCTTGCAAAATCCGAGAAATGGCACCACCGGCGTGTATCGAGGTCATGCTTAGTTAGTAGCATCTTTGGAAAGAACGCACATCAAGTTTCAGCCAGATTGGTCTATTTCTTTGTGTTTGGCATTCTTGTGAATCAAGGAAGTCGAGTGGTTGTCAAAAAATGGACGAAGAAGAATTTCGTTTGGTGATTAAACATTACTTTATGAAAGGCAAAACGCCTCAGGAGACTAAATAAAAGCTTGATAAACAATATAGTGACTCTGCACCTTCGATTAGAATAGTTTATAAGTGGTTTCAAAATTTTCGGAGTGGCCATGTGGACACAAGTGATGCTGAACGTTCTGGAGGCTCTGTGGAGGTTATGACTCCAGAAATCATTGATAAAATTCATATGGTGGTGGATGACGAAGAGTTAAGGAGAGTGAGATTGCTAGTACTTTGGGCATCTCGAATGAACAGGTACATAATATTTTGCATAAACATTTGTACATGAGAAAGCTATCCGCAAGATGGCTTCCGCAATTCCTCACGCTTGACCAAAAAATTTATTATAAACTTCAATTTGGACATTTGACCTCTTTCTTTATTATAAACTTAAATTTGGACATTTGAGCTATATACAAATCTTCACTTTAATTGAATTACATAAACATGAGTAAGAATCATGTTATTTTCTGTCCGCAATCCATAATCATTGATAGTAGGTGCAGTGAATAATCAGTCACAAACAATCGTTCTTGTTCAACCATATCTCAAAAGACTAATAACGTTATACACTTCCAACCAAAGTTACACAGCCACACAATACCACAACTTCATAATCAACAAGAGATCTTAAAGCTTAATAAAACTGAACTGCCCACATAAAGGTCCACAGTGAAACACGCTTATACTAAAAATATAAAGTGGGCCAATCACGGTCGCAAAACTTGCACCCAGAAATAATAACAAGTTGCATGTTCATTAAAGATACACAGATGATTAAAATAGGTGTTAAATAAGAATGGCTACTAATAACTCAACCAGTAAAATAATTTACAGAAACGTTAATATTATAACAGGGAGGCCTCACTTAACTAACGGACATAATGGCTCTGAATGATTCCCAAACCACACTTAACTTTAGAGAACAGCGTCAAGGCCCATAGCAGTGTTTGGAAGCAATTACGCTATGGCTTGCAGACAATATAAGCGTTCACAGCCACGACTTGTGCACAGGGTCACATAGCAGGCAGTATATATTTATATATAATCTGACCAGTCCCACAATGAGCGGTCCTGACAATCCATAACCATGCCAACGCCAGGGAACAAGCAGTTTTAACAAATGGCCTGCAGCACAAATAGATTACAATGAAAACAAGGTCAAATCACAGCCACACTGGAATAAATAATAAGCACACCCCCAAATTCTTACGAAGCAACACTCTAACATTATCCCAGTAAAATATCAGGAAACTGTAGAGATCACTTAAGGCACTTTCACCATTAAATAGACATACCAAATGCTGCCGTGACAAATGATTAAACCATCTACTCTATGGCTGCCGGGCATGTACACAACTGCAGCCAGGCCCAAAGCTGGCAATATGCGCTAAAACAAATAAAAATTAGCATTAAAACCACTTAAAACACACACTCCACAGATAAACAGAAACGGAATTTGGAACATAAGTCTCCTTAAAAATAGCCACTGTGGAACCAAGTTCAGAACCATCTCCTACAGCTACCCATATCACCATAAGTTTCAACAATGTTCTTAGTTGAACGCAGAATAAAGGTCATATGTAGCTTGGAGCATGCAAATTACGATCTGGGAATCTGTTCAGCGTGAGACGACGAACCCACCACAATTTTGCTCGTCAAGGCGCCCAATGTCCTCCACGGTACAGCCGACGTGAGCCGAAAGACAAGGATGACGAGCACGGCGAGGCCTCGTCACACGTTCACCCGGAAAATCACCGGCGGAGCAGTCAAACGTAGCAGGACAGCCGAATATCGATATCAGCGATGCAAGTGCAGCACCCTAGCGCCAGCCGCCACGACTCACAAGCTAAACTGGGAAGGATATGAACATATTATATGGCATTGTGTATTTTGTACAGAAGAGAAAGGGTTCTTAGAGATGTGGGGTTGCATCGGCATGACAGTGCACTCTGCCATAAAGCAGCATGTGTAAGGCGCTGGATTCTGGACAATAACTTTTCTGAAATGGACTATCCAGCTCACAGTCCCAACCAGAACCTAACAAAACGTCCACTTCGCCCCAGATCGACTTCGCGCCAAACCCCAGCGTCCAACCTCACAACCATCTTTGGTTTCGGTTCTTCAGGAAGAATGAGTTCCACAGACATTCAGACAGAACATTGAAAGTATTCCTAGCAGAATTCAAGCCATTTTGAAGGTGACAGATGAACACACTCCACTGATATGTGTCCGGGTAATTTTGAGCAGATGGTGTATAAGTGCTCTCGTGGCCATTAAAATTACAGCACTATGAAAAAAACATTCAAGAAATGTCAATTTACCAGTAAACGAACTGCACGCTTCAATATGCAAATGGTTAGCGTATCAGCACAAATTCACAAAGTATTCTGGACTAATACCATCTGGATACTGTACATAAGGAAACAGTATGCAAAACGTTTCTCATTTCAGAATCGCATTTTTATGTTAGTTGTTTGTGAGAAGATCATGTCATGGAATGTGTAAGAAGGATAAGTGTCTTACCAGCATATGTCGGTACTGGACGGCGACAGCACAAGGGCCGCTGTGACATTAAGACGACTTATATCACCGTATCCTTGTATCTGGGAAAACCTGGAGTCCACAATAAAATAAGAGAAGCTGTAACAATTGTCACTTTGGGTTACAGAAGTTCAACGTCTGTCACAGGATACAACCAGTGGCTCTTCATATCATTCATAAACTAAAACTGTGTACTGGACCAGGACTCAAACCTGTGACATTTTTTTGTAGGCTGTGTCAATTTCGAAATATGTAGTTGCCTCGAGTTAAAACAAATTCCCTGTATAATACGAAATAAATTCACTGACTACGAATATCTAGGCATCATCTACATGTTACTGTGCAATTCACACTTCAGTGCCTGGCAGTGGGCTCATTGAACCATTTTCATACTACTTCTCTACCATTCCACTCTCGAATAGCGCGTGGGAAAAAGGAACACCTAAATCTTTCCATTCGAGCTCGGATTTCTCTTATTTTATTGTGATGACCATTTCTCCCTACATAGTTGGGTGTCAACAAAATATTTTCACATTCGGAAAAGAAACTGATATACTAGGTGTTAGTGACATGAAAAGTTGTTCTGGCTGGGAACTGAATCCGGGTTCCCCACGTACAGTGCGAAGTCACCTTAACCACTTTGGCTGTCCCTACACACCTCCCAGCTCGACCCAAGCTTCCATACATCACATTGTCTACATCCCTACTCCATAGTCCCCAACATTCATTTCACTAATATGTAGTTGCTAACACAACGGATGCCAAGATGTTTGCGCTCAACAAATTTATGGC
Organism: Schistocerca gregaria; assembly: GCF_023897955.1. Lineage (NCBI taxonomy): Eukaryota > Metazoa > Arthropoda > Insecta > Orthoptera > Acrididae > Schistocerca > Schistocerca gregaria. The sequence goes on from NC_064926.1 coordinate 240,511,485, forward strand.
GAATTAATTTCAGACGGCTTCCAATCGTCATTAATGTGTGCATACAAAGTGTCTCATCTAAGAGTCGTCAGGCGCTTTTTCCCTTGTGTTTCGGCAGATGTTTCCCGTTTTATTTTTGCGAAGTGCAGCTGGAGTTAGTACAAAGAAATCCTGTGTCTCAAGTCTTCCATGCGACGCCCAGAATCAACGGAAAGCATCACTTTGTTCCAGGTTACCAAGAAACCGATTTTTAAATCGGAGTTCTACGTGGCCATTCGACAGAGAGGTTCCAGATTAGTCTAGTGCGGAATTCTTTTTATCGACGTCTGTTAACTGTAACAGTAAAACAAGAAGAACATTGAGTACTCCAGCAGTGACAGCTCCGCACTCGCATCTCGTGGTCGTGTGGTAGCGTTCTCGCTTCCCACGCCCGGGTTCCGGGGTTCGATTCCCGGCGAGGTCAGGGATTTTCTCTGCCTCGTGATGGCTGGGTGTTGTGTGATGTCCTTAGGTTAGTTAGGTTTAAGTAGTTCTAAGTTCTAGGGGACTGATGACCATAGCTGTGCTCAGAGCCATTTGAACCATTTGAACCAAGCTCCGCCCTGACCTGCACTGACTGCTACCGTCACACAGAAACACTGCTCCATTGCTGCTGGAATTCTAAATTATTCTTCTTGTTTTACTGTTTCTGTTAACATATATCGATAAACGAATATCGAACTAGATTAATCTGGGATAGCTCTGTCGAATCGCACACAAAATTCCAATTTAAAAGTAATTATGTTGGTGAAGGGAAATAAACCGGCGCTTTCCGTCGAAACAGAACATTGCGTGAGAAACGTGATGAGGAGTGCTTGTTTGGGCTGATTCCAGCTACACGTTGCTAGAACGAAACTACAAATACCTGCTGGAACACCAGAGAAAATGCACCTGAGGACCCATAGTGTGAGTATCAGCTGTGCTCTGTTACTGTGAAACATAATTAATTTTTCCCTTTCAGATATCTGACCTTGGTTGTGGAAAAATAAATGGAAACAATTCAAGTAGTCACGGAATATTTGCAATTTGCCATGGAAAAAATCACAATAATAAAATAAAAATTAAGAAGGCACAAAACCATAAATGACACTACTATCACATGACAGAGCACGGTGAAAGTAGTATATTTTTTACATCTGCATAAACATCTACATCCATGTTCTGCAAACCACTGTGAACTGCAGATATACCACTTATTAGGGTTTCTTCCCATTCCATTTACGTTTGGAGTATAGGAAGAATGGTTGTTTAAATGCCTCAGGTTGTGTTGCAATGAATCTAATCTTCTTCTCACTATGTGAACATTATGTATTGGGTGGTAGTATATTCCTACATTCATCAATTAAAGCGGGTTGTTGAAACTTTGTAAGAAGACTTTCTGAGGATACTTGGTGACATCTTCAAAAGCCTGCCAGTTCAGTTTCTTTAGCATCTCTGTGGCACTCTCTCGTGAGCCAAAGGTACCTGTGACCATTCCTACTGCCCTTCTCTGTATACGTACTATACCCTCTGTTAGTCCTACTTGGTACAAGTCCCATACACTTGAGCAACATTCTGGAACTGCTTGCACGTGCAATCTTCTTTGTAGACTGACTGCACTTCCCCACTATTCTACCAATGAATTGAAATCTACCCCTGCTTTACCGATGACTGAGCCTTTGTGATCATTCCATTGCATATTCCTACAAAGTGTTACACCCATATACTTGTACAAGTTGGCCAATTCCAACAGCGACTCACTGATATTGTAGACGCAGGCTAATACGTGTTTTTTCACTTTGTGAAGTGCAGAATTTTGTATTTCTAAACATTTGAAGCGAGTTGCCAATCTTTGCACCACTTTGAAGTATTATCAGGATCTGACACAATAGTTATGCAGCTTCTTTCAGACAGTACTTCGCTATAAATAACTGCCTCATATGCAAAAGTCTAAGGTTACTATTAACATTTACTGCAAGGTCATTAATATACAACGTGAACAGCAAGCGTCCCAACATACTCCTGGAGCACACCCAAGGTTACATCAAAAGACGAAATTCCATCCAAGATAACATGCTGCTTCCTCCCTATAAAAAAATCATATATCCAATAAAAATTTAGCTTGATATCTCTTATGATGATAGTAATTTTGACAATAAGCGTAGATGTGGTACTGTGTCAAATGCTTTTCGAAAATCAAGAAATACTGCATCTATCGGCGTGCTTTGATCTAAAGCTTTCAATATGTAATGTAAGAAAAGTGCGAGTTGGGTTTCACGTGATCAATGTTTTCAGAATCCATGCTGGTTGGCATGGAAGAGGTCGGTCTATCTGAGATAACTAATTATATTTGAGTTCAGAATATGTCCTGAGATTCTACAACAAAACGATGTCAAGGATACTTGTTGTTGTTGTAGTCTTAAGTCCAGACACTGGTTTGACGCAGCTCTCCATGCTACTCTATCCTGTGCAAGCTTCTTCATCTCCCAGTACATAATGCAACCTACATCCTTCTGAATCTGCTTAGTGTATTCATCTCTTGGTCTCCCTCTACGATTTTTACTCTCCACACTGCCCTCCAATGCTAAATTTATGATCCCTTGATGCCTCAAAACATGTCCTACCAACCGGTCCCTTCTTTTTGTCAAGTTGTGCCACAAACTCCTCTTCTCCCCAATTCTATTCAATACCTCCTCATTAGTTATGTGATCTACCCATCTAATCTTCAGCATTCTTCTGTAGCACCACATTTCAAAAGCTTCTATTCTCTTCTTGTCCAAACTAGTTATCGTCCATGTTTCACTTCCATACAAGGCTACACTCCATACAAATACTTTCAGAAATGACTTCCTGATACTTAACTCTATACTCGATGTTAACAAATTTCTCGTCTTCAGAAACGATTTCCTTGCCATTGCCAGTCTACATTTTATATCCTCTCTACTTCGACCATCATCAGTTATTTTACTTCCTAAATAGCAAAACTCCTTTACTACTTGAAGTGTCTCATTTCCTAATCTAATTCCCTCAGCATCACCTGATTTAATTTGACTGCATTCCATTATCCTCGTTTTGCTTTTGTTGATGTTCATCTTATATCCTCCTTTCAAGACACTGTCCATCCCGTTCAACTGCTCTTCCAAGTCCTTTGCTGTCTCTGACAGAATTACAATGTCATCGGCGAACCTCAAAGTTTATATTTCTTCTACATGGATTTTAATACCTACTCCGAATTTTTCTTTTGTTTCCTTTACTGCTTGTTCAATATACAGATTGAATAACATCGGGGAGAGGCTACAACCCTGCCTCACTCCCTTCCCAACCACTGCTTCCCTTTCATGCCCCTCGACTCTTATAACTGCCATCTGGTTTCTGTACAAATTGTAAATAGCCTTACGCTCCCTGTATTTTACCCCTGCCACCTTTAGAATTTGAAAGAGAGTATTCCAGTTAACATTATCAAAAGCTTTCTCTAGGTCTACAAATGCTAGAAACGTAGGTTTGCCTTTTCTTAATCTTTCTTTTAAGATAAGTCGTAAGGTTAGTATTGCCTCACATGTTCCAACATTTCTACGGAATCCAAACTTATCTTCCCTGAGGTCTGCTTCTACCAGTTTTTCCATTCGTCTGTAAAGAATTCGCGTTAGTATTTTGCAGCTGTGACTTATTAAACTTGCTTTCAGCAAGACGGTCGTTTTTTTAATAACTTCTGCCATCCTTCTTGTAGACAGTATGACCTGTGCCTTTTTCTAAGAACTGGGCACAATTTTTGTTTGAGATATCTACTATGGGTTGTAGTTATAAGAGGGGCTAGCTCAGTGACAAAAGCAGTATAGAATCCACCCTGGAGCTTTGTTGAATTTTAAATATTTTATGTTAATCAACACCGCTGACACTAATACTTATTTCAGTCATCTTTTCAGTGGTATGAGAATTACATTGGGTCAATTATCCCGGGGGTTTCCTTTGTAAAGCCACATTTGAAAAAGCATTTCAGTTTTTGCTTTGCTACCCTCAGTTTCGGTTCTGACTCAATTGTGAGTGACTGGACGCTAAGTTTGGAGCCATTAACAGCCCTTTATGACCAGAGTTATTTTGGGTGTTGTGAGAGATATTTGACAAAATTGTGCTATGGTAAACACTGAACACTTGGCGCACTGCTGTCTTGACAGCCAATCGTGTTTCATTCAGCATCTCTCTATCTATAGTCTTATGCTTTGTCTTACAACTGTTATGCAGTTGTCTCTGTTTCTTTGGGAGTTCCTTTATAGTGAATGTTTACCACAGAGAGCCCTTCCCAGTATGAACTGTTCTACTGGATACATATCTATCCAATGCAACGTCAACATTTCTTTTAAAATTGTGCCATAGTTCCTCTACAGGCGCCAGTGCTGTGGTAAAAGTTTCAAGTTTCTCATTGAGATACGACACTACTGCTTTCTTGCACCTAGTTTACTCAACATATATATCTTTCTACTTGTTTTAGTTGTCCTTTATACTTCGGTAATCACTGCTGCTAGAGCTGACACCAGTTTCGATGTGAATATCCTCAAAGAGGTCAGGTCTGTCTGTTGCCATAGATCCAATGTGATTCCATCATGAGTGGGCTCCAAACTATCTCTTCTAGATACTTTCCTGAGAAACCATTTAGTAACATTTCACAGGAAGTCTTGTCACATCCACCACTAATAAAACGGTATTTTTACCAGTTAATTGTCGAATTATTAAAAGTCTACACCAATGATTACAGTATGATGGAAGAACTTACATACAAATGAATTGAAATTTTCTGTGAAGTTTTATGGTTTTCTGTTACATCAGAAGGTATCTTGTGGGCGACAGAACGAGCTAATTACTGTTTAATGCCCGCCACTAATACTGACTCTTGCACAATCAATCTTGCATGCAGTTGCAATTTCTAACAAATGCACCACTTCCATTTCCTATTTGCCTATCCTCTCGATATATACTTGATTTTTCTCCATAAATCTTACTGTCATCAGTTTCAGGTTTCAACCAGTTTTTTGCAGCTAGTATTATCTGAGCTTCGCTATTTTTCAGGAGCACTTCAAACTATGGCACTTAGTTGCAAATGCTTTGAATGCTTTGGCAGTTAACTACTACGATTTTAATGTTCTAGAGGGCATTCTTTTGGATCTTACACGTATACTTCAGGCTCTCCTACAGTTGTTACCTGTACTGGATGATGAGCAGCCTAATATAAAAAAAGACCTGTGTGCACCACACACACAGTCAGCTACCTGGGTAGCAGTGTCTGACGTGTAGTGCGTACCTGACCCATTTAGGGTGGCCCTACGTTTCTCAGCCCTTTTGCACAGCATAACTTGTCACAGAACCTTCGAAGTCTCTGGTTCAGTCCTTCCACCCGACTCAGAACCAGGAGGCCACGAGCTGTTCTGAGATTACTGCTGCAAATTGTGAACTTCTTTGAAACTCTGTTATCAAGTCTGGTCTTCTCAATCTTTTCTGACAGTCGTTGGAGTGATACCAGTATGACCACAGAGCCTAGACGACAGGCATCATTTGTTCCAACTTGTACCACAATCTACGTTTGGTTGCGCCCTATTCCCTTAGTGGCTGCTGAAATATTTTCTCCAACATGTTGAATGAGGCCCCAGGACATCACATCGAGTGCCCCTGGTGCTCTTTCCTGACCTTTGCGGCCACTTTCCTAATGGTACCATTGGAGGGCAGCGTGGAGGTAAAATCGTAGAGGGAAACCAAGAGATGAATACACTAAGCAGATTCAGAAGGATGTAGGTTGCAGTAAGTCCTGGGAGATGAAGGAGCTTGCACAAGATAGAGTAGCATGGAGAGCTGCCTGCTTCAGTAAAAGACATCACTTACAAGAACTTGTTGGCTAGACACATCATTATAACATCCTGAATCATCTCTGGCCCCCGTCTACCCTATACAGGACGCCTAGCTTTAAAACTGAGACACCACTCACAGTCAAGAGGACAAGCAACGACAGACCCTGTACTTCTTGCAGAGTATATGGGATGCGGAAGAAAGGATAGTACTTGAGGCACCTTTGTTACCAGTATCTCAGGTACCTGACTGTCAGGAGCTCTCCCGACGTACCGATTAGCAGCAGTTGCCAGTCGTTTGATTCTAGTCAGGACGATTCCCAGCTGCTTATGGATGTCAACTAACTCACCCCATGTTTGAGAACAACAGCGGGCCGCGGTGGTCTCGCGGTTCTAGGTGCGCAGTCCGGAACCGTACGACTGCTACGGTCGCAGGTTCGAATCCTGCCTCGGGCATGGATGTGTGTGATGTCCTTAGGTTAGTTAGGTTTAAGTACTTCTAAGTTCTAGGGGACTGATGACCACAGCAGTTGAGTCCCATAGTTCTCAGAGCCATTTGAACCTTTTTTTCTTTTTCTTTTTTTTTTTTTTTTTTTTTTTTTTTTTTTTTTTTTTTTTTTTGAGAACAACAAACTCAGTGGGGCTGAACTGCGTCTGGTGCCATGCATTACAGGGTAGTGAACAAATAGCTTTAAACTAAGTCTACTGAGCTTAGAAAATTAGTAATTCCCTAAAATAATTGAAGCAGATAAACAAAACGTGATTAGTACTAACCCAACAGGAAAACCTGTCGTAAAAATTACTAGTTTCCAAAGACTTTTTGAGGACACACAAACTCGAAAATAGAGTTTATTTAAGATAGATGTAGATAATATATAATCCTCTTGAAGGAAAAGCTACATGGAACACAATATGTTAGTTACAATATTTGCTACTGTAACTAAATCACAAACGCCAAATAAATTAACAAACCATGGAGCTGATCCCCCTTGGTGCACAAAACGGAGCAAACACAGTTGCAGTAATAACGAAAAAAGCATGCCAAATCTGAACGAAAACAAAATCTCCAAGATTGGCGATCTTTTACAGAAGGTCGAAATTTGGCATGGACTTCAACGATACTTTGTCTCGAAATCTGGCAGAAAATAAGAGATGCTGGTCGTATATAAAGTACGCTAGGGGCAAGACAATTCAATGCCTTCTGTGCGCGATAGCAATGGAAATACAATCGACGACAGTGTTGCTAAGCAGAGTTACCAACCACAGCCTTCAGAAATTCCTTCACCACAATATACGAAGTAAATATTCCATAATTCGAATCAAGAATAGCTCCACACTTAGTATCATATACAATCGCTCGCTCAGCAGAAGATCTCTACACAAAGATTGAGAAGTTCCACAGCTTATGCCTATATTCAAAAAAGCAGTAGGATTAATCCACTGAATTACAAGTCCACATCATTAACATCTATATGCAGCAGAATTTTGGAACGTATATTTTGTTCGAACATTGTGATTTACCTTGAAGAGAGCAGTTTATTGACACACAGTCAACGTGTATTTAAAAAAAAAAAAAACATCGTTCTTGTGAAACACAACTAGCTCTTTGCTCACATGAAGTGTTGAGTGCTATTGACCAGGTATTTCTAATTTAATCCATATTTCTAGCTATCCAGAAGGCTTTTGACACTGTACCTCACAAGCGGCTTGTAGTGAAATTGCGTGCTTGAGAAATATGGTCTCAGTTATGTGACTGGTTTTGTGATTTTCTGTCAGAGAGCTCACAGTTCGTAGTAACTGACAGTAAGTCATCGAGTAAAATAGGAGTGATTTTAGCAGCCATCTTAGGTTGTTTGCAGCCGATACTGTCGTTTATTGTCAAGTAAAGTCATCAGAAGATCAAAACACACTGCACAACGATTTAGAAAAGGTATCTGTATGGTGCAAAACTGGCAATTGACCGTAAATAAAGAAAAGAGTGGGGTCATCCACATGAGTGCTAAAAGGAACCCGTTAAACTTCAGTTACCATGAAAATTCAGTCAACTCTAAAGGCTGTAAATTCAACTAAATATCTAGGAATTACAATTACAAACAACTTAGATTGGAAAAAACACAGAAAATGTAATGGGAAAGACGAACCAAAGACTGTGTTTTATTGGCAGAACACTTCGAAGAAGCAACAGATCTACTAAAGTGACTGCCTACAGTACCCTTGTCTGTCCTCTTTTGGAGTACTGCTGCATTGTGTGGCATCCTGACCAGATAGATTAACAGCATACATCGAGAAAGTTCGAAGAAGAGCAGCACATTTTGTATAATCAAGAAGTAGTGGAGAGAGTGTCACGGATATGATGCAGGATTTGCTGTGGACATCATTAAAACAAAGGCGTTTTTCGTTGCAGCGGAATCTTCTCACGAAACTTCGGTCACTAACTTTCTCCTTCGAATGTGAAAATATTTTGTTGACACTGAACTACATAGAAAGAAACTATCATCATTATAAAATAAGGGAAATCAGAGATCACACGGGAACAGAAAATTATTGTGAAGGTGGTTCGATGAACCCTCTGACAGGCAGTTAAGTCTGATTTTGCAGAGTATCAGAGTAGATGTGCAGACTATGAATTAGACTATGCACAATGGTAACTTCTGAAAATTGTCAAAAATTGAACATTTTGTTGCATTGATACACATTGAAATTCAGGTTGATCTATGGTTTGGCAGTAACTGTGAATCATAAACGCTAATTTGTTACAAAATAAGTTATTCACAATACTTGTATCCGTAACTTACGAAAATATTCCACGATCTGGTCCTGTAAGAGACCAAAAATTCTCAAAAATTACCTGTTTCTCACATAATTACACAATGAAATTAGAGAAGGGTTCTCAAAAACTTAAAAGAGCACAAACAAGTCTAAGCCTACAAGCGATGATAGTGGTATGATTTCTCCTGATGCTTGTAAATGTTCGAAATTTCACAATCGGTATACGATTTGACCCATGCAGTCGCAATGTTAATTCACATTCCCCGTCATGGTATCATCATGTCACGGCACTGTAATTTCACGGTGTTTTCACGCTGTCCATCGCATCTCGTCATCTCAGGTCAATTCAAAGCATGTGATCTGAAGTCGTACGGCTGACTTCAACTGTTTTTCGCCGCAACTGTCGACTTCACAAGATGATGTCAACTGTTTTCAAGCACGAAGTGCACATAAGCAACATGGTAGCTTATATATGTGGCTGCTGAAGTACAAGCCTTTGTATGAAAATGACCTTAACCGGACACGGATATTTTACAGCTTGCAGGGATAGTTTGTATGTTAGTGTAGGACAAAACGCAAAAATGCTGCTATGTGGTACAGAAGGGGAATTTCACACACTTTACAAGAAGCTCTATGAAGAGGAATCTGCATTTTATATATATTTTAGAAACTCGAAACCCCATTTTACTTATTTGCTACGTCAAATTTCACCCAAAATTGTTAAAGGGAACACAGTGTTTTGAGCAGCCATCACACTACCTAACAAATTGGTTTCTTTAAGGTTTAGTTTAATTGCCAGTCCAATCCAAATTTTTGTGCAGTAGTTGTATGTCTTAATATCTTTCCATTCATGATTTACAGGTTTCCTCTACATCTTGTACCTGGCTTCTGATAGTTCAAGTGGGATTATCGAGTGAAATGACATAAATATTGTGCACTGATGCTTACAAACCTGCTCCACACACAATTCACAGAGCTTCTTAACAATAAATAACCCAACTGAACAGACTGCGGCTGGCCTACCAACCCATAGTCTCCAATGGTCGCAATATTTCGGCGATCAGACGTGTCGTCATCGTCAGGTGCGTTACTGAACTGAGCTCCTCAGGTTTTTTTTTCTTTTCGTCGTTTTATTCCTTCCTCTGTGGGAGGACAAAGGAAAACTGTAAATGTCTGCCAGATGCCTCTTGGTTGAATAGTCCAGGCTGGGGCGATGGTTTTTTTTCTGCTTCTCCTTCTTCTTCCATTTCCGACACTCTGTCAGTTACCTTCTTCTGTGGAGTTTGGTTTTCCATCTGTGTGTATTGCAAAGTCATCTGTAGCGACAAGGCCTTCTGGCTACACCAGCTTCCAATATTTGCCGTTCATGCACCTCACACAGGAAGAGGCAGGCAGCCTCCATCTCTGCATGTAACACCATCCTGAATCACCTTTTGGCTTCTTGGATGACAGCATCATTGATGCCCAGTCATCTCTCCTGTTGGCCGCTTCTGTACCACCTTCTGCCACTGCAGCGGCCTGCCCATTACAGCAGGAAGATGATGAGTCACTTCCCTCCAATTCGCACAGCTGGCTGCCCTATCCACCACTGTCACTGGTAGATGGGGCTGCACACCATTGGGGGAGGGGGAGGAGGGCAGCTGCCGTGCACATCTGGTTTTCCATCTTGCATTTCTTCTCACTGATGTCACTGGGGCCTGGGAAGCCCGGGCAGCCACCCCAGTTTGCGACATGCAGGCTGCCACAACAGGCACTTATAGGTCGATCTTCTTCCTGCATTGTACATTCTTGGGTGGAATAATTGCCAGTGCACTTGATGCACTTTGCATCATTGCGGCAGTATGTTGCCACATTACCCTCCTCTTGATACTTAAAGCATTGTGACTTTGTGTCAAGTCCCACTGGTAGAGTTCCTGTCTGCAAGCTGAAGCCCAGGAGCTTGTCGAACTTGAAGACTTGACCAGCTTCTTTGTTGTGCCACTGGTCCTCAGATGTATACACGGCTATGATGAAGAGTGGCGGTTTCTTCCTATTTGTTCGCTTATGTAGCTTGACAGCCACATTCCTGAACCCACCTTGCACCAGTCTCTTGCGGACCATATCTTTAGTACACATCCAAGGCAGCCCTGTAAGGAGCACCATGGTTTTCGTCAGAAGGCACAGGGCTGACTTATAACCCCCCCCCCCCCCCACTTCAAGCCATTCCCTTCATAGTCCACCCCCAAAGGAGTGCGTCGGCAGTTATACAGACTTTCGTGTTCGTGTCTGTGGTAGCACTGATGAAGTTGCTCTGCCTGGCCTGGTTGTCAAACCATTGTGTTTGCTGAGCGTCTTCTAAATTAGACCCAGTGCTCCTTCCCAAGCCTTGCTGAGATAATAGCCACAGTCCCGACTGATGAGATTATTCCTGGTGCGAATTTCGATGGCTTCTGTAACGACACTGTCCCAGTATTTGAAAGTCTGTATTAAAATCCTGGAATGTTCGTATTCCATCTCATGATTCTCTTCCAAACGATGCTCTATGACCACTGACTTATTGAGGTACATTAGTTGAAAGTGGTGGTGGTATTCTTGACATCGATTTTCCTTGGTGAGCACCGTTTGTCCAATATATGTGTTGCCACGGTCTTTTGCAAACCAAGGTCATCATTGACACTCCCCAGTAACGTCTGTGTTTTATTCAATGGGCAAAACATAGTTATCACACTGTTCTTTTCCAGTGTGCTCCCAACTTTTTCCAATAGCATGCTGGTGTACGGAAAGGTTGTGACTACCACTTCCCCAGTGATATCTTCTGTCTCCACAGCTTAGGCTGTAGTGGTGGGGTGAAGAGCACACATAATCTGCCTTTCTTGGTATCCGGCTACTGAATATATAGCTATTCAGAATGGCAGATTTAGTACACTCTTCACTACATCACTACCTGTGGAGATGAAGGATATCATAGAGGAAGAGATAGCCACAGCCTCTATCTGTCGGCTGGCACGCAATTGGGAAAAGTTGGGACATACTGAAAAAACACCATGTAAGAACTGTCTTTTGCCCACACAATATAACATGGGCATTATTGGGGATTGTCAAAGATAACCTCGGATTGCAGAAGGCCAGAGTATACTAGATTCATTGCCAATATGACAAGACATATATTGGACAAACAGTGCTCACCATGGAATATAGACGCCAAGTATACCACTAGCACACTGAACTAATGTACCTCAACAAGCCAGGAATCACAGAGCATCGTTTGTCAGATAATCATGAGATGGAATACGAACATACCAGGATTTTAATGCTGACTTTCAAATACTGGGATAGAGTCGTTACAGAAGCCATCGAAATTCGCACCAGGGATAATCTCATCAGTCGGGACTGTGTACATAATTTCAGCAAGGCTTGGGAGGGAGCACTGGGTCCAATTAAGAAGACACTCAGCAAACACAACGATATGGTGACCAGTGTGGACAGAGCAACTATATGGATGTTACCCGAGATACAGATGCAAGTGTCTCCATGATGGCCAGTGCATGCCCTCGGACATAGTGGAAGGGGATACAAGTCAGCCATATACCCTCAGGAATTCAGTTTGTCAATGCACATGACAATGGCGACATATCTGATCGCTGAAATATTGTGCCCATTGGACACTATGGACCAGCAGTTCACTCATGAACTGTTCAGTCAACAAATACACTGTGGAAAATTCAGGAATCAATAAAAGACCCTATCACAAATATATATTTATACCAGAAACTCTAATACATTAATTGGTGTATAGTTCACAAAAAGGCATTTTGCCACTTTTGCAGTGTCTGAAAGTTTCAGTTCATTTCTTTATCAAACATTGCAAAAGTCTAACAAGATACAAATAAATGCCATTTGCTGATCAGTCTGATTCTGCCCAAAGTACTTTTTCCACTTGAAGCTGAAGCCACATTGCAATCCATTTCATTGTAAAATATTAGATACAGTATTATTATGCTTAAAAATCGACTTTATAAATGTAGTAGAGGGCAAGTAATTTAGCATGCTTATGCCATACAATTCAGTCTGTTGCCTCACTGTTTCAATTAACTTCCATCGTTCTTTATAAAATTATAAATTTTAACAAAAGAAATAATGAAATGAAACAATTTATAACAAATAACAAAAATAAGGAATAACAAATGCTTAGAATAACAACTGATATCAACCAAAGGAAACAAAGTATGGAGATGAGCTTGTGAGTCCTAGGACCAACAATGGATGAGGAAAGGCCAGTTCACATTGACTGTCATGTCACGCCATATCGCACCCTGTCAAAAAAATCCGCAATGCATTTCAAATGGTGGCTTCCACTCTGGCCATCCCAGCCTGTTACATCATGTGACAGCACCATCAAAGTTTCTTGGGAAGAAAGTTTTGCCAGCTGACACAATACATCTCTTGTTGATCACATGACCCCCAAGCACATAAAATGAAGATTCCTCTTCCTCGAGCTTCTTGTATAGTGCGTGAAATTTCCCTTTTGCACCACTTAATGACTTTTTCAGACCCACATTCTTTTTTGTGTTATTTTGCACTTCTAGTTTTCCTTCTCTAATATACAAACTATCTGTGCAAGTTGTAAACCATATAAGTCCAATAAATGTCAATTTCACACAAACGTGCATTCCAACATCCATGTATATGCACTTTGCGTGTAAAGACAGTTGAAAACCATCTTGCGAAAATCCCAGTTCCCACGAAAAAAGCAGTTAAGGCGGCCAAGTGACTTGAGATCAAGATTTCATGATCTGAATTGACATGACATGCCATGATGTGATGGAAAGTATGAATACACCTTGATGTGATGGTTCTGTGATGTGGCAGTGCCATGATGGCCAATATGAATTGGCCTGAAGTCAGTCATCAAAACTTTCTTTTCAAGAAATCTTGACAGTGTCACGATGTGCCATGATGGAAATTGTGCATATTTCCATTTGAAATGCACTGAAGAATGTTTAGACAGTTTCATGACATGACCAGATGGTCAGTCTGAATTGGCCTTCGCATAAAGGAAAATGCCAAAGTTGGCCTTTACATATAAATAAACATGCAAATTGCACAGATTTTTCTTAGCTGCCTTCCACACTATCAGGCCGAAGATGAACACTTTTCAGAATGAGATTTTCACTTTGCAGCGGAGTGTGCACTGATATGAAACTTCCTGGCAGATTAAAATTGAGTGCCCGACCGAGACTCGAACTCGGCACCTTTGCCTTTCGCAGGCAAGTGCTCTACCATCTGAGCTACTGAAGCATGACTCACACTTGGTCCTCACAGCTTCAGATGGTAGAGCACTTGCCCGCAAAAGGCAAAGGTCCCGAGTTCGAGTCTCGGTCGGGCACACAGTTTTAATCTGCCAGGAAGTTTCATGAACACTTTTGATACTAGCAAGTGGCAACATCAGGAAATTTTTTTTCTCAAGTAACCTTGATGGTAATGTGGCATGATGGTCTGTTGACAGCCTATGTGAATGTTGTGTTTTAAAATGCAATATGGAATGTTTTGACATGATGTGACATAATGGCAAGTGTGGATTACCCTTTAAGTGGTAGTGATCACTGCATGTCTTACACTTTTAAAAACCGGTACCACACTCTTCCCAGTACATATCTCTAAATGAGTTTTGTTCATATTACTTTTGAAAACGTATTTATAGTGTAAAATCGTGCAACATATTCTACATTATTTTATTCAAGCATGTCATTGGTGTTGATAGGTAACCCACAGCCTAACAAACAAAGTCATAACAGTCTTTGTTGTGAAAGTTGTTACCATTTGACAGCTAGCACAACACTGGTGCTCCAAGCAGTGAGAAAGCAGACAGCCACATACATTGTAAGGATAAAGTTTGTTTTCAGTTGTTTTTCTACTTAATCATGACACAGTTATAATGTACTGCATTCCATACATTAGTAAATTACTAAGAAAAAATACATCATGAAAAAATGTAAAGACAGTCAAATCTCACTTATTTGATGACATAAGCTACAGCTTATTCTAAAGAAGTACTTTCATATCTGTACTTAATTGCAGCTTATTCCACTGAAAGCAACACAATATAAACACATATTTCATGCATGAGTAGCATATTTTTCTGTTGTTATCTGTTCTTATTACGATAGATGCTTTCCATGACATGTAAAAATTTTTATGGAGTCTAATGATTCGCCCGTTCTTACACTTCAGGCAACTTTTTAATAGACAAATACTTTTGTAAATGAGGTAAATTTTGCATTCAAAACTTATATGTTGAAGATCCTTACTGTTTGTTGCTATATGTAACAACAATGGTGGAAATAGTTTCTTTTGCGTCAGGAAGCAGTTTTATTGCTTTTACCGTTTTATTATTATGACTGCATTTTTTTCCCACAGTTACAGGTTTGTTAGCGTACTAGATTAGATTCAGCTTTCTTTCCATAGACCCAAAAATGAGGTGATTCATGTGGATATGAAACAAGTCAGAAATTACAACTTAAAGACATAAAAATCTGAATATAATACTCACTACTCTGATCATTTGTAAGGAAATTGTCAAAACAGGTGAGCACATTACAGTAAACTGAACCTGCTCATATTTACAGAATTAATACTCTGTCAGAATGAAAATTACACTTAATAAATTTATCAAACAAAAAATACCTAATATTGACTGTTGTGACCAACTGCTGAAATGTAACGGACATTTTTACTTGAGCTGGTCTAACAGTCTAACAGGAGTTGTCTTTCAAAAAGTCTTTCAAACTCTGTTTAAATTGTGCTTTATCCAAAACCAAGTTTTTTATGATTGCTAGTAATTTATTGAAAATGTGTGTTCCTGAATATTGGACCCCTTTCTGAAAAAGGTAAGTGATTTTACGTCTTTATGTAGATTTTTCTTATTGCTAATATTGATCATATGTATTGAACTATTTGTTGCAAGCACAGATATACTGCTTGCAACAAATTTAATTAAGGAATGAATACACTGAGAAGCAGTGGTTAGAATTCAAAGTTCCTTGAACAGATTTCTACATGTTGTTCTTGACTTTACACCACCTTTGCTCAGTTTGACAAGTTACTTCAGAATATTGCCCTGTGTGACATAACAGAATGAAAGTAAGCAAAGTACACATATTTTTTTGTTTATACCTTCTACATCTGACATCAGTCTCACTGCAAATACAGACTTATTTAGGCACTTCAGAAATTCTGTGGCATGCCTTCACAACTGAATTTATTACCAGGCTGTAATTGCAGAAATTTAAACACTGTCAACCTCTTCGCTCTGCTAGTCTTCATATGTTATGCACATGATGGAAGGAAATCTCTTACAGGATCTGAATTGCTTATAGTGGGTTTTTCCAAAGATTAATAACAGTGAATTAGCTTTAAACCATTTATTAATCTCACTGAAAAGTTCATTAGTAGTCATTTATAAATCTGTATGTGACTTGCTTCTAATTGCAATGTTTGTAGCATCTACAAAGAAAATAAACTTAAGATCTGACAATATAACAGACCAGATGTCATCAATGTACACAAGAAAAACCTTGAGGGATATCACATCTAATTTAGATTATAGGTATCCATCTTTTTGCCTAGAGGTCTGGGGGACTATGGCCACTTACTACTGTAAGAAAATGAAATGCCCACCCTCATCCTTATGATCTTATTTATAGTGTAGCTACTAGTTTTGGCATTTCAATGCACCATCTTCAGGCCTTAGCTGATGCTGCATTAGTTATTACTATCCATATACATAATGCATCAGTGCCCAAGATAACTGGTTTACATAGACTATCTGTAACTGTGATGTCTCAACAACCATCAACAGTTACAGGTAGTCTACACGAACCAGTCATGTTGGCCACTGATACATCGTATACATGGATCATGATAACTCCTTCAGCATCAGCTAAGGCCTGAAGTACTAAAGGGCCGAAACTAGTAGCTATACAAAAAATAAGATCATAAGGATAGCTGTAGGTGATTCATTTCTGACACTATGTACCTACTTCCCAATCAGATGGAGAGTGACTGCTTACTGCAAAGGTATTTTGCAACGAAACCCTTTGTTTCCTATTAGTTAAATAAGACTCAAACCATTTTGCATTGCTGGCAATGACACTATAATATTCTAATTTCCTTAAGGGAATACTGTGAATCACACAACCAAAGGCTTTTGACAAGTCACAGATAATGTCAGTAGTTTCTAATTTATTTTCTAATGAATTATGTAATTTCTCACATTACATGTAAATCGGTTTCTGTACATCAGAACTCTTAAGAAACCGAAAGTGCTACTTGGACATTGTATTATTTGCAGTTAGATGCTTAAGGAGTCACTTGAACACAACCTATTCAAACACTTTTGAAAAAGCTGGCAAATTCTGAAATTCGTCGATAGTTTGATGGTATCTCTTTAGCCTCCTTCTTGTGAAGAGGCTTAAGTTAAGCAAGTTTTAGCCAGTCTGGAAATGTTCCATTGATAAGAGACTGATTACACAAATAACTTAAGATATAACTCAACACATGTGAGTGCTCTTTGATTAACTTCGTTGATATATTATTATAACCACCAGAATACTTAGATTTCAAGGATTTTAAGATAGATGCTACTTCTTAGGGAGATGTGAGTGCTGCACAGAGTGGCCGCGCGGTTTCACGCTCCCTGTCACGGATTATGTGGACCCTCCCATTGGAGGTTTGAGTCCTCCCTCGGACATGGGTGTGTGAGTTGTTCTAAGTGTAAGTTACTTTAAGTACTGTGTAAGTCTAGAGACAGATGACCTCAGTAGTGTGGTCCCTTAGGAATCACACACAAACACACACATGTAAGTGCGATTTCCATTTTACTGAAGTTATTTGTAAAGAGTGGTCCCAGATACTCCATTGCACTGTTTATTGAACCTGATAGCGTCAAGCTGTCAGTAACAGAAACAAAGTATTTGCTTAAGAGGTTTGCAACACTACATGTACTTGTTACCAATGTCTCATTTATTTTTAGAGCTATCTCTTCCTTTTTACCCCATCTATCTCTGTTTTCACCATATATCACATAGCTATTATTTGTAGTCTGATGTAATTATCCTTTTCTCATAATAAATCGGCTTATATTTGTGGATTACTTGCTTCACTATTTTGCAGTATTCTTTGTAATGCATTACAATGCTAACATCAGAGCTGTTCCTAGATAGTAAATACAGTCTTCTTTTTGTCCCTCTTCATAATTTCATTCCTTGTGCAATTTGTGGTTTATATTTAGACTTCTGTTTGACTTACCTTTACCAGAAAACAATTTTCAAAAGAGGGAGCATCTTTAACGAATGCTTTGAATTTTCCATTTGCGTCAGAAGTAGTGTAGACATCTATCCAGCTCACGACTTTGACTAATCTCTTAAACTTCTCAATTTTGGACAGATTTATTACTCTCCTTTACTGTTAGTTTTTGTGGAATGACTTTTTTTTCTAGACTTGTACACAGCGGTCTCAGAGCATTTGCATACCATAGTTGCAAAGTTCGCAGTAGAAATTATTTGCTACTTTAAATAATGTAGGTATTACATTCCATACAAAACTCCCACATTCCATATTCACTAATTTAGCAGGAAGTGTCGCAAACAAAACCTCGCATTGTTGGGTAGATATAAGATGTATTTCTGCTTCAGATGGGTCTTCTAGTGTCTACAAGCTATTTTTTGTTGTTAAAATAAAGTGAGTAAATATGTATATGCCACAAGAGAATCGCAAATAAAATTTCCTGTAATATATAATTTCATACCACCTATGGTACTTAATAAAATGAAGAAAGACATGCATAGTGTTATTTTTTAGATATTGTTGGTTTTAATGCCCCTAAATATGCTCCCTATTCCAAAAACTATGTTAGAAATCAATATAAACAATATTATTCACAATCATTCGGTATGGTACTCGGAAGTGTAGCCTGCTGGCTGCTTGTGGTGTATTTTTTTTGTTATCGTTCGTTTTTATGGCACTACATACGCTCCCTATTTCAGAAAGTTTTATTTATTTTCTTTACATGTCAAGTTCCGTAGGAAAAAATTGAGGAGAAAATCTCCAAGGTCATGGAATTTGTCAGTACATGAAATTAAAACATAAAAGTAATAACAGATAAAAATAAAATGTTTATGAACCCAAAAAAGTCAGTCCATAAGTTTAAGTAAACGCAATCAACAATACAAGAAGAAGCAGCTTAATTTTCAAGGAACTCCTCGACAGAGTAGAAGGAGGAACTCATGAGGAAACTCTTCAGATACGATTCGAAAGTGTGTGGATTACTGCTAAGATTTTTGAATTCGAGAGGTAGCTTATTGAAAATGGATACAGCAGTATATTTGCACAGCTTTCTGCACAAGAGTTAAGGAAGCCCTATCCAAATGCAGGTTTGAGTATTAACTGAGTGATAACAGGTTATTCTTGAGAATAACCTAATATTTTTAACAAGAAATGACAGTACGGAATATATATATATATATATATATATATATATATATATATATATTGAGAAGCCAGTGTCAAAATACCCAGACTCGTGAACATGGGTCGACAAGAGATTTGTGAACATACACCATTTATTGCTGGAACCGACCGTTTCTGAGCCAAAAATATTCTTTTAGAATGGGAGAGTTAACCCCAAAATATAATACCATACGACATAAGCGAATGAAAATAAACAAAGTAGACTAATTTTCATGTCGAACAATCACTAACTTCAGATACTGTTTAAATTGTAAAAATTGCAGTGTCAAGTCTTTGAACAAGATCCTGAATGTGGGCTTTGCATGACAGTTTTCTATCTATCAGAACACATAGAAATTTGAACTGTTCAGTTTCACTAATCGTATGCCCATTCTGTGAAATTAAAACGTCAGGCTTTTGTTAAATTGTGTGTTAGAACCTATAAAACTTGGTCTTACTGTGATTAAGCATTCGCTTATTTTGTGCCAGCCAAGAACTTAGGTCATGAACTGAAGTATTTGAAACCGAGCTAATTTTGCACACAACATCCTTTACTACCAAGCTAGCGTCATCAGCAAACAGAAATATTCTAGAGTTACTCGTAATTCTAGAGGGCATATCATTTATATAAATAAACTGATCCCTGGGATACTCTTCACTTGACCATACCCCACTCAGAGCCCACATCACAGCCATTCTCAACATTCTAAATAACGACATTTTGCAGTCTGCTGCTAAAGTAAGAGGTGAACCAATTGTGAGCTGTTCTCCTTATTCTCTAATGGTACAGCTTCTGGAGCAGAATTTTGTCATTAACAAAGTCAGAAGTCTTCGTTAAAGCAAAAAATATATGCCTATCGTTCGAAACGTTACAGTTAGCCTTCTGCCGCCGAGCAGTGTGTCAGCAGTGCACAAGTAGCAGCAAGTGGCTTATTTAGCGTTCATATAATGATAGTAGTCAAGTTGAAAATTTGTTTGAGTGTTCTTAGCGCACTTGTTTAGTTAAATCCACCAAATCATTGTGTGGTTTCGTATTTAGCAGGGGCAGATTTGCATTTTGATATCTGTGACATGTAAAGTCGTGTAGTCGTCTGTCATTTGTTTATTTCTTTCAAATAGTGTTTGTACGTTACTGTCAGTACTGTTAGCCTTCTGCCGCCAAGCAGTGTGTCAGCAGTGCGCAAGTAGGTGCATTGCTGCATTTTCTAGGCAGTCTTGTATTTTAATAACCGTTTAAATTTTGTGTCGAAATGTTTGTGCTCTCTGTAGACTAGTTCAGACGTTCTTTGCACAACAGTATTTAGCATGGATAGGGACTGTGACTGCTGTGTTCAGATGCAGGCTGAGTTGGCATCCCTTCGCTCCGAGCTTCAGGCAGTGTTGGCTTCGGTCACACAGCTTGAGGCTGTTTGTCGGGGACAGCCAGCTCGTTTCACGCATCCCCCGATCGGACTACGGCTGTGGCTCCCCAGGATACTGCCCATATTGAGGCTGACCTCTCACCCGTGGTAGAGTGGGAGGTCGTCTCGAGGTGTGGCGGGGGACGAAAAACATTTCGGAGGGCTGAACGGAAGGCCTCTCCAGTTTGTCTGACTAACCAGTTTCAGTCTCTGTCTCCAGCTGATACTGATCTTTGGCCGGACATGGCTGCTTGTCCTGTTCCAGAGTTTGCCCCTCAGTCTGCAAGATCCGGGCGGTCGCAGAGGATGGGCTTACTGGTAGTTGGGAGCTCCAACGTCAGGCGCATAATGGGGTCCCTTAGGGATATAGTTGCAAGGGAGGGGAAGAAAACCAATGTGCACTCCGTGTGCATACTGGGGGGGAGTCATTCCAGATGTGGAAAGGGTTCTTCCAGATGCCATGAAGGGTACAGGGTGCACCCATGGAATACCGTTTTTTGTACATAGCTACTCTCGTACCCCTCAAGGAGCTCATTGGAAAACAGCCAGCAAATCTCTGTTCTGGTAAAGTGAGCCTCTGAATTGACAAGTTATTTAAGTGGTGCTTCGACATACTAATAATTTCAGAGTCAGCATCTATAGGCATTTCACTAACTTTATCTTTAAGTGAGTTACAAATCAATATATACGACGTTATTTGTTGAAGAGTGCAGAAAGTTGAAATAAGCAGTTCTCATAATATGCAAAGATCAGCACATTCCTCAAACTGGGAACTATCAAGAATGGGGTTCCACAAGGCCATTAATAAATATAGACATTAATCAGAAGCATATAGCCAAGATCATCCTGCAGGCATTTATTTAAGGATCTAGGGATATTCACAGTAGCTTCTCAGTATATATACTCTGTTATGAAATTTGTTATTAACAACCAAACCCAATTCAAAAGTAATAGCAGTGTGCATAACTATAATACTAGGAGAAAGGATGATCTTCACTATTCAAGATTAAATCTAACTTTTGCAGAGAAAGGAGTGAATGATGCTGCCACTAAAGTCTTTGTTCACTTACCAAATAGTATCAAAAGTCTGACAGATAGCCAACAAGTATTTAAGAAGAAATTAAAAGAATTTCTGAATGACAACTCCTTCTACTCTATAGAGGAATTTTTAGATATAAATTAAGAAAAAAAGAAAAACCAAACAAAAAAATTATAAGAAAATTAAAAAAACAAAAAATAAAAAATTGTTATATTAACTTACTTATGTTGTTAAATTAATTTAATTATGTCATGTATTGGAAAATTTGACTCGCTCCACATCATTACGAAATATCGTATTCATGATCCATGGAACTAGTATTAATCTAATCTGATCTAATCCACTCATCCGATATGATACTCAAAAGTGCAGCTTGATGGCCGCTTGGCTCGCTGTTATCGAGTGCGTAACAGAAACAAGACAGGCTGCCTGGATGTACTGATGTTGTCTGGTGTTCCTTGTAATAAGTGGAGTATCTGGCAATTTAACTTCCATGAGTGTATGGTGCAATGCTTGGCGGCCTGTTTTGTTGGGATTGTGAACTTGTTGTCAGTTGTGACACAAATCGCTAGAAAGTAAACAGTAAGAAGACAGCAAAATATTTTTTAAAACATGTCGTTTGGCTTCGGAAGTCAAGCTATTACAACCACCGGAACGGCTTTCGGGTTCGGCGCGAAGTGAGTAAACGAAAATAGTTCACAATAAAAACTCTCGTTTGCACAGCGAAACTTTTTCCTCGACTTGTATTTATAGCATTACTGCTTGACATTGTTTCCCACATTATCTTTAAATCGTTAGCGATGACATTTCTTATTTGAAGTGTCGTTCAAGAATCTATAGTACGCTGCGCATTAAAAATTTGGACGCATCTGTAAAGAGGCAGACGAACGATTCTAAGGGGCTTGTCTATCATTTGAAAAAACGCTTCCCGGAACTTATCGTTTGTTGAGGTATCTCAATTTTAACTCGTACTGCAAAAACAGTTTTCGAGTATGATTTGTAACTGTGTCATCCCAATAACACTAGCGTATCATATTAATTGTTCGACGTTATCATAGAAATATATAAGAAAACTACAGTGGAAATTAAATACATATCCGTAAACTTGTTTTGAGGTTCCAAAAGCAGTATTGAAATATAGGCTACTGAAGTAAGATTGTCGTATTCTCAACGCATGTAAGGGCAAATTTGAGTGGCAAAAATTGTGCATTATGCATTTCGTAATTTGGAAGTAGGTAGGAGAAAAGTTTTGTTCTGAGTTTTTAATCCCTAATATGATGAGCTGTAATTTTAGTGAATATGTGAGCATCTAGTTAACACGAGGGTGCATAGAGCTTTTTATCATCGCAGCTCACGATATGGTTGTAATGGAAGTATTTGTTTCCTACACTATAAGTAAGAGTGTAGTCTGTTTTTACTAATAGATTTAGGCCTAACTCATGTAATATATTGTGGGAATTTTCTTCTTTTCAGTCTCATCTCTACTTATTGTTACTGTCACTAATGAGTACAGTCTTTTGGCAAGTTATTTTTATGCATTTCTTAGTCGTCTGTTGTCTGAAGTATATTTTTAATTTCTTTTTTAATTTGTGCACATTTCGTGTGTTGTGTCTGAACTTGTGATATCGGTTGACATTTTTGTTGAATTACACTTTTCTTAGGTATTCCAGTGTACTATTTGTGGTCTTGCAGAGTTAATTTTCTCTACTCTTTTCATTTTGTTTTCTGAGAAACAGCTAAGTGTTTTACTTAATATAGTGCATTTCCCCTCATTTAAGTAATGTGATTTGACATTTTGCACCACATTGGTTCCACTGTGTCATTTTACGGTTCTTTTTTGCATTGACATACAAATTTCGCAACGAAAATATACGACAACCTTGTTAATATTGTCATTTATTCTTCTACATTGATTACATGCAACTTCTTATTATAAATCACTTATCTCTCCAACTTTTTTACTACTCTTTGTATTATGTTGAACACCTTTTTTCAGATTATCAGCAGATGATCTCCTGAAATGGTTAGGTTCATCTACTTATGCTATTAGGGTTATTTCAAATTTTGGTGATAAATATGTCAGGAAATTAGTCTACTATGGCTGTTTTCATTCATTGTTTCCGTATGGCATCGTATTTGGGGTAATTCATCGTTAAGAGAATCGGAATAATAGCTGGAACCCATTCATGATCACCTTGCAGACATATATTCAAGGAACTCGGGATATTCACAGTACTTTTGCAATACATATATTCACTTATGAAAGTTGTTATTAATAACCCATCCCAATTCAGAAATGACAGTGAAGTGCGTAGCTATAACACTGGAAGAAAGGATGATGATCACTATTCTAGGTTAAATCTGACTTTGGCATAGAAAGGGGTGAATTATGCTACCACAAAAATCATTGGTCATTTGCCAGAAAGAGTCTGACTGATAGCCAACCACCATTTAAAAACAAATTAAAAGAATTTCCTTCTACTACATAGATGAATTTGTAGATATGAAGCAGTAATGGATAAAAAAAAATTATTTTGTGCAAAGAAAACTTATACTAAAGTGACACATTCCACATCATTACAAGATCTTGTATTCATGGTGTATGGGACAAGTATTGATAGTTGTATGTTCAGGTTGAACAAAAAGTCAGTGAATGACATGGGGTTTTGTTAGAACCAAAAAAATACCAACGTTCAAAAAATTTTATTAGCATAACAAAGTAAGACACAGCAAAGATGATGTTCTTTATAGGAAATGCTCAATATGTCCACCATCACTCCTTAACAATAGCTGTAGTCGAGGAATAATGTTGTGAACAGCACTGTAAAGCATGTCCGGAGTTATGGTGAGGCATTGACGTCGGATGTTGTCTTTCAGCATCCCTAGAGATGTTGGTCAGTCACAATACACTTGCGACTTCAGGTAACACCAAAGCCAATAATTGCACGGACTGAGGTCTGGGGACCTGGGAGGCCAAGCATGAAGAAAGTGGCGGCTGAGCACACGATCATCACCCAACGACGCGTGCAAGAGATATTTCGTGCGTTAAGCAGTATGGTGTTTTTTTTCCTTCTTCTTCTTCTTCTTCTTCTTCTTCTTCTTCTTCTTGTGTGTGTCAATTTTTACCCCTATATCTACATTATTCCGTGATTTATTCAGTTTTCAAATTTATACTGACTTTTTGATCACCCGGTATGTAATGATATCGTTGGGTTTGACAATGAATTTTATTGTAGTTTCAGTGGATGTTCAAATTGCTTTTCTGGTTCTTTTACATATTCTGAAACCAAATTGGTACTTGTTCTGTACCTCAATTTTTCTTACTGTCTTATCTGCACTTGAAGTATAATATGTCAGGCTGATAGTGTGGCAATTCTCAACAAACTCCTTGCATCTCCTTCATTTACATGAGGGTAATTTTCTTTAAAAAAATCTTATTTGTAACCACCTCCATATATTTTAAGGTAGGGTCCAATAACCACTTAGCTATGATATTTTCCAGCTGATTTTAGTGATTGTAAATGTGTTGCATCAGCACCTTCTGTTCTGTCATTTTCTACCCATTATTTAGGCAGCTTCTTTTTTTCTCCTTTCACATTTCATAGCTGCTCTTTTCTGTTGGGATGACTTTGATGAACTACTGTTTGCCACTTTTCTCATTGAAGAGTGATTTGTATATAATGAGTTAACTTCTTAATTTTTAATGATTAAAACCTGATCTTAATCTTCCAACCCATCACATCATTTTTTCCCCCATTACCAAATCTATTTAAATATATTTAGTCCCTCTTTCACACATTCTTATTTTGGTACTTTGCATTTGTTGTTTTCCTTTTGAAGCAAATATACTGCTTGCTTCACATAATGTCGTTGGTAATCTTCTGTTGCCTTGCTTCATGAATGTGCTGAAATGTTTTGAGTTTTTCTCGAAATATTTGTTATGTTTTTCTAATTTTGAAAAAAGTCATTGCTCTTCTTAGTTTGTACCTGTCACAGAAAGAACTATAGTATCTCTAGCAAGGTCCCCCCCCCCCCCCCCCCCCCCACACACACACTCTTCATTTCTAGGCTGTACAGTAATACTGCCTTCCTTTCCCCCCTGTCATATCAATTTCTGGCTCCCTGGAATTCCGTATCCTCTCTTGTCACTTCCTCAACCTACTGCACATGCTAGTTTGTCATTAACTTGTGAAGCCGGTGTGTTGAAGTGCTAAATGGAAATGTTATTCTGTTTTCTAGTGCTGCTGTTGTTATTCTCTAGTCAACTGATAAAAAGTCATTATCTAGATTACATTTCTTTTGAGCAGCTTCCATTAAGGCTACTTCTCTCTCCATGTTCTCTTAGTTGTCCGTAATTTCTTCTAAGATGTCGCATTCCAGTTTTAACCAAATAAATCTTATTCACAAATGTATTCCTATAGTTGATTTTGTAAACAAGTTTTTCTACAGGAAATAGTTTTGCAGTTGTTATCAGCTTGTGCTTCATAAAGAACTATCTGAATAGCTAATATTATATCGCATAATGGTTTATTTGCTTGCTTGCTGTTCTAAATGTGTAATTGGTTTTAATTGTAATATGTTGTAACCTACAGAACCTATTAGTAGTAGATGTCAGCTTTTTCTTTTAATGTAATTATGATATGTTTGCAAATTATCTTTTACATTACAAGTTGAACAACTTCTTACTGTTGTGGGATGAACATATTTGATAATGTATGGTAGGTGTTGTAGGTGCACATTAAATTTAAGATCTTATTGTAAACAAAGAAAAGCATGGAGTTCAAGCTCTCCATTTCTTTATTTTTGTTTATTTTTTTTTTTTAATTTTTTACCCTCTACGCTTCTTGGCTTATATCCACAGCTTGCAATGATGTGTCGTGTGTCAGTATAATCCCATTTAATAAATTTTTCTACAAAAAGCATGCGTATATGCTGGCCATTAACAAAATTGGATTTTTAATTTTAATCTTAATTGACAACATGTGATAAATGTAACCCACCACGTGGAAAGTATCTACTCAGAAATTCATCTGTAGGGTAGGGAGAGGTGTGAAGTAGAAATTATTTCAGTTTGTTTTTAAAAATTTCATTATCTGCCAGAATGAGGATGGTAAAGGCTGTTGGTTTCTTATATTTTTGAAGAGTTCTATGGCATTATTTCAAATAGCGCCTAATTAGGTAAATGTAGATGAAATGTGCTTGTAAAAGCCCCAACCCCACAATGGTTGCATTGCGTGCCAATGTTGGTAACAACTCATGTGATGAACAATGAGAATTGAATACAACAAATTGTGAGTCAGTTGATAGTAGCCAGTCACAATGCTTTTTTGTAATTTGCTATGTTTCCTGTTTAAATTTAGCTGGTATTTTGTTCTTTTAGTTTAGAATTTGATGGAATTTTCAGTAAAATAAAGAAGAAGGTATACAAGTACCTTATTGCCATGACAGATGTGTTTATCTCGGGCTGTGCTAAACGCGATTCTGTGTGGCAGTCTGCCACATTCCCACCTAACCTAGGTCTCAAGCTACACAAAACATCAGTCTGTCAGCATATCTAGTTTTCTTCCATATTCCCATACCAAAAACAAATGTGATCAATTGGTGTCTCCCAATCAAAGAAATCATTAGTTTGAAGGACTTGCACTGGCTAGTGTATACTATTGCTTGACGACCAACATCAACAAATTACCAACATCGGGATGCAATGCAAGTGCTGTGGACACAGTGAGTGCACTTTATCCAACTGATTCTTCACATTGATTTCCATAAGAGAGTAAATGTTTTGCGAGGCTGCTGTTAGTATGTTTAATTATTTAAACTGTTACCATAGTATGGGGTGAGACTATATTTTTTAAGATTTTTGCTTCCAGGACTACATTTCCCTAGGATTCTTCCAACGAATCTTAGTATGGCTTGTGCCCTTTCTGTGATTATTGTTATATGGTCGTTCCATTTTTAAATCACTCTGTATGCATATGCTTAGGTATTTTGTGAAAATAACCCATCTCCAGTGATTGTTCTGCAATCTTGTAATCCTACATGAATTTTGGTTTTGTTTAGTTTTCATTTGTGTGTGATACTTTGGCTACATTTAAATTTGCAGCAAAGCTCTCATTGTTTTCGTACCACTTTTCTAATGCAGCTGCCAAACCACAGTGAGTCTTTTCCATCCGTCACAACTCTGTTCAGCACATACCTGCCTAAAGAATGTCAATGCACAATGCTCTTGAATATTGTCCATTGATACTCATATTGTTGGTGGTGGAGTTGAAATGTTCGTGCTGACCTCTTTGGTAATCAGCAAGCTGTTAGTTTCCTGATAAGGCATTTGGAGCAATTTTGAACGATTCCCTGTCCCTAACATCTGCTCTAATCACTTAGGTCCCTCAGTCTATAGCTGTTAAGTTAAAAATCTCCACCTAGAACTGGCACAGTCTTGAAATGTACACAAAATATTCTCAATGTTTCCTCTCAAATGTTCAGGCATTACTGCCGCTGAAGTAGGAAGTCTATAAAAGGGACATTCCATGTCAAATGTACTCAATTTTAATTTGAATTTTATCTCACTATATCAGGTCTTGATAAAGCTTGCCCCAGAGGTAGCCTGCATATAGGTAAAGAACCAATTTTATTAAAATACAGTGACCCAATTTGAAAATGAGTGATGCGAATTTGTCAATAATTCCCCACTACCATAATTTGAAACTGGTGTAACAATTCACCCATGTGAACCAAAATGATGGGAGAAGTTTTTCAAATGTAAATAAAAATTTAAAATAAAGGCAGCTGATAGTGAAACACGCATTTTACACATTACTTGACGGCTGTTGGTAGTCACCTTTCAAAATTTAAATCTTTAATTTATCAAAGACAGCTTCGAGAATTTTCAAAAAAAGTATAAAACACCTCACATTATTGTTGACTATTTCCCTGAGTATGAAAGTGGGCCTGTCAGGGGTTCACAATTGTATAAAATTTAAAAAAATACATATTTTGCTAAAAAATGACATTTTTAGATGTAATAGCATTTATAGACATAATTGGAAAAATTCATAACTTATCCATAAATAAATTTTCATTTGTTCCATAAATTTTTTTTATCGTGAGGATAGAAGCTGAACCAATGAATTAAAAATGGGCCCATGGCCGGAACTTTAACCCCAGGTCTTCTGCTTATTAGGCAGATGTGCGAACCATTAAGCCACCATAGAGTTATGGCTATATGTTTAAAATGTAGTTAGTGACTGTTGTGATGGGTGATTATTTCATTAGACCTACTAAAAATAAAAGTTTTTTAATTAATTGGTATTCTAATGTAACCCAATAAAAAGTACACTACAAAATGCATTTAGCAGTAATATGGTCAAAAATATGACTTTTCAACTGTTGGTTTCAGTAAACTTAGAAACAATGCAGGATACCTCATCAGAGTTCAATGAATGAGTTTCAGAAAAATTGACTGCATTGATACTGCATGATTTTCTAGCCGAGTTCTTTTGTAATTAAAGTTAAGGAAAGCTTGAATGAGGCCGACTTTTCTTAGAATTATACTTTTGATATTATGAGAAGGAAAGTTGTCAGTCACCGAAAAGCAGAGATGCTGAGTCGCAGACAGGCACAACAAAAAGACTGGTCTAAGGCATTAGATAACATTCCCCATATATCCTGCACTTCTGAAATAAAATGTAGGTAAAACCTGGTAATTGGGGCCTTGTGTAAACAAACTGAAAGGGGCTTAGACTTAACAAAGTAAGTAAAAGTAAATGACTGAACGCAGAGATCAGAGGTATGGCCAAGTGAACATAGAATACAGCATCTGTTGGTGCAGTGGCTTGATGCCCCATACTTACCATGCATGTACTCACAAATAGTTGAGCCCATTGAGTGGATTAACTAACACACAATCACTGGTTTTCAAACAGCTCTTTTGGTGTGGTAACTCATAATCCAAAGATAGTGCAGCTACTGATTCTGGTGTGTCACTGTATAATGTAACTGTGTTTGAAAATATTCCACAAGTAAAGCTTTTTTCATCTGATGAATACAATTGTTGAGGAGAGGAGAATTTGAAATATATTATTCAAGTGAAGGAAAATGTTCTTCCTGAAGTCCTGAAAAGCTATTGTACCTAATTTCTTCAAAAAGTTTTCCACATTAAAAATAGACATTTGTATTAGTACTGTACTTCACTGTCCTAGCTACAAATGCAGCTGTATATTCAACTATGTGATTCACATACAAAGTGAGAGAAGCTCAATAAGGTATGCCAACATGTTCATGATTTACAAGTATTAGTGCAGTTTCTAGAACAGATGGCAACTCATTACATTTTCGTGATTATTTGATGTTACACTAAGGATTGTGATAGTATCTATGGCAGGGCAATTAGTGCCAGTAGATGTACTAAACTAAATGTATGCCGAACATCTCTTGAAAGCAGCTTCAAACTACTGCCGTGCTGTGGGATTGTTGTCCTGCCCCTCCTATGATGTCTCACAGCACTATAAAACAAACACTTCCAGGTGGTCTTGACTGAGTTTATGTTTGTAAGAAAATCATTTGGTGCAGTTCTTCTTGTGATAGTCTTATATGCAGTTAATGAAGAATAGAGACATATTAATTATATGTATTGCAAGCAGTTCTTTTTGTTGGTTGCACCAGTAACGTTCCCTCGTCTGATTGTTTTAATGTAATTAGCCATATCTTTTCTTTACTTTACATATAGGCATACATCGCTGTACATATTTGTGCCCAAGGATCTTTTGAATCCCTTTCAAAATATTCTCTGCTGTTTAAAATGTCAAATAAGTCATTAATTAACCTGGCAAATTTCACTTTTTCATCACAGCCCCGAAACTGGAAATAGGCCTGATTTTCATCATGACATCGGAAGTCACTGGCATCAATTTCACTTAATGTCTGTACACTGAGTTTAATCTTCATTGTGCCAATTAATATGGAATTTTATTAGTTTTGTACTTAAATACAATTCCTCTTGAGCCCATAATTTTTATAGTTCAACAAAAAAATCCACTTCATTAGGCTATCTTCACTGCAGAATTCCTCATTTGTGGAAAGACAATTTCTAACAAGTTTTAGCATGTAACAAGCATCTAATGGGCTTACAAACCATAATTTCATCCTGTCTGGACTAAATTCAGCTCCCAAATAATGAGTAATTGACAAATTAGCAGCTGCACCATCAAATGATGGGGTGAGTACATTAATTCCAATCTGTTTTAGAAAATCAAGACAATCCATAAATTGCCCCTTTTCACTAACAGGCAAACCACTTGTCAGGAAATACTCCATGGGAATTTTCCAGTTGTCATCCAGTGCTACAACCATGAATACCAAGGCACCTTTTTCTTCAGGTCAACTGTAGGAAATTATTTTACTATTGTAGTTTCAGTCTTTGGGCCATTGTGAAATGATACTACAAAAACAACAAGAAAAGAACAAACAAAAAACTAAACTACAGAATGTACAGCCAGAGTTGCACAAACACCACGAAAATAAGAGAAATTAGGGATCATATGCATTTATGTAGACGGTCGCTTTTCTTTTGTTTTATTTGGTAGTGGAACAGGAAAGAAAGAGACTAGTTGTGGTACACCGTACCCTCCGCCACCCACAGTGCAGTGGCTTGGGGAGTATAGAAGTACATGGATATGAACATGCCCTCAGATAATAGTACACTACAAAATGTGGTGAAAATAACACATCACTTAAATTTTGTTTTAGCACATGTCATAATTTGAAATCCTCAAACATGTGTACATCATCAGAAATAAGACTTTTGACTTTAGAAATAGGGCAACACCAGACGAGTGCGAAGCTATGTGCGTCATTGAAATGATGTAAATTACATGAACTGTTGCCAAATGTTTCAGTTCAGCCAAATATGTATTATGTTGATAGCCCTAACTAAAAGATCAGTAAAAACTTGACGTGCCAGTTATATGGTATAAACATCTGAAAAATTGTACACTGTGCGCAACTTGTAAGGGTGCATGTGACATTAAGAATGTTAAGATTCTGTAGAATGGGGTATTTGTTTCTTTTGACATCACAAATATGTACACAAATATTGCAGGTTAAAGAGACAGTTGAAGTAATTAGAGCGGGTTTAATTATGTGCAAACTCACAAGGGCAGATGTTTGCAAATTTGTCGTCTTATTAGAGTTACTCACCTCCCCAACATCGAAGAAAATTCAGTACTGTAAGCGATGTATCAGTGGTTCATTAGTACTTTCTGAGGGATTTGTTACCAATGTAGATATAATGCACAACTAACTTAATAGCCTGCACCCCTGTATAAAATTTATGGAAGAAATGGGAGTTAACAAAAGTACAACTTTCCTAGATGTCCAACTATCAAATATTGACAACAAATTTGAAATATTTTGCTAGCCAGTCACCATGAATTGTACTGTATGTAATGATTTTTTCCATTCAGTGTGCCATAAGCGAGCCTATTTTAATTGTGTGATGCAAAGACTAAACAACGTGCCACTAGATGATGATGATGAGGAAATAAAAAGAACCGGTTGTCTTGCAAGGAGTAGCTATAGTGGTTTCAGGGGAAATGATCACTGGACTAAGTGAGTGGAAAGTTAAAACAAACATGGCAGATATAACTGATGAAGTGACAGTAGAAAGTACCAGGTACAAAAAGACTCACGTTTGCCTAACTACCATACTTAGGTGCAGTCCCAGGCAATATCGCACTAGTTGGTTGGTTGTTTGGGGGAGGAGACCAGACAGCGTGGTCATCGGTCTCATCGGTGTACGGAAGGGTGGGGAAGGAAGTCAGCTGTGCCCTTTCAGAGGAACCATCCCAGCATTTGCCTGCAGTGATTTAGGGAAATCACGGAAAACCTAAATCAGGATGGCCGGACGCGGGATTGAACCGTCGTCCTCCCGAATGCGAGTCCAGTGCCTTACCACTGCGCCACCTCGCTCGGTCGATCGCACTAGTATTCAAGAAAACTAATGTAGGGACCAGTTTTTATATAGATAATACATTAGGCAAGAAAATCAGACAAGGCACTGGTACACCAACCACTTTGCCAGTCGTGGGGTCTACAGAAAAGACTAGCACATGCACGGGAATAGTGGACAAACGGAGAGGGTGTTCAGTGGTGGGTCTGAGGATGTATTAGGCAGAAAGAGAGTAGTAACTCTACCATAAGCAAACATCTCAGTGAGAACAAACATACTGTGAGGTACATAGATTCAGCCCTTCCAATACGGTATGCAGTGCCTAAAAGCAGAATAATGGATGTTCTTGTAGAAATAGAAATTCACAACTACATCAGAGATAATCCCAACGACTTGCTTATGATCAAACTTATATAAGAAATGGTAAATTTATAGATAACTTCCAGTCTGCTTTTAAGTGCAAATGATGGAAAGTATAATGGCACTAAGATGCTTCATTTTTTTCTGATGTGATACAGGTTTACTGCCCCAACATTCTGTACAGAAAAGTTTATATCATGATTTTATAATATGTATGGTACTAATGACATTTTTATTTGATGATATGGGAGAGTCATATGTGCTATGACTTCTATTTTATCTTTATCTTACTTTTAGAATATATTATGTGGTGTATTTTACCAGGTCTTCATAAATGAAAATAAAGTTTTATAAGTGTTTCCACTGTTTCCTATTGCAGTGCAATTTTTGTACATAATGAGAGAGAATAGAGTGCACTCCCATATGTTTTATGTTTTTGATTTAATTTATGATCTGTATTTCATTTTATCTTTAAAAGTGTGTCTTGTCTTATCTGTTATAGTAGTGAATCATAATATGGCGTTATTACTTTTACCTTTTTCCTTATAAAATTTTAAGCACTTCGGAACTGTATTATTATTATTTGTACATATGATTTTACATAATTGCATTAGATTTACCATATTAGAGCTTAGTAAAAATACTTTACTATATTTAAGGGTTTGCATCTCATCATCATGTATTTTCTGTTTGCTGTGTTGCTCTGTTGGCTGTTTCATGGACAAGCATTTTGTGCCTTCTATATTTTTATTCATTTGCAATGTAAATGCAGGGAAAATGATATGTAAGATTACTGTTGCCATGTTCTGTATCAGTAAGCAAACCACTGTAAGATCTTTAGGACAGATAAGATAAGTAGTTTAATCCCACTCCCTTGTAACTAAATTTCCGTAACCTGGCTCCTTGTACCTCATGGCCAAGTCACATGAAAAGCTGTGTGTTGCCAACAGATTGAAAACAAAGTTATGGTATGAGGCTTAGAGTTGTTATTGCTGGACTGTACTATCTCTGATAAGTTAACAGGGTAACAGTTCACATAATTTAAATAATTTCCACAATGTACAGAGCTTTGCACTCTTTTGATGCTACTGTATTCCTATATTCAGAAAGCTTTGTTCTGACGATGATGTGTATACATGCCAGAGGATTTTAATTCTGACCTGTGCTGAAGAGAAATTCAAGCGATGTGTTATTTTCATCTTTTTTTTTGTACTGTCTGATGGCATGATTGTGCAGCTCTGTCTATACTCACTGTGCTTCATTTATTGTATATTTTTTTAGCTTTTGATGTAGGACTTGATAATGACACAGAGGCTGAAATTGCAATAGTAAAATAAATAATTTCTACAATCACCGATGAACATGTCTTTCAAAAAATATTACATTACTGTGAACCCAGAAGTCATTCTGTGTGTATTCTAATGAGCATTTCATCCATCATGAGAAACAACTGTCTTGTTCATGACAGTCATGTGGTATCATTTCAGGATCAATGCAGTTTTTGCTGGTTTACCATTTACTCCTTGGTACAGTTTTTGTAAGGTAGTGGGATGTGGTGAAGCATTGTGGGGAAAAAAAAAACTTCTGACTTTGTTATAGGCTTGACTTAAAAAATAAGAGTAGACAAAGGTAAATTTCTCCTTTTGATGCTGGGCAACCTCTAGAAGAAGAAGATTCTAATAAAAGAAATGGAACAGTTTTTACTAAGACATGAAACATATATTTGGACAAAAATGAAAACATGCACACAACTTATTTGTACAAAAATCCCCATTTACAGTAATTGTCATAAGTATATAATAGGTGTAGATTACTGCTGTCAAGCTCATATACTTGTCTGTTTGAAAGACTAAATGTATACACACAAAAACAGTAACCAATGTTGCACTATTAGTTACTGTGTAGAACTCTTTAATATTGCAGCTTTGTATAGGTAATAAGACAAAAAATGTGTAATTGCTGGTGTACCTCTAATATATCGGCTGTACTTCCAGTAATCCTCTGTGCTTCCATTTTAAATCTGACAGCAGTGTTTCAGCAGTACTGGATTTGTTTGCTAAATGGTGGCAGTTTTACATTAGTAAATATAAATTCTCCTTAGTCTCTTCAAGCCTATTTCTAGAGACTTTCACAAAATTAGTATTTTATTTCGTGTCATAAACCTATACATGTGGTTTTCTGAATATTCGTGCCTTATTTAGTTGCTGACCATGGGACTAAAAAAGCAATATGTTGACAAAATTTTCTGAGCTTATTCTGAACATAAATTTAACATTTACTACTAGCAACAAAAATCATAGGGGCTACAGTTCTTACAATTTGAATCAGTAACTAGCAGTGCACTGATGACAACAAATGTTATTCAGTAATACTAGTCATAATGTTCCTACATAGATTTTTATACAAACTAAACCAAACTTGTACTAAATGTAGTTCCAAATGGAATGAAATTATATGTTTAAGTGATTGAAACTAGTTCTCATTAGTCATGTTTATGAGAATACTTCATTTTCTGTAGTAAATTATGGACATTTGACTTAGCTGGTGGTTTCCTCGGTTCTTCTTTAGATGCTAAGTGCTGAAAAAAATCTAAAATTGATGGTACAACACCTGGGTTCAGTTCTCTTCTAATAAACCAAAGCTCTCAATGTCGAAACTGCTGTTGAAAAATGTATGCTCTTTGTCATTGTGTAGAAGTTTGGTTTAAAATTCTCCATTTTCAGAGTGACTGTTCGAACATTCCTCCCTGTCCTAACATTCCTTCGTATTTCATCAGCAGGAAAACTGAAACCAGTCAAACAGTGAAAACAAGTTCTGATACTAAACAGAAAAAAATAAGGACCTTGGGGTTAATATTCATAAATTTTCATATTTATTTTAGTGAGATATAGAGTATACTGTCCCTTATCATTCATGTCATAATATTTAAACAGAAATAAATGCTATCAGTTAGAAAAGACTGTTCGCATTTGCTTTGTGACAACATTACTCCTTTGCTTCAGCCTGTAAATATGTTGACTTAGTCTCAAAAAATGGGTTCAATAATCTTTTTGCACTTTTAAAACCTCTTTACTCGTGGAACAAAATATCTATTGATGTGTAAAATGTCGTGCAAAATTTCACCTCTGTAATAAAGAAACCCTAACTGAAAATACTACAGTTAAGATAAATTGAACATTATTCCAGAACTCACCTGGAAGTATGTATAGTCTGTGCATGCAACCACATAAACTTGGTTTCTTGCCCTTTTTCACATGACTTAGATGTTGGCTACATTATAATGAAGTTATGTGTAGTCTATTTTACTTATATTCTAAGCCGGATACCCAGCATGGCAGCCAGTCCTACATGGAGTGTCATCAGGTACGTACACAGTGACAGCCCCCTAACCATGCGAGGAACACACTGTTGATGCCTGCATTGTTTCCTGCTACGGTCGCAGGTTCGAATCCTGCCTCGGGCATGGATATGTGTGATGTCCTTAGGTTAGTTAGGTTTAAGTAGTTCTAAGTTCTAGGGGACTCATGACCTAAGATGTTAAATCCCATAGTGCTCAGAGCCATTTTTTGCATTGTTTCCTCCCAAAGACTGCCCAGAAGTATGTGTGTATATTATGTGGGCACAAGAGAATTCTGGACAGCAATGCATTGGCTGTTGCTTAGGCAAGATGGCACCCGTGGGAAGAGACTCCAGTCGGAGTGGTCCAAGTTGAATCACACTGATCGCTGTAGGGGTCCAGCAGCCTCATCAGAATGCCTTAACACAAAGGGAAATAAGCACCATACATTTCCCTCATTAGGTATGAATTGAGATGAAGATTGATCCATCAAACAAGGGGAGACACATATGCTTAAATTCCTGTTCTACACCAGGGCTGACTGTGAATTTTTCACAAGTACCATGCCATTATTTTTTGTGGAGGAAGCTGGAGACAACTACAGTCATATCACCTCAATAAACGAAATAGAGAACAGATCTTTAATAATTAAAACAGTATAAATTTAAGCTACAACAAACTTTGACATCCCAGTCACAATTACTCTGCATAGGAACCTGAATATGGTCAAGGGTATAATCTTTTGCCAGGACCTTATACTTCAAAGACAGGGAATTGTGTGCTAATTTGTTATAAGAATGTGTACATTTTGTCCATCAGGTCAAATTAGGACCTGAAGATAATAAAGTAGACTTGGGAGCATCTATCATGGGTTTTGAGGGCAACTTACTACTGGGTAAAGTTAAGATTATGATTTTCTGGTATGATTTAAAACTCTGCATATCTCAATGTGTATGCTTCAAGTGTATGAGATTTAGCCATATGTCTTCTAATTGTAGGAATGAGTACATCTGTGGAAATTTCAGACAACGATCACTACCTGGGGTTGACCTCTGTGCACAAACGCCTTGCTGCACCAATTGGAATGTAACAATATATGAAAGACAACAACCACTACCTGGGGTTGTCCTCTGTCTACAAACACCTTGCTACACCAATTGGAATGTAACAATATATGAAAGACAACAACCACTACCTGGGGTTGTCCTCTGTGTACAAACGCCTTGCTACACCAATTGGAATGTAACAATATATGAAAGGGATAGTTGCTACTCACCATATTGCAGAGATGCTGAGTCGCAGAAAGGCACATAAAAAGACTGTTGGAATGTTAGTTTTCATCCAACAAGGCTTATTTCAAAAATAGAACACACACACACACACACACACACAGTCTCTGGCAGCTAGAGCCAGGTGACGAAAACTAGCAACCCTGACTTCGCAGGATTTCCCCCTCCATTGCTATCAGAATCGTGCTTGTGGATCATAGCCAGTAGGTGGTGTTAAGCCTAATCAAATTGTGATTAACAATTCTAACCTTTTATTACTACAATAATTGGTAATGGTTGATGGTTGTTGTCACTTGCTCTCACTTTGCGTAGTGGTTTGCATAGCTCTTCAGAAAACTTGGTTCTGTACTTAATTACCTGCCTATTATAAGGACATAATAGACCCTGAAAGACGCTATGAGTGTGTGTTCAATATAGAAATCGTCCTTCCAACGTATATATTCCATCCCTCCTATGGATGCGGCATACTGTGAGATCATCAATTTCGTCTCATCTTTAGCCCTGCCGTTTGTTTTACTGGATGATGTTAATGTCCATAACCCTTTATTAGACAGCTCTGAGACCAAAAACCGTTGTAACGTATTAGAAAAACCATTTTTAAATATGGACCTCTGATCCTGAATAATTTCTCCCCCACTTATTTTAATCTAAGGTGAGTAAATGAAACTAGCTACTTACAAATCAATTTTTTTTTTCCAAATGCAAGTAATGCAGATATGGGACTACTCAGGAGAACATTATTATCAGGAGAAACGAAACTAGTGTTCTATGGATCGGAGTGGGGAATGTCAGATCCCTTAATTGGGCAGGTAGTTTAGAAAATTTAAAAAGGGAAATGGATAGACTAAAGTTAGATATAGTGGGAATTAGTGAAGTTCGATGGCAGGAGGAACAAGAGTTTTGGTCAGGTGAATACAGGGTTATAAATACAAAATCAAATAGGGGTAATGCAGGAGTAGGTTTAATAATGAATAAAAAATAGGAGTGCGAGTAAGCTGCTACAAACAGCATAGTGAACGCATTATTGTGGCCAAGATAGATACGAAGCCCATGCCTACTATAGTAGTACAAGTTTATAGGCCAACTAGCTTTGCAGATGATGAAGAAATTGATGAAATATATGATTAGATAAAAGAAATTATTCAGATAGTGAAGGCAGACGAAAATTTAGTGGTCATGGGCTACTGGAATTCAATAACAGGAAAAGGAAGACAAGGAAAAGTAGTAGGTGAATATGGAATGGGGTAAGGATTGAAAGAGGAAGCCGCCTGGTACAGAGCATAATTTAATCGTAGCTAACACTTGGTTTAAGAATCATGAAAGAAGGTTGTATACACGGAAGAGGCCTGGAGATACTGGAAGGTTTCAAATAGGTAATTAATGGTAAGACAGAGATTTAGGAACCAGGTTTTAAATTGTAAGACATTTCCAGGGGCAGGTGTGGACTCTGACCACAGTCTATTGGTTATGAACTGTGTATTAAAACTGAAGAAACTGCAAAAAGGTGGGAATTTAAGGAGATGGGACATGAATAAACTTAGAGCCAGGGGTTCTAGAGAGTTTCAGAGAGAGCATTAGGGATCAATTTACAAGAACAGGGGAAAGAAGTACAGTAGAAGAAGGATTGGTAGCTTTGAGAGATGAAATAGTGAAGGCAGCAGAGGATCAACTAGGTAAAAATATGAGGGGTCGTAGAAATACTTGGGTAATAGAGGATATATTGAATTTAATTGATGAAATGAGAAAATATAAAAAAAGGAGTAAAAGAATCAGGCAAAAAGGAATACAAATATCTCAAAAGTGAGATAGACAAGAAGTGCAAAATGGCTAAGCAGCAATGGCTAGAGGACAAATGTAAGTATTTAGATGCAAATATCACTAGGGTAAGATAGATACTGCCTACAGGAAAACTAAAGAGACTTTTGGAGAAAAGAGAACTACTTCTATGAATATCAAGAGCTCAGATGGAAAACCAGCTTTAAGTAAATAAGGGAAAGCAAAAAGGTGGAAGGAGTATATAGAGGATCTATACAAGGGCAATGTACATGAGGACAATATTATGGAAATGGAAGAGGACATAGGTGAAGACAAAATGGGAGATATGATAGTGCATGGAGAATTTTAGCACGGAAAGACCTAAGTCAAAACAAGACCTTGGGAGTAGACAACATTCCATTGGAACTACTGACAGCCTTGGGAGAGCCAGCCCTGACAAAACTGTACCATCTGGTGGGCAAGATGTATGAGGTAGGTGAAATACTCCCAGACTTCAGGAAGAATATAATAACCACGGCTGCAAAATACTGACACGAATTCTTTACAGACAAATGGAAAAACTGGTAGAAGCTGACATTGGGGAAGATCAGTTTGGGTTCTGTAGAAATGTTGGAACACATGAGGAAATACTGACCCTATGACTTTTCTTAGAAGATAGGTTAAGGAGAGGCAAAACTATGTTTCTAGCATTTGTAGACTTAGAGGAAGCTTTTGACAATGTTGACTGGAGTACTCTTTCAAATTCTGAAGGTGGCAGGGGGTAAAACACAGGGAGCAAAAGGCTATTTACAATTTGTACAGGAATCGGATGGCAGTTATGAGTTGAGGGCCATGAAAGGGAAGCAATGGTTGGGAAGGGAGTGAGACAGGGCTGTAGCCTATCCCTTGATGCTATTCAGTCTGTGTACTGAGCAAGCAGGAAAGGAAACAAAAGAAAAATTTGGAGTAGGAATTAAAATCCATGGAGAAGAAATAAAATCTTTGAGGTTTGCCAATGGCATTGTACTTCTGCCAGAGACAGCAAACTGACCTGGAGGAACAGATGAACGGAATGGACAGTGTCTTTAAAGAAGGATATAAGATGAATATCAACAAAAGCAAAATGATGATGATGGAATGTAGTCTAATTTAATCAGGTGATGCTGAGGGAATTAGATTAGGAAATGAGACACTTTGATAATTGGGGAGAAAATAACTTATGGTGGTGCAAGCAGAAAGGATGTGAAATGTAGACTGGCAATGCCAAGGAAAGCGTTTCTGAACAAAAGAAATTTGTTAACATCGAGTAGATTAGATTAGATTAGATTAATACTTGTTCCATAGATCATGAATACGACACTTCGTAATGATGTGGAACGTGTCAGGTTAATGAAAGATGTCTGTACAAGAAATTACATTACACAAAATATTGCATGACACTAATGATTAAGTGTTTTTTTTTTTTTTTTTTTTTTTTTTTTTTTTTTTAATACTTACTTTATATCTAAAAATTCAGCCAATGAGTAGAAGGAGTTGTCATCTAGAAATTCTTTTAATTTATTTTTAAATGTTAGTTGGCTATCTGTCAGGCTTTTGATGCTGTTTGGTAGGTGCCCAAAGACTTTTGTGGCAGCATAATTTACCCCTTTCTGTGCCAAAGTCAGATTTAACCCTGCATAGTGAAGATCATCCTTTCTCCTGGTGTTATAGGTATGCACACTGCTATTACTTTTTAATTGGGTTGGATTATTATCAACAAATTTCATAAGGGAATATATATACTGTGAGGTTACTGTGAGGATCCCTAGATCCTTAAATAGATGTCTGCAGGATGACCGTGGGTGGGCTCCAGCAATTATTCTGATTACACGTTTTTGTGCAATGAATACTTTTCTACTCAACGATGAATTACCCCAGAATATGATGCCATACGAAAGCAGTGAATGAAAGTAGGCATAGTAAGCTAATTTACTGAGATTCTTATCACCAAAATTTGCAATAACCCTAATAGCATACGTAGCTGAACTCAGACGTTTCAGCAGACCATCAATGTGTTGCTTCCAGTTTAACCTCTCATCAATGGACACACCTAAAAATTTTGAAAATTCTACCTTAGCTACAGACTTCTGTTCAAATTCTATATTTATTACTGGAGTTGCGCCATTTACTGTACGGAGTATAGATTTAAGTGTCAGGAACTCTTTTCTAAAAGTACTTGTATCGAGTGTAGCCATGTATGGATGTGAAACATGAATGATAAATAGTTTAGACAAGAAGAGAATAAAAGCTTTTGAAATGTGGTGCTACAGAAGAGTGCTGAAGATTAGATAGGTAGATCACGTAACTAAGGAGGAGGTACTGAATAGATTTGGGAAGAAGAGGAATTTGTTGCACAGCTTGACTAGAAGAAGGGATTGGTTGGTAGGACGTGTTCTGAGGCATCAAGGGATAACCAAATTAGTATTGGAGGGTAAGAATCATCGAGGGAGACCAAGAGATGAGTACACTAAGCAGATGCAGAAGGATGTAGGGTGCAGTAGTTACTGGGAGATGAAGAAGCTTGCACAAGATAGAATCGCATGGAGAGCTGCATCAAACCAGCCTCTGGACTGAAGATCACAACAAGTATGCAGATACATATTGATACTTTGAGCAGCATCAAGTAGAACATGTAAATTTGTTGTTTGCACAATTTTAATGATGATATCAAGCAGATGGCATCTCAATACAGTGTCTTAATAAAACTTGGAAGTTTCCTTCAACTCTTTGATGCAAATCAATGGGTATGTTGGCAATATATTGACAAATTTTGTTCTTCAGGTAAGCCAGAGTTGTAGGTTGATCACTGTAAAAATATGATTTTAGAAATTAGGTGACCTTGCTGGGCAGTGCAAATCTCCCCTCAAGGATATGAGGTATTCTGGGAAGCATGGCCGCAAAACAAGCTTTGACATATGCAGGGTGTGTGGCATGGCATTGTCCTGCTGGAACTGTACATCTCACACAGCCATCTCATTGAATGTTGGCAGGTAAACTCTTCAATTGTGTGAATGTAATGGTCAGAAGTCATTTGGGGGGGGGGGGGGGGGGTTGAAACACCACACACACTGTGCATATATGGATTCAGTTGGGGGTATTAGTTCTTCGTGGTGGATTCACCTCATAGAATGAGCGATTCCTAAACGGCTGTAAGAAAAGCAGCCTTGGCAGCCCTACCTTCTCTAATGTGCCTACCCCCACCCTCCGCAGAATGACAGTTGCTTCAGGTGCCCAAATTCAAACAAATCAGTTGCTCTGCCCTACCCTGTATAACTTATGGATCCATTTCAGCTGATGACAACATTGTGTTTAGCCTTAGTTTACCCTTTTCTTTGATGAACTTCAGGGTAGTGTCTGCTATGTGTTCATTTTATCCCCCACACCAGTACTCATCTGAATCGCCCTGCCTTGGATTCTTAAGGCTGCTGATTGGCACACTTTTTGCACTTGTTTAATGCTTAATGTAACTCACAACGAGACTGTTGAAGAGGCCCATAGACCACCAAGATCATAAGTCGCTATTGCGTGATGTGTGTGTAGCGTCCTGCTGTTGGCAGGAAAGAACTAACAGCCAATTTGCCATTTTATTACAATTAAAGAAAAAATGCCTTCTTGGTTTACACTAAGTTTTAAATGCAGAACAAACAAAAAAAGACCTCCCACAATTCTGTGCTAGCAAAAACAGATAAGGAAACAAAACAATGGAAGAAAATACTGACCAAAAGTACTTTACAAAATACACCGTACTACTACAAGACTACAGCAAGTGAATACAAGGCTAGGGCCGGTGTAAGTACTGGCCGGAGCAATTCCTAATGCTTGGTAAACACTGACGGTGTAGGCGTGCTTATAAAGCCAGGTTGGTGGAGTGTTACAGCAGTCGTATGAGTTCCGATTGGTGGAACACTTGTCTGGTGAAGTAATTCCATGTTTATTTGGAAAGTCTGTTACTGTTTCTGTCTGCTGGTGATGTTTCTCTCCGTGCTGCTGAAAGGTAGTTAGCAACCCATCTTGCATGTTGGTTCTGTGGGCTCTCTAACAACAAGGGGCTACCATGACATTTCTCCCCCTGAGAAAAAAAAAAATAGTGCACAGCACCACAAACATCCATAGGAGTAGGGGCATCCTGGTCTACATCCAGTGGTTCGTGGCTGGTTGGGGCAGGAGGTGGCGATGCAGCATGGGCAGTTGGCGGTAGAGATAGTGGCTGAGGCGGAAGCGAAGGTTCCACCACAGGCCGGTCGGCGATAGACACTGGCAGTTGCCCCTGGGCGTTGGGGT
Source organism: Schistocerca gregaria (assembly GCF_023897955.1). Taxonomy (NCBI): domain Eukaryota; kingdom Metazoa; phylum Arthropoda; class Insecta; order Orthoptera; family Acrididae; genus Schistocerca; species Schistocerca gregaria. The sequence continues at coordinate 240,555,012 of NC_064926.1, forward strand.
CCACCAGACAGGGGCGGAGCTGGTTGAGGTGCCGGCGGGTGGCGGAATCATCGCCCCACCAGAGAGACGACGTTGTCCAGCCACAGCATTGTCTCTAAAGGACACTTACCGTTGAAGACAAGAAAGTGGGTTCTGATACTTAAAAAGTCTTCAAGCTATTCACATATTTGGGAACCTAGTGCATATGTTCAGACCCGCGTCATCAGTTTGCAGTGTGGGCATTTTGTCAATGTTATAGAAATCTTAAGTCCATTGTGCTGGAACTCACTGATGTCCATTTGTTGCCCAAGTTGGATGCTAACAACTACTGCTCTCCTTTTTCTAATGTAAATGATGATGAATGTGTTAACTTTAGTAAACATCATCACTATGATATCATAATCACTAATCCCTGTGTCTGTACTGATACTGTCAATAATGTCAGGCATGTTTGAAGCTACAAGGTCTAAAATATTTCCATTTCATGGGGGCTGTCACATTAGTGGTTGAAGATATGTTTTTGTAAAACATGTTCAAAAGTACTTCACAAAACATATCTGTCCATACTACCTGCAGAAAATGTATAGATTTCCAGTCTGTACACAGTGGATTAAAATTACCTCCAACTAATACCACATCTCCTTGGGTCCAAACCACACCACAATTTTGAAACTTCATAATGCTATAACAGCACTGTGACTCCTAGACCCGATCCACCTTTATGGGATCAGGCGTGCAACTGTTGCCTTCTGGATGAGCCCTGGGGACAACCTGGCAGAGACAGGAAATCACGCTCCCCAGTGATTCAGGTGCCACCGGTGACACGTCAGCTACAACATGCGTGTCTGGAGCAATCTAGTACAAGTGAATCATGCAACCCATCTCCTGATACAGAAGTAAGACTTCCAGAACAGTATCCTTTATCAGGTATTCCAGTATCAGCTTGATTGAGTCTATCCACTCCAGTGTTTGCTTACCTCCCCTCTATCCTCTAGCTATGTTGCACTCCACACACTTCCATGATGTGTGCCTTATCCACAAATTCACGTGGATCCTTGTCTTGACTGACGGATGTGATAAACTTGTCACTTTTCATCATTTGTTCCCATCTGGACAAACTGCCATCCAGTTAACAAACTGTGCAATGTTGTGACACTGTTGGTCATCCCCAGAATTCCTTTTTCTAGATTTTAACGAGAAATCTCATAAACATAAAGTTAATGACATGATCAGATATCCAGAGTAATAGCCTGTGATTGCTTAAACACATCATTGACATAAATTCTCCTGGGCAGATTTATGGAATGTTGTTACTGTAGCATGTTTAAGAAGAAACACTACATAAAATGTATCCTCTTATCTAAGAGGAGAATGACGCGAGATGACACAGCAGTTAAGACAGTGGGCTAACTTCCAGATTTAGGTTTTCTGTACTTCCTCTGAGCTGAATCAGGCAAATACAAGGATTCCTCCTTTAAAAATAACGTGGTTGATCTTCTTTTTCACCCTTGATGTATCTGAGCTTCTGTTCCATGTCTAATGATCTTGTTGCCAATGTGGGATCAAATCCAAATTTTTCTTCCTTCCTCTCATGTGGCAGAAGAATAGGTCTGTCTTTTCTATTTATGGAATGCCACTTTCAGTGCATCATGTCTTAATTATATGCTTTACCTTTCTGGCATTGTTTTGGTAATATGTTTTTGTGCACCTGATAGGCAAGGTCATAGAACATAAGATGGAGATCAGCACCAAATATTCACTGTAAACTGTACTTTATAGTTCTGCTCTTTTTGGCTTGGGAGCTAATGAATAATGGAAAAAAAAACTGTTACATTTAAAATTTGCTTTGTCAGTGACTCTGTAGTTTCCCAGAGACTAGTTTTCATTTCTTTAAGCATATGAAGAAGTTATATATGTATTTGATTATCTACAGTCTAATGTCTTTGAAGGCGTTGTATGTGATACCAGTGGTACTTTCTTTGATTAGCAGTGTGCCAAATGAGTAGCACATGTTCCATATGGTAGCAAGACATTTTTGTCACTTTTTAATTCTACTTATGTGAATGGTTAGTGTAAGTGTGGCCTTTTTTTTGCAGCTGCAGCTACACAATATGTTAAACTTCAATTGCATGATCAGTAATAGAATGAGTTCGCAATTAGTAGCATTTTAAAATCTTTCCTCACTTGACATATCCTCCTAGCTTGTTTCTGTCTTAATTTGTAAAACAAGTGAAAGAAAAATATGATGGCAGAAACGACTGAATTCCAGAGGAAATTTTTAGGCCTTCCTTTTCGTTTTGTAGCTAATGAAACAAGTGAATGACGTAGTAAACCAGGCTTTTAATTTTGCAGTCTGTTTTTTTTTTTTTTTTTTTTTTTTTTTTTTTTTTTTTTTTTTTTTTTTTTCCTCCAAATAGATGTTTTGGGTGTTCAACTGTAGTAATACAGGCTGTTCATAAAAGTGTGTTCCAGTTTCAGTGGTATATTACAACTGTTGAATTTAAACCATTAACAACAAATTGCACATCAAATTTAAGGTAAACTGATCTAGTTTTTCTTACAAATGTTCAGTATGTGTATGTTTAGCTACAAGGCACATTGCCAACCTAAAATCCAGTTCTTCCCACACTTTAACACTTCTGAAGCAATGGAAGAACAGCCTCTGCAATTCTTTGTCTCAACTTTGACAGACCATCAGGAAGTGGTGGAACACACACATTCTTTTTTATAAAGTCCCAAAGAAAAAAAAATCGCATGGTGTGAGGTTAGGTGAATGTGTAGGCCAGCAGAAAGGAGCTCTGTCCTATTGACCATTATGACCAATCCAGTGGTCAGGGACTTTGTCACTCTTGTGCAAAGAGATGCCACTTGGGAGTGGTTCCATCTATGTGGCAAATAGTTTTCAGGGTTGCCTTTTAATAGGTGAAAGAGTCACTCTTGCAACATATCCAGATATGCAACCCTTGCTACTGTAGCTACAGTTAAAAAAGCACAGAAAACTTTAAAATTTTGGTGAATCTCTGATGTTAAACAGGTTAATAAGGATGTTCTGACCCCAGATATGAATATAATGGGTACTTACCTTACCTAGTTAGTTGAAAACTTGTATCATCACTGATCGCCACAGTCAAGAAAGTCGTCTTCCCACTGTAATACTTCACTTGCAAAGTTATAACATACACAATAGTCTTCTCGTAAAGTGTGCACCAACTGTAACCATTATGGGCATGTGTAAACGTTTTCTTAAAACCTTGTGCACTTTTGTCTTTGGCAACTGAAGCTCAGAACCTGCTTCCCGAACACACTCCTTGGGACTGTGAAAGTAAGATACTCTGACATGGTCAACATCCTCTTCAGACACTTTTGGTCATCCTGTGCTTTCGCATTTAAATACACATTAAGTCCTTTCGAATTGACTGTACCATTAGCCAAAGTTTCTGCAACAAGGGGGATCCAGTTAAACTTGAAAAGAAACATGTGTTGAACTGAAATTATAGATTCACACTTACCAAACTGCAGAACACAAAGCACTTTACACTCAGGAGCCACCATTTTCTATATGTGGTGTGGAAAACTGGAAACAACAAAACAGTATTCATGCATGCACTTATCTGAAACTGTTTGAGTTATTCTTTGATTGTGACCTTCAACCAGTGCTCTACAAAGATGATAGTTGGATACTATTAAAATTTATAAGAAAGACATTCTTTTATGGACAGCCTGTCTATTTTATGCAATTTAGCTGCTAAAATGATGGCTACAATTGCATTACATTATTAGTTATCCTCACACATCCCTTTGGCAATCCTAATCAATGGATCGTATGAGTACATCAAGCAACACACAGAAGATCCACTGTGCCAGCCATATTTAAAAACGTCATTCTACAATAAGTATAGGAAATTGTGAAACATGTGCACGTGTGTGTGTGTGTGTGTGTGTGTGTGTGTGTGTGTGTGTGTGTGTGTGTGTGTGTGTAAGGGATAAACCAAAGTGGTGTTAATATTAATGCTGAAATGTTAATAATATATGGGGAGCAACTTCTTTGCTGCAAGCCATCAGCCTCTCATTAGCAACGTACTTGACATCCAGTTGCTATGCCTTCATTAACAGATGTGTTACATATTGCACATACCGCTCGGAACAGTTGCAGTGTTCATAAGTAAACCATGGCTGGCAGTGTTTTTCCAATACCAGTATTCTACAAAGAGAGCATTTGCAAAGTCAGCCAATGCTGAGACATGGGTGGATGCTTATATTGAAAATTAGCTAAGGAGGTGTAGAATGAGTGTAAATTTTGTTTTGCCCAGCCAGTAGTCTTATGAAATCAAAAATCTTATGTTATTTTTCAAGACAGTGTAGTACAGACGTGTCATGATGGTAAAGTGCTGGACTTGTAGATTCACATTCAGGAGTGGGGTCCAAATCTCTGTCCAGTTACCCTTTTCTCTAAATTGCTTCAGGCAAAGGGAAAGGAATATTTAATCACTTGATAATACTGTTATTTACATGTTTTTAATTTTTTGTTGTACGGATTTATTAATTTTATCATACAATACTAAGATAAAACTGTGTGTGTAAGTCGTCTTGTAGCTTCCCTACTATTTTGTGGAAAATTTATTTAACAAAGTTTTCATTTAACTGTTGTTCTTTTTTCCAGACCGTCTACACCATCTTTTGGCCTTGGAACTGCAACTACGACTAGCTCTCTTTTTGGAACACCACAGCAGGCAAATGCAACTTCAGGAATAACATTTGGCACTCCTGGTGCTACACAAAATACTGGTTTGTTTGGAACTGCAACAACTACACAGGCTTCAGGATTAACATTCGGGACACCTACTACCCAAGCATCAGGACTTACGTTTGGAGCACAAGCCACAACTGGTCTTTCATTTGGGACACCAACTACTCAACAATCCCAACCAACTGCAGCATCTACATTGCCATTTGGGACCCCAGCGTCATCTGCACAGCCCACAATTAATTTTGGAACTCCCACCACTACAACTCAGACAGGGCTTACTTTTGGAAGCGCAGCACTCTTTGGCACCCCGTCCTCCTCTGCTCCAGCTCAATTTGGAACACCTGCAACAACTAGCCAACCAACATTGGCATTTACTACTCTGACAACTACCGCGGCCCCAATTCCTTTATCTTTTGGTAGTCAGGTGACGACTTCAGCTGCTCCTACTCCAGCGTTTGGTTCTGGTGGTTTTGCCTTTGGAGCATCGTCTACTACAGCTTCAGCAGCAGCACCAGGAACTACAGCAGGAATTGGTACACTAGCAGCAGCAGCTACAACAGCAACAGCTGGGACAGCATTTGGCACTCCAGCAACACAATCACAACCATTTGGGTCTTCCTTGTTAGCTACCCCTACCTCAAGTAACCTCTTTAGTACACCTACTACTACAAGTACAAGCCTAGGCTTTAGTATTGGCACAGCAACAAGCAAGCCAGGGGGACTTTTTGCCACAGCAGCAACTGCAACAACTACATCTGGATTAACACTACCAGCTTTTGGTAGTACAGCAGCGGCATCTAGCAGCTTATTTACTTCATTTACAAAACCTACCACCAGCACAGCAACCACAACTAGCTCTGCACCTTCCATTGGTCTAGGTGGTCTTGACACAACACAGAGCAAAGGTCTAGCCAGTAGTATAACAGGTAATTGGACTCAGTTTTTGTAAAGACATCATTATAATATTTCCGATAAATTATTAAATATTTTAATGGATGTCACTTTTAAATAATGGATATATTAATATAAAAATCTGGTATGTACTTAAGAACATTATAGTTTAGTAATAATGTAAAAATGTGGAACTGATGATGTATTGCAGTCAGTTAAAGTAAGGTTTTTGTTCTTTGAACTGCAGACACCTATTATGGATCAAACAGAAAGCTAAGTCATTTAAAGCAGCAGAATATAAGTCTTAGAGACATAGAATAAATATTATGACAGTTAGACACAGAATAGTGAAGCAATGATAATGTCGTTTGAAATGTTTACATATCTGTTACAATGGGAGCTGTACATTACCACATTTCAGCCAGTTTTCTTCCCCATTATCATTTAATTTTAATGATGCCCTTGCAGAGTCCTGTGGTCTCAGCAGAAGTTACCAGAAGGAAGTTGTGAAATCACGATTGATCCATTGCAAACAAGATTCTGTTTGACATATCTCACCTGCTGTCACTGAAGGTGTTACGCAGGAAAAATAACATTATTGCTCATGTTCATTTTCAACAACACCCAAAACAATAATTGAATTCCAGTTGGGAAGCTGGGTCTTGCATTTGTAAGGCTCTTGTTACTATTCAGTACATCATTTTTCAGCACCCTTGACTGTTGATGGTAAAAATAATTTCCCTAACTCCTTTCTTGAATCTTGTGGAACAACAGGCTTTTAATCATCTACCTGGAACCATAAAAGAGCCATTCTTTACCTGAGTAGTTGTAACCTCTTAGCACTTGCATCACACATTTTGAGAACATTGAAGAAGTGCAACAGTCACACTTCTAGATTACTTCTCTCAATTGAATGAAGGTGTATAAAGCAATACATACTTTTATTTAATTGTAAGGAAAAATTATAATTGAATTTGACTAGATGGTGAAGTGAATATCTGCCAAATTACAGCTCTAAAGATTTGGGTTTCAAATCTTTGTCTTCTTCTGTCTCCTATCACTACTTCCATCTGTGACAATGAGTTGTATATGTAAAAATTGCTAAGCTGTACCATGGTTGAGAGCTCATGTTGAACTGTAGGTCACCATATTACTGGCTGGGAAAGTCAGTTGCACAGATTGAAGGAAGGTAAGGAGGTAATACCTAAAATAGAACCATGCCTAGTAAAGCACAGCAGTGTTCAAACCACCTTTGTGTTGAGGTCAGTTTTACTTTGCATTAAAACAATGTAATGCATAAAAGTAGTTAGCAATAGTGAAGATGCTGAGCAATCCTTAAGACATGTAACCAAGAGCTGGAGCAGGGTAGTTCATCTCTCAGGTATTCTTTTTCAGAGTAAGCCCCCTTCCCCCAACAAACAAACAAAGACACACACACACACACACACACACACACACACACACACACACACACTGTGCACCTACATTGTGCCAGGTTACCATACAATTCTGGAATTGCATTTTGGCAGGTGGACGATGGTGTGGTGGTTGGCGGGTGGGGAAGGTAAAGGGGGGAGGGAGAGAGAGAGAGAGAGAGAGAGAGAGAGAGAGAGAGAGAGAGAGAGAGAGAGAGAGAAGCCGGTACTGGGGGTGGGTAGCTAGCAGCATGGAGGTAGGCAACAGGTTTGCTGCCTTGGAATGTGGGAAGAATGGATGACTGGGAGAAGGGAATTGGAAGGGGGTGACTAGACAGAGCAAGGTGAGTTGAGTAGAGAGTGCGGGGACATTGGATTAAGAATCAGCTAGAAAGGAATGCCCCCCACCCGCCAATCACGCTGGACTGGAACAACTGCACCTTGTCCTTCGCCAGGGCTTTGATTATTTATCATTGTACCCAGGTATGGGGGAGGTCCTACCCAAGACCCTTCCCGCCCTAAATAAAGTAGTATTCTATCACCAACCCAACCTACGAAACATCCTGGTCCATCCCTACATCATTCCCAACCTCTTGTCACAGAATCATATTCCTGTGAAAGACTCAAGTACAAGACCTGTGCAGTCCACCCACCCACCACTTCCTACTCCAACCCTGTCTCAGGCTTTTTCTATCAGAATACGGGCCACATGCTAAAGCAACCACGTCATATACCAGCTCTCTGCAATCGGTGCACAGTTTTGTATGTCAATGTGATGGCCACCACCAAACTGTGGCCAAGAACAGATTTGGCCACCTAATGGTACAACACTCAGTTGAGAGCAGCAGCTCACATTCACTGGCTTCTTCACACCTTGGGCTACCCTGACCCTTCTTTCACCACCAGCTTTTCTGAACTGCACAGATTGGAGTTATCCTTGCACTGCATTCTTTGGCCCTATAACTGTCCTGTCCTCAATCTCCCGTAACCAGTTGGTCCCACAACCTCTGCCCAACACTTTCCTCTTCATCTGTCTGTTACCACCTCCCAATCCAGGCCTCCATGCCACCTCCATTGTGTGCTGCACCCCACCGGCTCTGGTACCCATGGATCACATACCTAGCCCATACCCCTGCCATCTCTCCCCCCCCCCCCCCCCCCCCTTTTCCCTTCTCACATTCTTAGCCAGCAAACCTGTTACCAGCCCTCAAGCTGTTACATACACACCCTAACCCCTCTTTCTGCCTCCCACCTCTCTCACCTACCCACCCCACTGGCACAACCCCATACCACCGTAGCCCACTTGCCGACATGCAGAGTGTGTAGAGCTCAGAAATGAGCACTGTATACTCTGATATATATAGACTGAATCAGCAGGTGAAAATTTGTACCAAAGCTGGGAATTGAATATGGGTCGCCTGCTGCTTACTAGGCAGGTGGATTAGCTATTAAACCACCTTGGCACAATGGTTAGCACAACTGCACAAATTGCCCTGGCACTACTCCTCTATTGATCCAGATTCTCACTGTTGCCTCAGTATACTTTAAATTCCCCCTCACACATGAACAAAATTACCAAGGCAGGCTCTCCAGTAAGCAGGAGACCCGGATTCGATTCTCAGCCTTGTTACAAATTTTGAGCTGTTGTTTCAGTGTATATACATCAAATTACATCTGTATGAGACCCGTGAAGTCTCTAAAATTGTGTCATTCCTCTGTATACTCACTTTAAATTTGCCATTGGGCCCTCTGATGCCATCTTCTAACTGGCCATTCCTGTACACTAGGAGACTTGACTCAAGAGTCTCCGCCACTGCCCATTTACAACTGTGAACTCGTGGCTTGAGTCTTGTCAGATACAAGTGAAGTCTACCAGCATTGAAAGGAGGGCAAGTATAAGATTTTCTAGCATAACCAAGGACTCACAGCATTGCCGCTACTTAGAAACTGTTGAGCATGACAACTGTTATATACCAGTACAGTGACAGGCCGTTTAGCAGTGAATATTGTTCTGTTATTATTATAGTATTATGAAAAGGAAGTTTCTACTCATTATATAGAAGAGATGCTGATTGCAGATAGGCACAACAAAAAGACTGTTGCAAACAAGCTTTCTGCCAAATAGATGACACACACACACACACACACACACACACATATATATATATATATATATATATATATATATATATATATATATATATATGTGTGTGTGTGTGTGTGTGTGTGTGTGTGTGTGTGTGTGTGTGTATCACTGCAGTCTCTGACAGCTGAAGCCACACAGCGAGCAGCAGCAGCAGTGCATGATGGGAGTGGCAAATGAGTGGGGCTAAGGAGGAGGCTGGGGTGGAGAAGGGAGGAATGGTAGGGTGAAGGTGAGTGAGAGTGAAATGCTGCTGGGGAGCACGCAGAGATGAGATGAGGTGAGGTGAGGAGAGGGTATGGCTGCTAGGTGCAGTTGGGAGGTTAGACACAGGGCAGAGAAGAGTTTGAGGGGAGAGAGGGGGTAACGGAAAAGGAGAGAAGTAAAAGTACTGGGTGCATTACTGGAATGAGAACTATGTAGTGCTGGAATGGGAACAGGGAAGGGGCTGGATGGGTGAGGACAATGACTAATGAAGGTTGAGGCCAGGAGAGTTACGGGAATTGCAGGGAGAGTTCCCACCTTCACAATTCAGAAAATCTGGGAAGGATCCATATGGCACAGGCTGTGAACCAGTCATTGAAATGAAGGGTGTCGTGTTGGACAGCATGCTCAGCAACAGGGTGGTCCACTTGCTTCTTGACCACAGTTTGTTGGTGACTATTCATGCAGACAGACAGCTTGTCGGCTGTGATGCCCACATAGACTGCAGCACAGCTGTTGCAGATTAGCTTGTAGAGCACATGACTGGTTTCACAGGTAGTCCTACCGTTGATGGAATAGGTGATGTTTGTGGCCGGACTGGAGAAGTTGGTGTTGCGAGCAGGAGCACATTTGTAGGTTTGGTGAACAGCGGAATACCACTGTGTTGTATTGGGGGGGGGGGGGGGGGGGGGGGATGGTGGGCAAATCTGGGGTACGGCTATGGGCACCCATATGGCAACATCCTTTGCCAGACTATTCATGGACCATCTAGAGGAACTTTCCTAAACACCCAGAAACCTAAATCCCTCACCTGGTTCAGGTTCAAGGATGACATCTTTGCAATCTAGATTGAGGATTGGGACACCCTATCCACATTCCTCCAGAACCTCTATAGATTCTCCCCCATTTGCTTCAGCTGGTCCTACTCAACCCAAATAGCCATCTTTCTATACGTTTACACCTCCACCCCAAAGATGGATACATAAGTACTGTCCATATTGAACCTACTATCCACCAGCAATACCTCCAATTCGACAGCTGCCACCCCTTCCATACCAAGAAGTCCCTTCCATACAGTGTAGTCACCTGTGGTTGTCGCATCTGCAGTGACAAGCGGTCCCTCTCAAAATATACCAAGGGTCTCACTGAAGCCTTCGCTAACTGTAATCATCCTCCCAACCATGTAAAAAGCAAATCTCCCTTGCCTTATTTTCCCAGTCTCTGACCACATCCCGAAGTCTCACCATCCGGCCCACAGAGGAGAGTTCCCCTCGTAACTCAGTACCGAACACGCGATCTAGTGTGAATTACAGGGTATCAACTACTTCCCATCATGACCTGAAATGAGAAATGTACTGCCCACTATCCTCCCCACCCCTCCCGCACATGCTCCCAATCTCTTACATCATTGCTCATATCCCTTTAATAGACCTAGATGCAAGACCTGTCCCATATATTATCCCACCACCACCTACTCCAGTCTGGTCACTAACATCACCTAAACCATCAAAGGCAGGGCTACCTGATCTGCAAGCTAAGCCGCAACCACTGTGCTGCATTCTAAGTGGGCATGACAACCGACGAGCTGTCTGTCTGCATGAATGGCCAACAAACTGTAGTCAAGAAACAAATGGACCCCCCCCCCCCCCCCCCCCCAATTGCTAAACACACTGCCCAACACAACTTCCTTCAATTCAATGACTGCTTCACAGCCTATGCCACAGGTATCCTTGCCATCAAACCCAGGTTTTCTGAATTGTGCTGGTGGGAAACTCTCCCTGTAATATATCCTACATTCCTGTAACCCTCTTGGCCTCAACCTTCGTTAGTCATTGTTCTCATCCACCCATCCCCTTCCCTGTTACCATTCCAGCACTACACAGCCCTCATTCCACCAACACACCCAGTCCTTTTATTTCTGTCCTTTTCCGCTATCCACCCCCCCCCCCCCCCCCCCCGCCCCTTCCACTTCCTCGTCCTACATCCCTACATCTAACTTCCCAACTGCACCTAGCTGCCCTACCCTCTCTCCACCTCACCTCTGCGCATTCCCCAGCAACAATACACTGCCCCCCACCCCTACCCTACTATCCCTCCCCCTGCCCGCCTCAGCCTCTTCCTTACCCTCACCCAGTTATCACCTCTACCATGCACTGCTCCTGCCGCAGGTGTGGCTTCAGCTATTTTAGATCAAGGCCTAGTTGGCCAGAAGCTTATTTTTGACAGTCTTTTTGTTGTGTATATCTGCGACTCGGCATCTTCACTATATGGTGAACAGCAAGTTTCCTTTTCATAATATTGTTACATTCCATCCTGGATTTTCTATTATATTAGGTGTCATTGGACCCTATTGTATCGTGAAAAAGCTATTATGCTTCAATCTTTGGAGAATCCAAGCAGGTCTCATTCCCCTCGCCCCCTTGGATTCTTTTTCTTCAGTTCATTTTGTCTGTGGTATATATATGGTGTGTGTGTAAAGCTTTTTTTGAAAACTGCTTTAAATTTATTTTAATTAGAGCCTGCATTTTATGTAACATCAAATTAAGAATTACTTAACCAAAATTGGTGAAATATGTTGTTGTTGTGGTCTTCAGTCCAGAGACTGGTTTGATGCAGCTCTCCATGTTACTCTATCCTGTGCAAGCTTCTTCATCTCCCAGAACTTACTGCAACCAACATCCTTCTGAATCCACTTAGTGTATTCATCTCTTGGTATCCCTCTATGATTTTTACCCTCCACGCTGCCCTCCAATACTAAATTGGTGATCCCTTGATGCCTCAGAATATGTCCTACCAACCGGTCCCTTCTTCTTGTCAAGTTGTGCCACAAGCTCCTCTTCTCCCCAATTCTATTCAATACCTCCTCATTAGTTACGTGATCTACCCAGCTTATCTTCAGCATTCTTCTGTAGCACCACATTTCAAAAGCTTTTATCCTCTTCTTATCCATACTATTTATCGTCCATGTTTCACTTCCATACATGGCTACACTCCATACAAATACTTTCAGAAATGACTTCCTGACACTTAAATCTATACTCGATGTTATCAAATTTCTCTTCTTCAGAAACGCTTTCCTTACCATTGCCAATCTACATTTTATATCCTCTCTACTTCGACCATCATCAGTTATTTTGCTCCCCAAATAGCCAAACTCCTTTACTACTTTAAGTGTCTCATTTCCTAATCTAATTCCCGCAGCATCACCTGATTTAATTCGACTAAATTCCATTATCCTCATTTTGCTTTTGTTGATGTTCATCTTATACCCTCCTTTCAAGACACTGTTCATTCCCTTCAACTGCTCTTCCAAGTCCTTTGCTGTCTCTGACAGAATTACAATGTCATTGGCGAACCTCAAAGATTTTGTTTCTTCTCCATGGTTTTCAATACCTACTCCGACTTTTTCTTTTGTTTCCTTTACTGCTTGCTCAATATACAGATTGAATAACAACGGTGAGAGGTTACAACCCTGTCTCTCTCCCTTCCCAACCACTGCTTCCCTTTCATGCCCCTCGACTCTTGTAACTGCCATCTGGTTTCTGTACAAATTGTAAACAGCCTTTCGCTCCCTGTATTTTACCCCTGCCACCTTTAGAATTTGAAAGAGAGTATTCCAGTCAACATTGTCAAAACTTTCTCTAAGTGTCTTATTAAACTGATAGTTCGATAATTTTCGCATCTGTCAACACCTGCTTTCTTTGGGATTGGAATAATTATATTCTTCTTGAAGTCTGACGGTATTTCGCCTGTCTCATATATCTTGCTCACCAGGTGGTAGAGTTTTGTCAAGACTGGCTCTCCCAAGGCTGTCAGTAGTTCAAATGGAATGTTGTCTACTCCCGGGGCCTTGTTTCAACTCGGGTCTTTCAGTGCTCTGTCAAACTCTTCACGCAGTGTCATGTCTCCCATATCATCTTCATCTACATCCTCTTCCATTTCCATAATATTGTCCTCAAGTACATCACCCTTGTATAGTCTCTCTATATACTCCTTCCACCTTTCTACTTTCCCTTCTTTGCTTAGAACTGGTTTTCCATCTGAGGTCTTGATATTCATACAAGTTGTGAAATGTGTAATGAAGCAATTATATGTAAAATCCAAAATTTTATTTTTTTTTTGCTGGAAAAAAATAAGCTCACAGGTAGGCTAGTCAAATGTCTATGTTAATTCTTAATCAGTTCACTTCTTCTAAAAAGTACTGAAATACAAATATCTCCTATTCAAGGCCAGGACATGCAGTTCATTATAATGTACTTTTGCAAATGTTCTGTTGCCATGCACAGTCTTTTGTATGACTACATCTTTTTGTAATATAATGTAATTGGATAGATGAAAAAAATCTACTCACCAAGAAGTGGCAGGAGAACATACGTGTAGAAAAAGGTTTTACGTATGTAATGTTTCAGAGCCAGTGGCTCCTTCTTCTGTCACAAGGATTGAAGAAGAAGAAAGAGGGGTGAAGGAAAAGGACTGGAGAGGTTTAGGAAAAGGGGTAAAGTTTGGAAACATCACCCAGAACCCGGGGTCATGAAAGACTTACTGGATGGGATCAGAAGGAAAGACTCGTCGTCTTTTTATGAATAGAGATAGGTTACTCAGCTTCGCCAAAAGTCAGAGGTGCATATTTATACTGAGGTATTATGCTAGGAATAATACTCCGAAGGAGTTCTACCATTTCGTCATTAAATAAACAAGACACAATAGCAAGATTCAAGTATCCAAGGTTCTTATCCAGCACAGATTGCAGTTTGTTGGAATCTGCACCACCCATTTCACCTGGTTGGACATTGGCCTTCAGAACTGCTCCTTCCAGTATTCCCGCAGTCTCTTGGAGAGGCCTAATTGAAGTCTCAAATTTCTTGATATTGTCATGAAGCCAGCTGATGTGATTTGCAATGAATGAAACTCAACTGAGTGCTTTAGAATTGTTGAATGCTGACACGGATTCACTCACAGACACCCTGCAGGATGAGAAGAAAAGTTCTCTGTCACTGACTTCGCAGCTTGAAAGTGTTTACTGTAGAAAATAACAGCTGCAGTCCCTGTTGTTGGCTCCAGATGCAGAGGTACTACATCAGGCGGTAGCTGTTTGTAGCGATGTAAACAATAACGACATTTAAAGAAAACCTTCTTTATTTCTGATTTCAGTGGAATATCAGGAAATTGATGTCTGTCTCAGCCACTTGTTGCAATGCGTAAGGCATACACGTAACTTGCACAAAGTTTGGATAAAACACATTAAGCAATTTCCCCGCTTTCAACATGTATGGAGCTGGATCAGTGTGCGTCAGTAGGACCCTCTCTTCTTTTCTGCCGTCAGACCATAATACCGTAAGTTCACTGTTAATGAATTCATTGTTAATGAATTCAGCAATTGTTCAACTATCTGTTGCCTCCAAAGACTTACAGTAAATTAAGCAGTCTCAGAGTCAGACTTGCCCACAATTAAGTTAGCCATGGAATGGCCTATGGCATCTGTTGTTTCATTGGCAGAAATCCATATAGGTGATTTGACTAGGTAAGCCCTGATTTTTTAATGTTAACATTGCAAGAGTCCAGGTAATTCTTCCTGACAGTGAATTCGTCGGGAATATTGCAGTTGAAGTGGTATTTCTTTAAGAAATGATTAAATTCATGTATCTGAAGTTTGTCCCTGCCACCAATGCAAACACAATTCTTTGTAAAATTCACTATTAGGTGATGTACGTTCTCCCTGCAACTGTGTAAGTAGGATCTGTTTCTTTGAAGAAATCCATTGTTTATTCTTAATATGTAAGATTGCTTCATAAATGTTGTTTTATTTGAAATGTCGGCGTACATCCTATATGTTGATCCATGTTTGGCAAAGGACTATTTCACCATCAGTGGTTAAAGCACCGTCAATTGACAACCATGTTTTCAGCTTTAATGGCAAGATGTGAAGTGTCTGAGAACAAGAAAGGAAATCACCCCCCCCCCCCCCCCTCCCCATCCAGGGAAGGAAAAAATCACTATACGTTACTTTCCGATCATCCCTCATAATTCTGCAATAATATTAAAATGTGCAAAGTTAAGTAGTGTAGCATGAAATATGTATTACATCTCAAAATATGTAATTTAAAACTTTGAAACAAGGGTCTTTTCAGTGTAATTTGTAAACATTTAGTTTTTCTTATAACAACATCAAAGGAACAGAATATGATAGTCATAAAATCTGGGCTATAATTTTAACACTCTCTGTTCGGAGAATGTCTAACAATTACATCGACATAAACACATGTTTGGCACATTACTGAGTCTTTAACGACAATTCAAGGGAACAGGGCACTAGAGAGGAAATGTATTCTGGAAATGGTGATTAATTATTGAAATAAATTTTCAGCAGTTTTTGAAGAAGTTAGAGATATTAATGACAAGCTTGATATTAGCCCTTAAATGCAAGTTGCCATGACTAAAAGAATACACAAATAGTGCGTATATATTTTCTCGTGGTGGTGGAGGTGGCATGTGCAAGAATACACCCATTTTCTTTTCATTGGACAAACTTTCTATGATTATCATCCAAAGGGTGGAGTAGACCATCAGGCTTTTCCAGGCATCACTCTTCCTCTAATGGATCGCATTTGCAGTTGTGTACATGCACTACTTAGCTTTCTTCTTGAACCCTTCCCAGTCTGACAAAAAACTACTTCATTAGAGACCACCTGATCCCGATGTTTAGTGATTTTGTCCTGTCAGTGTTAAACTACAATAGCAAAATTGTGCACTCAACATCCGTACTAGGCTACACACCTGCCTGCTTCTGTAAAAGAGAATGAAGCGACAAGCTGGGACCCATCGCCAGGCCATCATTCTTAGACTCGCCAAATTTGTGGAATTACAGTGGAAAGGAGGAAGCCAGTGTAACACTGATGTAAGAGAGGTGTCCTGATTTCTTAGGTATGCAATCCTCAACATTAGACTTACACTTGCTCCATTTCCGACCTGTAAATCGTGTGTGTGTGTGTGTGTGTGTGTGTGTGTGTGTGTGTGTGTGTGTGTGTGTGTCAAACAGAAAGTTTTCTTCCTCTTTTCTGTGAGCCAGTCGACAATTCAACACTTCTCACGTGCTCAGATTGCTTAGATGTCATTTTAGGTTTGCAAAAACTTGCTCACGTGCTCAGATTGCTTAGATGTCATTTTAGGTTTGCAAAAACTTGTCCACATTGTTCTCTCACTGCTCTGTCCCCAAGTTAAAAGCTGCCCCCACCTTCTTTTTCCATTATCACATTGTACATGTTGCTACCTATTTGTCCATAAAGTAGAACTTTCTTCAGTGCCTTGCCTTCTTTTCTCTCTGAAATAACCCTGATATCAGTTACATATAGGAAACTGAATAAATTTTGTCACTAAATAGTGGTGGGAAGAGGGCTATAATTCCTACTCCACTGCTTCATTTTCTTGTTATTTCAGTATCCTCAGGTTTAGTTTATAAAGTCATAATGTAATTTGTAATTTGATTTTACTAGATTCATAAGAAAGATGGACTCTTATTGCTTTTTGTGCTCTGTGAGCTCTGGTAATCAAAACAATGGAGTGGTTGAAGTATTTATCTCATAGACACTAATAACTGGCAAAATTTTAGCCCATTTGGACCAAGACTGCACTGATTGCTAACAGCTTCACCTATTCGTAATTTATCAGAAAGTAATGATTAGCGATGTCAGGAATAAGGAATTAAGATATAACAAAGAAAGAGAATTTGCAAAACATGTCATCATCAGGCGAAGAAGACGCAACGATCTATATCATTTATAATAAATTTTAATAGTCTTGATTACAGTACAATCCAAAGATACCTAGGTGATAACTAGTTTTGCATTTTCCTACAACCATTTTCAAGTCACGAATTCACTGTAGATCCAATTGGTATCTGAGACTTCAGACAATATTGTTGTTGTGGTCTTCAGTCCTGAGACTGGTTTGATGCAGCTCTCCATGCTACTCTGTCCTGTGCAAGCTTCATCATCCCCCAGTACCTACTGCAACCTACATCCTTCTGAATCTGCTTAGTGTATTCATCTCTTGGTCTCCCTCTGTGATTTTTACCCTCCACGCTGCCCTCCAATGCTAAATTTGTGATCCCTTGATGCCTCAAAACATGTCCTACCAACCGATCCCTTCTTCTAGTCAAGTTGTGCCACAAACTTCTCTTCTCCCCAATTCTATTCAGTACCTCCTCATTAGTTACGTGATCTACCCAGCTTATCTTCAGCATTCTTCTGTAACACTACATTTCGAAAGCTTCTGTTCTCTTCTTGTCCAAACTAGTTATCGTCCATGTTTCACTTCCATACAAATACTTTCAGAAACGACTTCCTGATACATAAATCTATACTCGATGTTAACAAATTTCTCTTCTTCAGAAACACTTTCCTTGCCACTGACCGAGCGAGGTGGCACAGTGGTTAGCACACTGGACTCGCATTCGGGAGGACGACGGTTCAATCCCGGGTCCGGCCATCCTGATTTAGGTTTTCCGTGATTTCCCTAAATCGCTGCAGGCAAATGCCGGTATGGTTCCTTTGAAAGGGCACGGCCGACTTCCTTCCCTATCCTTCCCTAGTCCGATGAGACCGATGACCTCGTAGTTTGGTCTCCCTCCAAACAACCCCCCCCCCCCCCCAACCTTGCCATTGCCAGTCTACATTTTATATCCTCTCTACTTCGACCATCATCAGTTATTTTACTTCCTAAATAGCAAAATGTTACTGTAAGTAACTTGCCAAATATATTTTAAAAAAAAAAGTTTTTACTCGTTGTAATGATTCTGTGGTGGTTAGCACCATATGTTGTCTTAGGTACCAGTTATGTTGGCGGTATGATCTAAAGATCATTATTGTCAACGAAAGCAGTTACAATTTATTTATTTTTGAGTTGTAAAACTTTTAAAATTTGTGTTACAGAATCATAAACTATAAGAGTTTGGGTGTAGCAGTACTAATACAGAGGAGCAGAAATCATGTTTGTCAATGGTGGATTTTAAGAACATAGAAAAATTTAAAATAGAGCTTACACAAAAGTAGATCATATAGTTAAAAGTTTTGCCATATTTGGGGATATCGGCATCATCGGGATTTTGAGAATGAAAATAACACAGCAGTTGCCTAATGGAGGCTACCAATGAGGCAGATAGTTTTGAATTTTCATCATGTTTGTTTTTACAGCCAATTTAGGCAGACTTGAATATCCTGAGCAAGAATTTTTTTTCATTGGAGCTATGCAAAATGATGAAATATACCGGTAATGGATGTAATCCACCCATGACATTTGGCATGAATGGGCATCTCAATTTAATCTAATAGAGGCATGTTGTACCATCAGTCTAAGGAAGGTAGAACCACCCATATCAATTTTTCTTCAATCTCAGTAAGTTCAGTGTCATGTAGTTACTTTGATGTTCCTTTGCACTTACATTTGGCCAAGATTTTGAAATCTGATACCCATAAGTTAAAATCCCCTAGAAATTTGGACATTTAGCTTCTGGGGCGTAAACCAGACAGTGATCACATTTTGGACCATTACTTACAGCAACTGAAAATGTCATTGTAATGTTATGTACAAACTGGAATAAAAAACAGTGGAGATCCAGTAATTACCTTTTTGAAATTTGAAAACATGACAGATTAAATATGGTATAAAAGGCAGTCAATAAATCAGTTGTAAGAAGATAACAGGCAAATTATATGTGTGTAAAAAGAACAACAGAGAAGCAGAAAATGATACAGTGCAGAAGAATCAAAGGAAATAACAGAGTATGACAAAGTGCAAAATATGAGACAGTTAGTGTAAACTGAGGCCCAGTTAGGGGTGAAATCAAGCATGTGTCCCACTTCTCTTACCTCTTTTGCATTCATTGAAGGAACCTCTTAATCTGAGAACTAGCATTTGTGTCATTTTCTGTATGTGATTGTTCCTTGCACTGCCTCTTTTTAATTGTATGTAATTCGGGAGTCCCTTTCGTTTTAAAGGCTCAGAATACTGTGGTATGTGAGGCATAATTACATCCCTTGATTGTTTTGTCAGTAAAGAGAGAATTATGGTGCTATAAAAACCTCTTTTAGCTTGGATACATAGTCAGCAGGATGGATGAATTGGCAGCAAATAACTCATAATAACAAGATCAGTTTTGAAACTCACTGATAAGCTATGAATTGCTGTGAGCTGTTTGTTGAATGGAAGTAGTCTGTAAACTGGTGCTGAATTTTATCCACTCCCTTTTCACTACATCAAGAATATAACTGTAACTACATTTTAATGACAATTCATCAGTCATCTCCACAAATCTTTTACAAATAAGAAATGGAATCAGATACAATATTCAGTGGAAAAATGTCAGATAGTTGCCTGTTATAAACCTGGCATTTTGATGTTTGAATAAGCTGTATTATCCAACCTTTTTGAACAGAAGAGTTGTTAAATTTACTAAAAGAATTACGCATTGCATTCTTCATATAATATTAGACACTTGATATCCATCAGTTACCAAAATTTCTCATGATGAATGTACAGTTAAAAACGACACAAAAGAAAAGTTGTTGTTCGTCATACTTTTTTATTTTGGAGTTGTGCACTCAATTATCACTAAGATGTAAGGAAATTTATTATTATTTAGAATTTTCTCATTAATTTATCATATTGAGTTACAGGTGCTTCAGTCAATCGAGGAGAGTCAAAAACAGTGAAGGAGACTGTCGTTCCTAATGAACTACTGCAAACAGTGGACAGTTTCAAGTGAGTGACCATTTTATTTTTCACCTAAGGTTGATGTATGGCTTTTGTTATGTCAGATTTTTTAATTAATATTTGCATGTTACTTCATTAAAGAAATATAAGAAATGTTTATTTCCAGTAAGAACTCGTAAAACCCTTATGTAGTGCATACAAGAATAGTAGTGGTAACACCTGTACTTTTATTATTGCCATTACCATACAGTGAGATGTCCTGCATTTCTTGAAGAAAATAAAATTACTTCTAATTTTAACATTCAGTATACAGTTACTCCTACATTGGACATACCACACAACATGGTATACACAAATTTACAGGGAAAAAGGGGCAGAACTGCTCTGAATGGACCAGAGTACATGGTTCCAGTGCATGGGTCAGTAAAAATGGAAAATGAATTTCTGAAAATTGGAAGTGTTGCTTTTGCAGTTGTTTGTCATCAGCTGAGTGGAAAAATACATAGAAACATCATCTGTGTGCGACACCAGAACTGAAAAGTCGAAGGATACCTGGGAAAAATAATCTCTGATTTACTATCACTGGTGATGGAAAATTTGATTTTTTTTTTTCATGTGTTGTCAGAATACTGGAACAGTGGATCAGTTTTTTATTTTTTCATGTGGGAATCATAATGTTTCAAATTCCACAATCTGGCCATTCTCAATACAGGTCTGTTATGTTTCCTACTTTTAATGATTCCACTCAAAACTAATTTTGATATAGCATATAAATTAATTTACACACCTCCTGTCGATAGACGACCACCTTGTTCCGACTTGGTGCAAATATAGTGAACAAACCATTTCCTTTGATGTACCAACATTGTGCAGAGCAAGTTTGTTGTTGCTCTCCAATGAACAGAACTATGCAGTTTGCTATCCACATTGGAAATGTTGCACTGCAGCAATCTCTTTTTCTTGGTTTTGCATGGTGCAGGACATGAGGAAGATAGTTACACTTAATTCTGAAAGTTAACAGCAGTGGATTTTGTTCGGACATGGCACCAAGAAAGAGTTAGAACAAATATAAATAACAAATTAATATTTCATGAGTGACAACACATTTTTCACTCTCAGCTTTAATTCACTAAGCTTGTATATAAATCAGGGCTTACAATGTATAACCTATAATTTCATGTGCTAACCTTTCCACTCTTTTAATGGGATTTCTGACAACAGGTTCATTCCATGTCAGTTCAACCAGGGGCTCCAGCTCATAGTCTCAGATTTGACTGAAATTCAGTACACTAATTCTATCATGTGTGGAACACTTGTGTACAAAATGTTAGTTTCCCCTGCCACTTAGTTCCAGAATTATGACTTGTGAAAGAAGGTGGCATGACCCGGAAATTGCAACCCACATCTGGCAATCTATCTTCAGCCCCAACTTCAGGTCTTAATAACTTTGGAACTATTCCACACAGTCCAGTGAAATTTTTACAACCCAGTAACATTCATTGAGAGAACACACTCTATGACTCAAAATGCCAACGACATATTTCTGAGGGAAAATAAAAAATTCCAAAATGTGATTAAAAAATGTAATACATTAAAAGGTACTTATTGTAGGCGCCCTCTATGCCAAATATAGTTCACTCAAAAAGGGTATAAATATTTTTGTGGTAAGCTTAATGTGGCCTAAACACACACAGAACTCATCATGCCCATATCAGTCACAAAAACTGACATACATGCACACGAAAATACAAAAATTAGAAAAATTACTTGGAAAACATGGATTTTGTAAGTGTGGTAGCAAAAAAGGGACAAGTGGTATCCGAGCCAAATTTCACACACTGCATAAGTAGACCATAATGATATCTATCTCAAGATTTCAGCATGTTATTGCTAGATAACATCAGGGCACCTCTCAAATGGTATAGTGTTTTCCGGGTAGTCCCACATCGACAGTTGCTGCTCACAGATGGTGCCTTATGGCACAGACAAGATGCCTAAAAGACTCTGTGTTTTAGGGCTATAGGAAGAATGGAATCAGTACAGTCACAAACTGATGTTGCCCGATGGCTTAATGTGAATAATTATATTGTTTTTCAGATGTGGCGACAGCTTAGAGAGACCGAAACTGTATCCAAAGACCAGGGCAGGGCTGACCACGTGTGATATCAGAAAGAGGACTGTTATTTGGCTGTAAGGTCACAATGATACCACTTTAGTACTGCATGGCAACTGGTCTGACCTTGCAGAATCCACTGGATGTGTTGTATTGAGGCAACCAGTGTACAGAAGACTTCGGCAGGGTGACCTTTATTGTCGGAGACCTGCTGTATGTGTACCTCTGAGCGTCGTCACAGAAGGGATCGCCTAGAGTAGACTCGTCAACATGCCACCTGGGCAGCCAAACAGTGGGTCAATGTTTTTTTCAAAGATGAGTCCTGATTTTGTCTGGAGAGTGATGGTTGACGTATTTGCGTCTGGAGGGAATGTGGAACATGATTTCGGGACCCAAACATTGTGGAAAGAGACCGATATCGAGCAGGATCCCTTTTGGTGAAGAAAGGGATTATGTTGAACACTTGAACACCTCTTCATGAAATTGTATGTGTGAGCTGGCAAGGTTTAACTGCTGTCAGGCATTGTGACAAAATCTTGAGACCTGATGTGCAATTGGTGTGAGGTTCTGTGGGCCCAGACTTTGTATTGATGCATGGTAATGCTCTACCTCATAGAGCACTCCTGCTTAGCTCTTCTTATTTAAATCCCATAGAGTATGTGTGGAATGTGCAAGGGAGACGGTATCATGTCAGGATCCACCAACCACTCTCAAAGACTTACGAGCAGTTCTGTAGGAAGAAAGGGTGCATATTACAGTTGCTTACGCTCTGTTTTCTTTACATTGTTTGTACTTTATTATCATCTGTTTGTACTGTTTTGTGACAAAATAAACACAACCTAGCAAAATTTCCGTTTGTTGCATTAATTTTGGACACTAGTGTAGTATGGGCAGACCTGCGGACTGCAGGCAGCAGTAATTCAGGCAGACCAGTGATAAAGCTGAGTTCAACTACCATGGACCTCATGCATCATGTTGAGCATTGTTGCCAAGTGTTGAGTTGACAGCTGTATTCTGAATTATGCCTGTGCACATCTACATAAGGTTTTGGCCTGTTTGCTTCCTGCAGATTGACGTTTGTGGTGAATTTTCATTTCTTCTCTCATGGTTCTGTTCCCTGGGTACTATTGAGCCACTATCGGACCATGAAGTACCCACACTGACAGTGTCTAGACAATGGCATGTGACAATGAAGGAAGTTCTTCAGTGTGTGATGCCCCTCTTTCAAACAATAGAAACTCCAGGCTGGAATATCAACAGTTTAGGAAAATATAGATTGCTGCTTACTGTGCAGGGACAGGATCAATTAAAAGACACTTACACATATGCTTTCAGCCACTGCCTTCATAAGAAAAAGAAAGAGGAACTCTCACCATTCATTCACTTAAGCAGGCACACCTCATGCACACATGACCATCAATTCCTGCAGCTTGGGCCACAATGCATTCTGAAAGCATTCTGGTCTGAGCTATCTGAGCTCATGGTGATGTGTGCATGAGATGTGCTTGGTTGTATGAATCAATGGTGTGTGTTTCTTTTTCTGATGAAGGATGTTCTGAAATGTTATGTTTAAGCGTCTTTTAATTGTGCCTGTCTGTAACTTAATGTGTCATCTTTACTGTAAGTACCAATCTGTCTTGTCTTACATTATTGATGCCCCTCTTTCCTTGTTTCCTTTTTTTAGTGGTAATTTTAGGTCACCATGGACCCGACAGTATCCAAAAAGTGGGAGAATTACCAGTGTCTGTTCTTACTTCACTGCCATTTAATGTGTATCGTCAGTCCAGTGGACGAGGCCACCTTGTTGTAAAGCAGCACTGGCTTATACGTGTCCAAAATTTGAAGCACTCCACGGAACATAAGAAACTTCCCTTTGACGAGCTTTGTTGTTTGTTGTCGCATAATCTAAGGCAATTAAGCAGCCAGTAGAGTTGTTGGGAGCCAGTATTTTTCGCGCACTGACTTCTGTGGTGCCTACCTGCAGCTGTCATTGCATGCATTCTCAAATACTTTCTTGGTCCTCTGTTTGGACATTAAGCTCACCACAAAAATATTTATACCCTTTTTGAGTGAATTATATTTGGCATAGAGGGCACCTACAATATGTACCTTTTAATGTATTACATTTTTTAATCTCATTTTGGAATTTTTTATTTTCCCTCAGAAATATGTTGTTGGTGTTTTGATTCATAGACTGTGTTCTCTCAGT
This sequence comes from Schistocerca gregaria, assembly GCF_023897955.1. Classification (NCBI taxonomy): domain Eukaryota; kingdom Metazoa; phylum Arthropoda; class Insecta; order Orthoptera; family Acrididae; genus Schistocerca; species Schistocerca gregaria. Next base: position 240,579,420 of record NC_064926.1, read on the forward strand.
GGATGTTACTGGGTTGTAAAAATTTCACTGGACTGTATGGAATAGTTCCAAAGTTATTAAGACCTGAAGTTGGGGCTGAAGATAGATTGCCAGATGCAGGTTGCAATTTCCGGGTCATTCCACCTTCTTTCACAAGTCATAATTCTGGAACTGAAGGAGCTCCAGTCTTGGGTAAGATTTTGTGTTATGCTCAGTTCATTCCTTGTGCCACACCAGCTTTGTCAGAAGAGCATTAGGTTTTTCTGGTCTGCAGATTGTCAATGGGCTTTCAGTCTCTCAAGCACTGTTCGTGCTCTGCCCCCTGAAAAAGTGCACTTTCTTCTTGCCAAAGGTGAATTTCTTGGGACTTGGGTGTAGCAAAGATGACCTTGTCCTGATAGATGACCTATCAAAGCCATCCTCAACCTGCTGATACTCAAGGACTTGAAGCTCCAATCTTTTCTGGATAAGATTTCATATTTCATTTCATGCTCAGTTCAATCGCTGGACTGCGCACATTTCTCATCATTTTAAGTGTCTTCATCAGAGCGGCATTAAGTTTGTGGATTATGAATGGATTTTTCAGTCTGTCAAGCAGTGTTTGTGATTCACTCCCTGTCCTTCTTTTCTACACCAAGTAAACTGTTAATCTGGCCTCTGACGTGTCCCAGTATGGCTTTTGTGCAGTCCTGTCCCATCAGAACCCAGACAGCACTCCACTGAACAGCCCATCACTGATGCATCAAAGAAGCTTTCTGCTGTTCAGTGTCACGATCGCTGGCCAGTTGACATGATGTCACGCCAGTGCCTTTATACAAGCCATAAACCAGTGTGATGTGTGCAGCAACTGGAGTATGTGAGGGTATGAACACCATGACAACCACTCAAGAGCATTTCTTCTCTGTGATGAGGGTGAGGACCTCTTGGACAATGATGAATCGATTCACAGATGGAAAAGGAGGCACTATCCATTATTTTTGAAGTTAAAAAAGTTTACATTTTCTTATATAGAGCGATGTTCCTTGTCACTTCTGACCACAAGCCAACGATTTCCTTATGTGGCGCTCATTCCAAGTTGCCCGATGGGTCTGCCCACTGACTGCTGAGTTGGGTCCTCTTTCTCAGTATCTATCGCTACAATATTCATTACTGCTCCTCCTCCCAGCATTCCAAAGCTGATGTGCTACTGCAGCTGCTGATGGCCCCCAGTCAGCAGAGGGCTCTCATGGTTGTGTTCAGTGATGCCTTGCGGCGAACCCTGTCAGATTTTCTGTTTATAGAAAGAGAAGTCATGAACAACACAGTTGCTGACCTGCGTTTCCGGAAAGTTGTTTCAGTGGTCCAGATAGGTTGGTTAAGATAAGACATGGATAAGACATGGAATATGTTTTTCCTCCTATAGGATCATCATTGTCCAAGGGATCCTCCTGGAGGAGCAATGCTGTTGAGTAGTTGTCCCTGTGGCATTGCGACCTCACATACTCCTGTTGCTGCATGCATCACACTGTGGTATTACACAGATGAAGGCATCGGTGTGAGATCCTTGGCTAGTCCCAGAGCACCACTGTGACAGGGTGTGCGTCCATTTCACATGTCCGTTTCTGGGCAGCATGTGGTTGTTCATGGTTGGCACATTGTCCAATTTCTCATACATGGCCAAGTAGTCCTCCACGTTGTCGACTGGTGCTGTTCATGCATGCATTGTCAGTTCTTTATACCATTGAGGGATCCCCCCTGGTCCCTTGTATCTAGTAATGGCAGGCAATTTGTGTCGTGGGAGTTTGAAGACTTCTGCATCTGTAACAGTATCCAGCATCTGAATACCACCCTGTTTCATCCTGCTTCTAAATCAGAGGTGGAGCATGTCATGTAGATTCAAGACCCAATTGAAGAAATCAGTATCTGCTTCTGCCCGTGATTGAGTCTTCTGGCTACATACCAGGCAACATTGGTGAACAGATGCAATCCAGCAGAACATGTGCATGGGCACCAGCCGCAGGGTCCCTCCTGGTTTTGTGGCACCTCGAGTTGCATGCCACAGACCTCGGTGGCCTGCTGCAATTTCGTCCCAGTGCTACTGTTTGAGCCTGGTCCTTCAACCATGGGTGGGTGTCATGGTGGGACACAAAGGTTGGCAGTTGTTTGTGGTGAACATTGATATGGAGCAGCTGATCCACCATGCAAATCAGTTATGTCTGCACCATGTTGGGATATCACCACTGCAGTCTACTTGTCAGCCAGGCGGTAGGTTTGGTCTTGTTGCTGTTCTGGGTATGGGCCTCTACTTGCAGTGAAATGCTGCCCCTTTTCGCGCCCTCTGTTGTCCTGTCAGCTGCAGCTTAAGGCCCTAGTGAAGCTGGCAACTGCACTGACTGATTTGGAGCCAATGGATTTTGATCCACCCTCCTCCTGTGCCTCCTCCGCCTCCTCCCTCTCCCCTCACTGGTTGTGGTGACCTCGGCCTCAACTGCTGCCAGTGAACCTCCCCTTGTTTCAGACAGCTGGTTGGTGTTGTGTCGTATGTAGGTCAATCTGCTGCTGACTTCTCCGGTAGCCTCTGGTTCTGTACTGGTGGCCGCAGCCCCCCCCCCCCCCCTCCCCCCGTCAATTTTCAGCCCTATGTGGGCTTTTCAGGGGGTGAGGGATTTAGAATTCCCACCAGTGGACACCACAGTGAAGACAGATAAGCGAGCTTGGGTAATGACGTGGAATAGTCCATAAACCCGACATGGAGGATGCATGAAGTGTGTAGTATGGCCAGACCCACTGACATCAGTGTTTCCCTGTGGGCAGCAGTAACCCGGATACGCCAGTGCATATACTGAGTTAAGTCTTGTATTGCACATTCTGTTAAGTGTTGTAGCCAAGTAGTCAGTTGACAGCTACCCAAGCCAACTTTGTGCTGAATTACACTGTGCATGTCTGTATAACTCCCCGGACTTTCTGTTACCCGTAGATCGACTCACAAGGCGAGTTTTCATTTCCTCTCCCAGGGGTTGTGGTCCCAGGTTGTCATCAAGCTACTATTGGCTTGTCAGGTACCTGTGCCAACAGTTTAGTGTAGCGGTGCAGCCGGTGCAGATTCTAAAATAAGTTATAATATTTACTTACCAATTCACCCCAATCCATTGGGCAGCAGGTTGATGGTCTGATGAGTTGGATAACCAAAACAGTTTACCAATCAATAAAATTGATGATTGTGATTCTAGACTTCTAATTACTGTGTAATGTATCAACTTAAGCTCGTCAGACAACATAATATCTTATCATAAAAGACCACATTGATCACTTTGAAACATTGTGGATGGTGAAGAATTGGTACAAGATGTTCAAATAACTTACGGGAATGCTGTTAGATGGCATCGTCGACAGCTGCTGATATTTCGACACGAATACACTCTGCCATTTTCAAGGCATAATTGCAACAAGTGCAAGGGGATTTAAAACCTTGGTTTTTGGAGAAACTCTGGAAAGATAACACTCAAACAAATTATAAACACTAGTGCAATCACAAATCAATGGTGGCCGTTGTCAGAAGTTATCAGTGGTGAAATTCATAATCAACTGGTGAGGTGCCATGAACTCTTGTTTCTTTGTTTTTTGACAAAGGAGAGATTAGGATTCTGTGCAGAATTTAAACAAAAACCACCATCTCTATTTATAAGGTCACTTGCTAATTTAATTTAAAAAAGCTCCAAAATCACACTATCCCAGTCGTCGGAAGTGCATGCATTCTGCAGGATAACCAGTGCCGAGACGGTGTTCTGCAATGGCAGATTTGCTCAGCTGTTGTAAGTTTGCGTAATGCTTAAGCTAAGTATACCTGTCCTCCTCGGTCTTGATAGTCTCACCAATATATCACATGGCATAACCTGACTTATACAAACCTAGATAATCTGTTACGGAACCTAAAAGTACCCCATCTTAGATGGTGGTGAAAAAACACACGTCACATCTTATTTCCACAAAACGCAACCAATCTTGTTCAAAGTGCTCTATGTGCAAGGCAAAAAGGCCATAGACTTTGGTACTCTCTTAGGATTATCATCACCAGACCAGTCCACAGTTGGTCGATAGTGTGACACATGTGTAATCTGTCTTTCACTCGAACCATTCTGACAAAAGGTGACTTCTTGGTGGGCTAACTCCGCTGACAAACTCTCAGGCTCCTAGATGACGTGGACCTGTGAACCAATGTACGAAGTACCTCCCACGCTGAGGTAGTCGTGAGAACTGTCGACATACAGATACAAATCATTCTGAGTAGTTCCTATAAATGGCACATACTAGCATACCGTCAACCTTCCTCCTGACCAACACATCAAGGAAGGGAAGGCAGCCATCCTTCTTCATCTCCATTGTGAAACAAATATTCAGGTGGATTGAATTCCGGTCTTCTAAAAAGTCGACAGAGTTCTCACTGCAATGAGGTCAGACAACAATAGTGTTGTCTACATGTCTGGAAAAACACAATTTTCAAAGCCACCGACTCCAACACACTTTCCTCAAAGTCTTCCATTAACAAATTCGCAATAATAGGCGGTAACGGGCTTCCCATCGCAACTCTGTTTGTCTGCACTTAGTACTGATCATTGAATATAAAGGAAGTGGATTTCAACTCACATTGAAATAGATTTGTTAATTCTGCGCTGAACCTAACCTCAATCGAGCATAATGAATCGGACAGAGGAATAAGAGTGAAGAGAGAGACCACATCAAAACTTAATAAAATATCAGTCTTCCCATTAATCGACATAAGAAATCTGCTGAGTTTTTAATGTGGTGCTCAACATAGTAGCAAGGTGTTTCGCTACACGATATGTCAGAACACCAGTGTTACTATCGATTGGGTGAAGAGGAACCCTTTCCCTGTGAATCTTAGGGAGGCCATATAACCTAGGGGGAACTGCACAATAAAAATAATACTCTTGATGGTGTCCTCGACAAGGAACTGTTCTTCAGGAAGCTGTTAGTTTTTCTGCCAACACATTTTGTGAGAGCAGCATTAGTTGTGCAATACGCTGAATCAGACCGTAGCCCCTGCAACTTTTGAATGTAATCCTGCTTGTCCAAAACAGCGGTAGCATTGCCCTTGTCTGCAGGTAAAATAACAATATCCGGATCAACTCTAAGTGAACGTAAAGCAGCCAGTTGCATGCCCATAAGTTACTGGAGCGTTGTATATGCCGGGAGAAACTCAGCTCTCACATAGTTCACTTCTGCAGGGAGGAAATGTATTGTTTGCTTGCAGAGGTTGGATAAACTTTGCAGCTTTAGAGCAAGATTGCGATGTGCATTATTGTTTTTGCTGACGAGGGAAACTCCCCATTGCAGCCCTCTCAAATAAAGTGGTAACAGAGCCCAGTGTACAGCCCATCAAAAACTGAACCCAGATTAAGCATGAAAACAGGGAGAAGGTGTGCCGGACTGTTGAAGGAAAATAAAATAAAATAAAGGCAAAATAGAAACAGCGAACAGTCCAAGAGAGCAGCCTGCAAGAGAAATGGCATCGTGGTTAAGTTGTTATGGTGTTGAACTCCAAAGTGGGCAAGCCACGTATAAACCTCCACCGTGCAATTTTTTTTTCTCTTTTCCTTTTTTTTCTGTTAGCTTTTTTTCAAATTTGTGTCTGTGCCATAGTGTAACATCTGTTTGCAACAGCGAGATGTAAGGTAATGTATAATGACAGCTGATTCTACACACGTACTCTATTAGCAGCCAGAAGGAAGTAGCTTTCAAATGGGAACCGCGATGACGAGGCAACAAGTCAACTGAATTCTCCACCGGAAAACATGTCTGGTGTGTCACACACGGCATTAGTGACAGTATGTGTGTAATATGATAGGAATCTCTTATTGATGCACCTGATTTGTACTACTGGCGAGTGAGTGAGCGAGATATGCCTCCTTGCCCAGTACAGGTGTTCGTATGAAAGCGAATGCTATAACTCCCAAGGAAATGATGAAAACATAATAGTTTGTCACATAAGCTGCAACAAATGAATGCAACAGTTTCACAATCACAGTTTCTCTGTGCTCTGTCAAAACATGTTTTTAACATATTTCAAGTTGCATTCCATTTTGGAAGTCTTGACTCTTGAATTCCTATGTTGTAGCATAGTTCACACCGTTTACTTTTTGTTTTCGTTTCTGTGAGATGTCTATGTAGTATTTTGCCTACTCTCACTATTCATCAAATTTATTGGTGACGGTAATGTATTCTTACCACCTGGCTCAAATTCTATATGCAGTGTATAGTGTGACAACTACTGAGACCACAGAAAGAGAACAAACATTTCAATGACTGGACAAGCAATTCATAATGTTGTGAAGAAAGAAAAGTGTGTGTGTGTGTGTGTGTGTGTGTGTGTGTGTGTGTGTGTGTGTGTGTGTGTTTATAAATGGCACGAGGGAGTTTTGAACATGCTCGTCCACTTGGCTGCCCAACCGTGTGACCACTGACCCACAACACTGTTGGTGTTTCAGGCTGCTCTATATCACACTTCTTGTTCTTGGACCATTCACTGTTCCTATTTTGCTTTTTTTCCCACAGTTCAGTACACCTTCTTCCTGTTTTCATGCTTGATCTGTGTTCAGTTTTTGACGAGCTATCCCCTGGGTCCTCTCACCACTAAATTCGAGGGGCGTGCAATGGGGAGTTTCCCTTGTGAGCTTTTGTGGTTCCAATTTTTGCCCAAGGTGTGGATCATATTATCCTCCTGGCACTAATTGCATCAAGCAACATATTGGCTTAACTCTTGTTCATGACAGGAGCCATTAAACTCATCAACGGTTGTATTTTGTTTCCAAGGGATTGTTTTGCCTTCATTTCATGATTACTTGAAAAATTTTGGCTATTTCTTGGCATTGGCTGGACAGTGCTTTATGGATGCAGTCCGACAGGGAATTTCATTCTGTAACTGCCTGGCATTTGGTGAAGTTTGAACATTTCCATGGCTTGGGGTATGATACTAAATCTGGGCATTCTGTGATAAATCTCATGGAGGAAGCTTTTGGTGACAAAAAATGAGGTTTTAAAATCCCTTGCACAGTGCTCATTCACTGCAGTTATATCTCAGGTGTTACCGCGTGCTTAGGTGATCCTCTGTCATAAATCATGGCAGTCAGGTGGCTTGTTTGCACCTGTCAGTAGTATGGAATCAACACAGTAAGATGGGTTGCCGTGAAGATGTTTCAGAATGAGTTACAGTATCATGTTTGGCCATATTCGTAACCCATTCTATTTGACCGTTATGTTTCCATCTACTCCAGGAAAAAAAGATTTTGGCAGTGAAATGGTTTGTAAAGGGCAGTCGATTGTATCAAATCAGCACATTAAGAAGGTCGACACGGACTTGTAATAAAATGGCAGAAAGGAGCTATTGTATTTGGATGACCCTGTGGTCACACTGTGAATTTTTGTCCAATTTGGTGATGTGTCGACACGGAGTCTCTCGTGTGTCTTCAAGAAATGGTATACCTCTTGCAGCTATGTTACATGGCATAAGAAAAGTGGTTGTGAAAATGTCTTGCCCAATAAGAACCGGAGTTGAATTTAAAGTTTTGTCAGTGACAGCCTAAAGATGATATTACACAGTATTGCTATGATGTCTCCCTCGGGCGCCCATCTTTTTGTGTGGTGTATTTCCCCCATTCGTTTTGTTCATCTAACCACCCACACACCATGCAACATTCTCCTTACTTTTTGATGCACTCAGTTTCACAAATCTGTAAGTCTCATACCCTGATGTTCCAGAATAATATGCTGGGAACTTATTCTATAAAGGATAGTGCCAAATGATGTGGACCACACAATAAATGACTTTTAAAGTGTCTTCTCCCACATTCTTAGCACTACAATGTTGTTGATGGCCAGGTACAGTTTTACGGATCACAGTTACATGGGTAAAGAGGCCTGCATCTCTTCCTTCATCAGTATGTTTGGGAGAGTAGTAGTCCAGGCATTAATTAGGACACAACATTTGTTGAATATCACAGTGGCGTAATTTGCGGCGACAGAAATGTGAAATTACATTGCACACTATTTGACTTACAGTACAATCACCAAAATGAATTACACCGTCCAGCAAATACAGATTGTGGAACATTAATACTTTAAGGTTACGTTTTCACTATTTCACACGAGATTTTATGATACAAAGTTATTGTGCAGTTGCTGAACTTTTACAGTAACTGGCATATTGACAAGGCATTGAGGCAACAAAGTCAATGGAGTTATGAGGGTCTGAACTTTCAATTAAATTAACTTTTGAGGTATTGAGTTTCAGGTAATTCTAAGTATGTTTTCAGAAAGAGCGAAAAATTGTTAGAAAATGTATTTTAATCATTGGCTGTTTTATTTAACTTACATATCATCCAATGGTTTCGGTCAGTGTTTAAAGAACAGGTTACAATAGTTATTTGCGTGATTTCAGTATGGCAAACTTGATGTATCAGATTGGAGGGGAAAATGCGGAATGTTTTTAACTGATATGTTTCAGGTTACATCTTGTGATGACAGTCTGTGACCAAAACTGGTAGATGATATACAGGGTAAATGAAACAGCTTTTAGTTAAAATGCATTTTCTAAAGTACTTAATGGCTGTTGATTCTCACCTGATGAAAAAATTAAGAGTGAAATGTCTGTTTTTGAATTAACAACAACAGTACTTCATATTATGTCTGTTGGCTCAGTTTTCCCAATTATGTGCTGTATTTGGAATTTCAGTTAACCATAGCTTTTAGTTAACTGAACTTATAGTGGAACTAATTATATCATTGAAATAATGAGCCAATTGAACAATAAATTTACATTGAATTCAGTGTAAATAACTTTCTGAAATGTTCATGTGCTTTTTATAAATTTCCTGTGTCTTTAGTAAATGTAGAATATAAAACTGCTAAACCAGTTATTCGTGGGAGTAGAAAACATTGACAAATTGAGAAGTTTCCAATTTGATGCATCTCTACCGCCAAAGCCAAAGACAGTGTGTCAATATTTAGGTAAAATCTGTTCAGATGTTTCTCTGAACCAATCAAGTTAATTTTTAGATGCATGTTTCATCAGTAAAATTCCTTCTCCAATTCTTTTCCAACTGAGCTGATGATCAGATTTTAGTAATCTCAGTGTTTTTCAGTAACCCTCATCTCCTCTGTTTATCACACTTTTTCATTTTCTGTATGCTCTTTTACATTTTCTATTATTATTATTATTATTATTATTATTATTACTGTGGCTGTATAAGTTGAAAGAGGAATTAAAATTTAATGGGATATAGCAGGCTTACCAAAAGTCCAGCAAAAACACGAGGACCAAATAGAATTAAAATCAGGATATGTTTTGCTCTGCAGGAACACTGTAGGAAGTAATTACAATTATAGGCTTTATTGTAAACAAGAAAATTAAGAACAATATTACATTTATGAAAGGAAGAACAAGACATGTTATAAATCAGCAGAATACATCCCATGGAAATCATTAGCCTGTGTGCCAGTATGCTTACATGGTAGAAGACCTGTACAAAGAGTTGCACAAGAGCTACATGAGCTGATGAACAGCAACAAATACCACCAAAAATACAATGATGTGGCATTTTGGTGCAGAAGTAGGAAAAGAAAGTAAGAATGATTCTTCATACCAGAAATGGCAGAGGTTATACATTAGTTGAATTTGCCGAGGAAACACAGAAAATAGACTTGACGATGACCAAATGAAGCTTTAAACAAAATTAATCATATTTTACCAAACGTAAAAGAATTACACAAACACGATGGTCCTAAAGCACTTTCGAATCGCAAATGGCTGCAAACTCATCAGGTACAAAGTAAAAACAAATACAAAACTGGAAAGAAACTTACTCATCAGTAGAGAAGTCAGAAATGGAGATTATGAAAATTTTAAGAATTGTTAAGTACACCAGATTAAATTAAGCAAAAAGTCCAGTATCGTAGAAAATGATGTAGACTGATCAGAGGGATAATTATTTGTCAAATGTACTTACACAAACAGCAAAAGGTGATGCAGGTACAAGGAGAGTAAAGCAAAAGAAAATATACATTGGAGTGAGGCGCCATATAAGGCTGTGAAAACCATTTACAAGTTGTGAAGGAAGTTTTAGAGTGGTGCATTAAATATGAATTACCTGTTTCCCTGGAAATATTGGATTTGACTCAACCTATGTGAGTGTACTGAAGAATACATAAGTTAGTGTACAGGGTTTCCATTACATTTCATCCAGATGGTGAGAAATTTGGAACTGGAAGGAAGGAAAAGGGGGATGGGGGTGGAGGTCAGGCAGAAATTCCAGCTTCAGCAATGTGTGAAAGAAAATCAATTGTAGTAAGACCGAAACAGGTGCTGTAATAAATAATGTATTGAAGATTGACTGACAAGCCACACACTAAAAATTAACAGTAACGTTATAGAAATAAAACCTCAAGGAGTTTATTTACCTTTTAATTACTGCACACAAATGACATGGTTTTCCCCCTCTGTTGAATAAGTTCTTGTACTCTGACAAAAATAATTTTGGTTTGCTGCAAAACTTAAACTGCAAATAAATAAAGTGTAACAAATGGACCCCAGGCTCAAACTCTTACAGGAATCGGCAAAATGCCATGAGTAATGAGGGTAATGGGAAAGGGGCACTAATTAGTAGAGTGTGAGTAGGTTGAGAATTTGGGTTTGATAGGAAGTGTGCTAGGGCAGTCCAAGGAGTTGCAATGACCAGTGTCCGGGTGGCTTAGTGGTCAGAACAACTGCCTAGTAGGCAGGAGACCCAGGCTTGAATCCCATTCTGGCACAAATTTTCAACTTTCCCCATTGATTTCAATCAGTGCCCATTCACAGCCAGTGTCTGTAACAAAACGCTTCATGCAGGGGAACACATAGCCTACTTAACCCGTAATTTCTGAGAATTGAAGTACAGACTTTTCTTATTGAATAAGCATCCATCTTACTGTCGGAAAAGGATTGTGTTGAACTTTACTCAGAATAAAGTCAAATAATAAATATTTGGGAGAGGGGTGAAACTTGTTCCATCAGCAGCATTTCCGAAAATTTTGAAGCTGGTAACTTTGAACATACAAGAAAAGTGCTACTTTGAAATACGCTGTTTAACAGCGATGGCACGGTAGATCCAACTAGATGAGAATGTTATGTTATTGGTAGTTTGCATCACAAAACAGAAATTGTATTTGGAAGATCACCATAAATTTCATCTCATTTTGTCTTTGGCCATTAACAGAAATCAGTAACTGGACATCATTTGAATTATTATTGAAATTTTTTGTTCACTTGATGAAGTGGAAAATACTTAATGCATTACATACCTTTCAATACTATTTATATTGAAGAATATTACTCCTTACACCATTACTACGAGGGTAATCCCAAAAGTAAGACCTATTTTTTTATAAGTATACATAGACTTGTTTATTTCTACAATGGTTTACATTAGTTTTTAGCTTGAACATTTAGCTATTTTTCGACATCATTACCATTTCTGTCGGTGCATTTTTGTAGACACTGGCAGTTTTTGTATGCCCATGTCATACCATCTCATCGCCGTGCTGTTCAAAATGTTATGAACCTCTTCTTTCACCTGCCTCGTCATGGGAGCTGAATCGCTTTCCAGCCAAATGATCTTTTAACCTAGGGAACAGGTGATAGTCATGGGGTGCCAAGTCAGGACAATAGGGTGGCTGGGTAATATTGTTCCTTTGAAACTCTTACAGGAGAGCAACGGTTTGCCAAGCGATGTGTGGGCGAACATTGTCCTGGAGAATGTGAACATAGGCATATAAAAAATGACACAGCATCTACAAAAATGCATTGACAGAAATGGTGATTATGTCGAAAAATAGTTAAATGTTCAAGCTAAAATCTAATGTAAACCATTGTTGAAATAAACGCGACTATGTACTTATAAAAAAATAGGAGACCTTACTTTTGGGATTACCCTCGTATTATATTTTTTATACAACAGGTAATTTATTGTTCGAGTTTGTAAAATGATTATTTTTCTTGTTTCTTGTAGGGACTTTGTCAAAAAACAGAAAGCTTACTGTTCAGATGTAGCAAGAAGCTCCCCTAAAACTATGCATAAAGTACAAGAGGATTTAGAGTTGCTGAAACAGATGGTTGCATCAGAAGTTAGTGACCTTCAGAGGAACGTCACATTGTCAAGCAGGCTGAAGGCAGATACTGATAAGGTAAGACACTGAAGTTTCAAATACAGTCTCTCTCTCTCTCTCTCTCTCTCTCTCTCTCTCTCTCTCTCTCTCTTTATTTTTTATTTATTTTACGCATTGTCAGATTGCCATGTAGAAAATTCACATTATCCGTCAAAGTCCAGACCTTCAAATTTGTGGTCTTACAGTTACCTGTTCAACCATGAAGTTCACATAACGTTCCCACCCCACTCCCTCCTCAAAATAAAATAAAAGTTCATACTAATTTCCACAGTACAGTGTGTGTGTGTGTGTGTGTGTGTGTGTGTGTGTGTGTGTGTGTGTGTGTGTGTGTGTGTGTCTTTCTTGCTGCTGATATGAGATTTCTCGAAAGATTTCAAAAAAGTTCAAGACAAATTCATGTGCTCCTCTAAGGAGTTTGACACACACACACACACACACACACACACACACACACACTACAAAATTCTGCTAGAGACCTTTTCCCAGAAACTTGTCCAAAGCTCTCAAAGATGATGCTGAAAAAATAGTAATCCTAAATGGCATTCATTTAACCATTAAACTGTTTGTGATGTACATATCACAGTGAACTTCTGCTCTGTGCTAGTGACTTATATACGTTGCAGGATGAATTGTGGCAATAGTGTGAATGTTTTAACATGACATGAACGCACGGCTTGACCTAAGGTGCTTCATTAGGGTGTTACCTGCACTAACAATTACATTAATATTCCTTGTAGATGACAGAAGCAGCTTTAATAGTTATCTTTTACTTATTTTTATGGGTTAATAGTTCAGGCTTGTGTTGTGAAGTAGTTTGAAAATTTACAAGTGTGGATTATCAAACGTGGAAGTAGGAAGTTGATTTATGAACAGTGACAGTGAGAATGAAGTAATTTTCCTTGTTGTGGTGATACTATGGAAATTGTCAATTCTGCCCTGGCGTCACAGGTCTGAGAAAACTGTTCTTCAGATTTCTCGCACTGACCTTCCTGAAGAGAAACTGACGACAGTGACAAACAAGAGCATGACAGTAGAGTTCCCCTACAGTATGTTGACAACTTTCATTGGCAGGTAAAACAACAGAAAAGGCCATCACACTGGGACTGGCGCAAGGTGCACCATGCCACATGCAGCAAGTTGACAGCTGCTACCATTAACTTGGCAACAAAAGGGTTAAGGTGGTAACAACAAATATTAAAAAGAAAGGTGATGTGTACAGCTGGCTTGCTTCTTCTGATTCTAGCAGTCAATATCTACTTGTTCTAAACTGTCAAAATATTTTATACAATTAAATTTTTGACATGGTATTACTATTCTTTCTGGTTAATCATGTTGTAAGATTACTCACTTTAATTGTATGAGCTTCAAGAAATGTCAGATCTGTACTTCCTTTAGTGGCAGTGTGTATTATATTACAGTATTTGCTATTGGAAGTTCCACTTATGTCATTATCTGGTATTTTAATGTATTTCTTGAGAGCTTCTGGAAAGATGCCCTTTCATTAACCTCAGTTTATTTAAAAAGATGTCAGCCCATTCTCGTAAGCCTTCAAAGACCTTTTCTTAATAGGAAGAAGTCAGTCAATTAAACTTTCATTGATTATTTTTCAAAAGAAAACATCGTCAATTATAGGCTGAACAATTTTCAGTTTATATGCTATTGACCAATTTTGACTTTATAGTCATTATAAAGCAACATTCAGTTGCCTTTATGCAACATATCACAAAAGATTTGCCATACAACTCAATCTGCTAGTCCACATGTTTTCAGAAACATTTATAACTTCTGTTACTTTCATTTTGACTCTTTATTCTTCAAGTAAACAGGAGCATCTACATCTCCTCATCGGTTTAAATGTCATTCCCACAGAATTTACTCTCTTGCCATTATCTTCATTATTTAAAATCAAATCCTATAAGAATTATTTGTGATGGCAGTTTTAGAACGTTGTTGTTGTTGTTGTTGTGGTCTTCAGTCCTGAGACTGGTTTGATGTAGCTCTCCATGCTACTCTACCCTGTGCAAGCTTAATCTCCTAGTACCTACTGCAACCTACATCCTTTTGAATCTGCTTAGTGTATTCGTCTCTTGGTCTCCCTCTACGATTTTTACCCTCCACGCTGCCCTCCGATACTAAATTGGTGATCCCTTGATGCCTCAGAATATGTCCTACCAACCGATCTCTACTTCTGGTCAAGTTGTGCCACAAATTTCTCTTCTCCCCAATCCTATTCAATACCTCCTCATTAGTTATGTGATCTACCCACGTAATCTTCAGCATTCTTCTGTAGCACCACATTTCGAAAGCTTCTATTCTCTTCTTGTCCAAACTATTTATCGTCCATGTTTCACTTCCATACATGGCTACACTCCATACAAATACTTTCAGAAATGACTTCCTGACTCTTAAATCTATGCTCGATGTTAACAAATTTCTCTTCTTCAGAAATGCTTTCCTTGCCATTGCCAGTCTACATTTTATATCCTCTCTACTTCGACCATCATCAGTTATTTTGCTCCCCAAATAACCAAACTCCTTTACTACTTTAAGTGTCTCATTTCCTAATCTAATTCCCGCAGCATCACCCGATTTAATTCAACTACATTCTATTATCCTCATTTTGCTTTTGTTGATGTTCATCTTATATCCTCCTTTCAAGACACTGTTCATTCCATTCAACTGCTCTTCCAAGTCCTTTGCTGTCTCTGACAGAATTACAATGTCATCGGCGAATCTCAAAGATTTTATTTCTTCTCCATGGTTTTTAATACTACTCCGACTTCTTCTTTTGTTTCCTTTACTGCTTGCTCAATATACAGATTGAATAACATCGGTGAGAGGATACAACCCTGTCTCACTCCCTTCCCAACTACTGCTTCCCTTTCATGCCCCTCGACTCTTGTAACTGCCATCTGGTTTCTGTACAAATTGTAAACAGCCTTTCGCTCCCTGTATTTTACCCCTGCCACCTTTAGAATTTGAAAGAGAGTATTCCAGTCAACATTTCAAAAGCTTTCTCTACGTCTACAAATGCTAGAAACGTAGGTTTGCCTTTCCTTAATCTAGCTTCTAAGATAAGTCGTAAGGTCAGTATTGCCTCACGTGTTCCAGTGTTTCTACGGAATCCAAACTGATCTTCCCCCGAGGTCGGTTTCTACCAGTTTTTCCATTCATCTGTAAAGAATTCGTGTTAGTATTTTGCAGCTGTGGCTTATTAAACTGATGGTTTGGTAATTTTCACATCTGTCAACATCTGCTTTCTTTGGCATTGGAATTATTATATTCTTCTTGAAGTCTGAGGGTATTTCGCCTGTTTCATACATCTTGCTCACCAGATGGTAGAGTTTTGTCAGAACTGGCTCTCCCAAGGCCGTCATTAGTTTCAATGGAATGTTGTCTAGTCTGGGGGCCTTGTTTTGACTCAATTCTTTCAGTGCTCTGTCAAATTCTTCACACAATATCATATCTCCCATTTCATCTTCATCTACATCCTCTTCCATTTCCATAATATTGTCCTCAAGTACATCACCCTTGTATAGACCCTCTATATACTCGTTCCACCTTTCTGCTTTCCCTTCTTTGCTTAGATCTGGGTTTCCATCTGAGCTCCTGATGTTCATACAAGTGGTTCTCTTATATCCAAAGGTCTCTTTAATTTTCCTGTAGGCAGTATCTATCTTACCCCTAGTGAGATAAGCCTCTACATCCTTAACTTTGTCCTCTAGCCATCCCTGCTTAGCCATTTTGCACTTCGTGACAATCTCGTTTTTGAGACGTTTGTATTCCTTTTTGCCTGCTTCATTTACTGCATTTTTATATTTTCTCCTTTCATCACTTAAATTCAATATTTCTTCTGTTACCCAAGGATTTCTACTAGCCCTCGTCTTTTTACCTACTTGATCCTCCGCTGCCTTCACTACTTCATCCCTCAAAGCTACCCATTCTTCTTCTACTGTATTTTTTTTCCCCATTCCTGTCAATTGTTCCCTTATGCTCTCCCTGAAACTCGGTACAACCTCTAGTTTAGTCAGTTTATCCAGGTGCCATCTCCTTAAATTTCCACCTTTTTGCAGTTTCTTCAGTTTTAACCTATAGGTCATAACCAATAGATTGTGTTCAGAGTCCACATCTGCCCCTGGAAATGTCTTACAATTTAAAACCTGGTTCCTATATCTCTGTCTTACCATTATATAATCTATCTGATACCTGTTAGTATCTCCAGGGTTCTTCCATGTATACGACCTTCTTTCATGATTCTTAAACCAAGTGTAAGCTATGATTAAGTTGTGCTCTGTGCAAAATTCTACCAGGCGGCTTCCTCTTTCATTTCTTAGCCTCTATCCACATTCGCCTACTATGTTTCCTTCTCTCCCCTTTTCGTACACTCGAATTCCAGTCACCCATGACTATTAAATTTTCGTCTTCCTTCACAATCTGAATAATTTCTTTTATTTCACCATACATTTCTTTAATTTCTTAGTCACCTGCAGAGCTAATTGGCATATAAACTTGTACTACTGTAGTAGGTGTGGGCTTCGTATCTATTGTGGCCACAATAATGTGTTCACTATGCTGTTTGTAGTAGCTTACCCACATTCCCAATTTTCCTATTCATTATTAAACCTATCCCTGCATTACCCCTATTTGATTTTGTGTTTATAACCCTGTAGTCACCTGACCAGAAGTCTTGTGCCTCCTGCCACCGAACTTCGCTAATTCCCACTATATCTAACTTTAACCTATCCATTTCCCTTTTTAAATTTTCTAACCTACCTGTCCGATTAAGGGTTCTGACATTCCACGCTCCGATCCGTAGAACGCCAGTTTTCTTTCTCCTGATAACGGCATCCTCTTGAGTAGTCCCTGGCCGGGGAGATCCGAATGGGGGACTAATTTACCTCCGGAATATTTTACCCAAGAGGACGCCATCATCATTTAACCATACAGTAAAGCTGCATGCCCTCGGGAAAAATTACGGCCGTAGTTTCCCCTTGCTTTCAGCCGTTCGCAGTACCAGCACAGCAAGGCCGTTTTGGTTATTGTTACAAGGCCTGATCAGTCAATCATCCAGACTGTTGCCCTTGCAAATACTGAAAAGGCTGCTGCCCCTCTTCAGGAATACACATTTGTCTGGCCTCTCAACAGATACCCCTCCGTTGTTGTTGTACCTATGGTATGGCTATCTGTATCGCTGAGGCACGCAAGCCTCCCCACTAACGGCAAGGTCCATGGTTTATGGGGGGGGGGGGGTTTAGAACATTATGCAGGCACAATTTTTGAAAAAATTGTCGTTAGCTGTTGTTTCTCAGTACATATGCTTATTCATTAATATCATTCTTTGTTTCTCAAAAAATGTGATATATGTGAATCAAAATGAGGATCAAAGACAAACTTTGTTCTGGGGATTTAACATTACTGTAGAAAGAAATTGTAATACACCAGCAACTTTTCGCCCATTAAAAACAGAATGTGATACAATTGTAATAAAGTACATAAGACATCAGAAAGACTTGACATTTGGAAGTTTCATTTTGAAAGGAACTGTACCTAGTTTGAAATATGAGAAGACAATAAAAAGATTTTGTGCCTCTGTTTAGCTTTCAAATGCATACATATTTATGCAGTCCCCTGTCACCCAGTCCTCCAGCTTTAATGTTCTTGCTTCTGCGAAGTACGAAATAATATTTGATAAATAGTGTGTCTTCTTTTATAGTGTCTACAGACTGTGGAAATGGCTCAGAAAACACAAGATACACCTCCAGGATTACAGTTTGAAAACACTGCTCCTGATAAATACTTCGAGGACCTTGTTACACGTTTTGAAAATCAAATTCAAGTGTACAAACAAGAGGTTGATAAAATTGAAGCTCATGTAAACGCAGTACTGAGTCCAAAACCTCTGTCATCACAAGGTAACATATGATTACTATGCTAGTTTTGCTGTAGTGCCAGTCTTTTAAATGTATCAATGCAGTAGTAATTGTGACATTGATTTTCATGTGAAACATCTTTGCATATTAAAATGGTATGCTGCCCAGGACTTCAACCCAAGAACTTGCCTATCATGAACACTTATCTTTACCTAACTGAACTAACGAGGCATGACTCGACACAAGCTCTTGCAGCTTTAATCCCAGTATCTCTCACATACTTCCCAGACTCAATCCAGGTTTGCTGCATGCCTAGCAGGACAAGCAAACTTGGAAGAAATGATATTGTGGAGAAGGGTCTTAACCACACGCTAAGTGTTGTTTCAAATATAAATTTATCACTCTGTAACGGAGTGTGTGCCGTTTTGAAATGTCCTGGCAGATTAAAACTTTGTTCAGGGTTGTGACTTAAATCTGGAATCTTCACTCTAGGAACATCCCATAAGTAGTGAGTAAGTCCTTTCTCAGTGGTCTCTTTGTTTTAGAAGTGCTAATTTGGCAAGTTATATAGAAGAGTTTTTGTTTAGTTTTGTAAGTAGGAAGGAGGTACGAACAAAACAAGCTTTTGGGGTGGATTGTGAGTTGTGCCTGGGCAGCTCAGTGAATAAAAATGTTGTCAATGAATAGCAAAGTTCTGGATTCAAGTCCCAATCCAGCACACAGTGTTAATCTATCACGAAGCTTCAAACAGTGTGTTCTTGGTGTAGAATGAAATATTCAATCTGAATTTATTTTCATTATTTTTAATGAATTTTAGCAGTATTAATTGTTTTTTTTAAGAGTTACATTTTACACGCTTCAGAACTACAATTCAGCATCACAGTCGTACATGGAAAAAGTTATAATACACAAGATGCTTCTTTTCATGAGCATTGTTTTAATTTTGTTCCAAGTGACATTTATCAAAGTGTTTTGCAATGTGTACTCAGTGATTAATACGACAGTGCAGCAGTTGGAGAGAGGTAAGCGTGCACCGTGTATCATCTGCAAGAGTTATGTAAAGGTGATGTGTTTCAGTGGATTGAGTCGTTAGAATTCACATGGGGCAATTGTTGTTATGCCAGAAATTCATTGCATTGAGAGAACGCAACACAAGTTCAAGGCAACCCCATAGTCATAAATCCTGTCACTTCTTTGCAGCATTCCAATTGCTAATATACGGTATTATAGTGGAATTGAGTGTACAGCCCTCCAATCAAAATACTGTTGCTTGTAAAATCTCTGTAAGCTGTGCCAGTTGTGTTATGATCAGGCCCAGATTTAGTACTCCTGATGATGCCCCTGGGCAAAAAAACTCTGGTGTCATGTCCTCCTCCCTCTCCACCTCCCCACCCTCCACATCTTATAAGACATATATTTCTAAAATATTATGAAAAGGAAAAACTGCTATTCATTGTATAGAGGAGACATTGTGTCATTGGTATGTGCAACAAAAAGACTGACATACATGTAGAGCTTTTGGTCAGAAGGCCTTTTTCAAAAGTAGACCACACACACACACACACAGACACACACACACACACACACACACACACACACACACACAGACACACACACACACACATTCATGCATACCCAAATCACACACATGACAACTGTGTCTGATCACTGAGGCTGGTCTGCAAGCAACTGCACCTGATTACAGAAGCAGTCTGGGAGGTGGGGGTAAAGAGGAGGCTGGGGTGGGGAGGGGGAAGCTAAAAACACTGCTTTTGTGAGCATGCAGGGACATAATAGGGCAACTAGAAGTAGCCTGGAGGTTTGAGATGGATTGGGGGGAGTGGAAAAGGAGAGAAGTAGAGGAGGGGAAAAAAGATCAGTGGGTGCGTGGGTGGAATAGGAAGCTATGTAGCAAGGAGTAGGAGCAGAGAAGGGATAGGTGAGTGAAGGACAAGGACTAATGAAGCTTGAGGCTAGGGGAGGTTACAGGAATGTAGGATTTGCAGGGAGAGTCCCCACCTTCACATTTCAGATAAGCTGGTGTTGGTAGGAAGGAACCAGATGCCACCGGCTGTGAAGCAGTGATTGAATTGAAGAATGTTGCTTTGGGCAGCATGCCCAGCAGCCGGTTGGTTCAGCTGTCTCTTGGCCACAGTGTTTCAGTGGCGATTCATGTGGGTAGACATAATGTTGGTTATCAAGCCCAAGTAGACTGCAGGATAGTGGTTGCAGCTTAGTTTGTAGACCACATGGCTGCTATTACGGGTAGCCTTGCCTTTGATGGGATAGGTGATGCCTGTGACCAGAGTGGAGTAGGCATATGACCCCTGAGGCAAAGGGTTGGAAACAGGGATGGAGTAGGGATAGACAAGGATATTGTGTAGATTTGGTGGGCAGTGGAATATCACTGTGGGAGGGGTGGGAAGCATAGTGGGTAGGATATTCCTCATTGCAGGGCATGACAAGAGGTAGTCAAAACCCTTTCGAAGAATGCGATTCAGTTGCTCCAGTCCTATGTGGTACTGAGACACAAGGGGGTGCTCATTTGTGGTCAGTCGGTGGAACTCCGGGAGGTGGTAAGTGACTTCAGAGACAAAGTGCGGGAGATCTGTTTCTGTACAAAGTTGGGAGGGTAATTTTAGTCTGTGAAGACCTCACCGAGACCCTTCGCATATTTGGAGAGTGACTTCTCATCACTATTGATTGATTTGACTTGATTTTTTAACAGGAGAGCTAAAACAGCTTATATCTAACCCACCACTGCCCGCACCGAAACTAGGTTTATTGTGCGGTATCGCTCCCTGTATATTTAGTAAAGCCAACCAGTGCCCTTAAATAGTGCAAGGAGTCCCTCTACCAGTTTTTTTGTCAGATACAATTTCTTCAGGTCTACTTGTCTCGAAGATTCTGTATCTTTTACTCTCCAATGCCATGCATTCAAAGATTAGGTGTGATGCAGTTTCTTCACCCTCTTCACAGATCCTACATTTAGGGTCCTCTTCCATTATACCCATTGTGTGTAGGTGTTTTTTGAAGTTCCCATGGCCGGTCATCAGTCCAGCCATGAGTCTGATCTGTCTCCTGTTCAATCCCAGGATTACAGAGCTTCTTTTAAAACATGGTTTGGCCATCATTACCTTATCATGTTTTTGTTTATGGACCTTGGTCCAGTATCCTATGTGCTGTTTCCTAAGCCAGTTCTGTAGTTCTAATTTGATCATAGCCTTGGTGATTGTCAAGACAGGTTCCGGTCCAATAAATGGAGTTGTTGCCCCCATCCTAGCCAATCTATCGGCTTGTTCATTGCCGCAGATCCCTGAGTGGCCAGGTAACCACACTAGGTACACCCTATTGCTTCCCCCTAGCTCTACCAGAGCCCTGTGGTAATCTGCAACAATCTTAGATCTTGTTGCAGGATCCGCCAATGATTTCAGGGCTGCCTGGCTGTCTGAATAGATGTAGATGCTACGATCATTGTAGCACCTACTCATATTCTCCTCCACACATGCCCTGATTGCAGTAATTTCTGCTTGGAATACAGAGGCCAGTTTCCCTAGAGAGATGCTGCTCTCCAGTCTTGGCTGAACCGCGTACAACCCTGCCCCAATGCCTTGATCTGTTTTCGACCCATCGGTGAACCAAACGATGTCCCCCTACGGCATTGAACTGTTTTCTCCCACTGCTCCCTACTTCCATTTATTATATTGTAAGGCTTGTCGAAGCAGTTAGGAGTTGTTATATAGTCAGTGGGCATTTCCCCAGCCATACCTATATTTACCTCACTCACTATGTTAGTGTGTGATTCTGGATATCCAAATGAGACCCAGTTTTGGCCAGTTTTAAGTCTATACGCCCCAGCTACTGCCTCCATCTTAACCCAAAGGTGAAGTGGAGGCATGTCCAGCATGGCTTCTATTCCAGCAGTTGGTGTGCTGCTAATTCCGCCCGTTACGGCTAAGCAGGCCAATCTCTGCACCTTAACAAGCTCTTTAGCAGCAATTCCCTGTTCTACCTTCTTCCAACACACTACGGCCCCATAGGAAATCCTAGGTCTAACCACTGTGGTGTATATCCAGTGCATACCCGTGGGGCTTAGGCCCCAGTTTTTGCCACAAGCCCTTCTAGTGCTCACAAAAGTGCTTTTTGTCTTGGAGCAGATACTCTTAATATGAGGGGTCCAAGTTAGCTTCTCATCCAAGGTTACCCCTAGATATTTTACTGTCTCATCACTATACATGTGGTGGCCATGCATGGCTAGGCAGTTTGGAAGGGACTTGATGGTGTGGAAAGGATGGGACCTGTCAAATTGGAGGTATTGCTGGTGGTTGGTGGGTTTGATATGGATGGAGGTACTGTAACCATCTTTGAAGTGGATGTCAACTTCGAGGAAGGTGGCTTGTTGGTTGAGAAGAACCAGGTGAAGTGAAAGAGTTGAGTTTCTAGAGGAATGTAGACAGGGTCTTCTCACCTTCGATTCATATCAAAAAGATGTCATCAACTAATCTGGACCAAGTAAGGGATTTCAGATTCCTCTAGATAGCCCATGAATAGGATGGCCTAGGATGTTGCCATGCCAGTATCCCCCCTGCCTTCTACCTTCATTAGTCCCTGTCCTTCACCCACATGTGTTCTTCCCTCGTCCCACTCCAGCACTAACAACTCTCTGTTCCGCCAGTGTACTCCCCCCTCCCCTACTTCTGTCCTTTTGCACTCCTCTGCACCCCAACCTCCCTAAATGTACCAGCAGCACTAACTAGCTGCCCTACCCTGTCGCAATCACATTCGTTCTACCCTGCTATTCCTCCTCCTCCTCCTCCTCCTCCTCCTCCTCCTCCTCACCCCAGTCTCCTCCTTATCTCCACCCAGATAGCATTTCCCATTAGATGTAGTTGCTCGTCGTCCAACCTTAGTGGCCAGAGGCTCTTTGTGTGTGTGTGTGTGTGTGTGTGTGTGTGTGTGTGTGTGTGTGTGTGCGCGCGCGCGCGCGTTGTCTACTTAAAAAAGAAAAAAAGATCTGTTGTCCGAAAGCTCAATATGTATGGAAGTCTTTCTGTTGTCTGTCCACGACTCAACCACTCCTCTCTATGATGATAAGCAATCTTTTCTTTTGGTAATGTTTTCATTATTCCAACCTGGATTTTACATTGTTAGATATTTCTCAAAGTTTGCCTAACATGTGGGCATGTTTTTCATCTGTATAGTACTTAACTGCAATTGTAATTTAAAACAGTGCTTTTATAAAAAGTAACGTAGAAAAACTTAACAAATTGTTATGCAATAAATCTAAATGAAAACAGTATATTTAGCTGTTGTTAAAATGAAATAGAAACAATACAAACAACTTAAAGCACATTGAGGAAGGTCTGTGGCCAAAACAGTGATTATTTAAATAACAAAGTGGTTTTTTTTTCTCCCATCATTTGCAAACAAGTTTTATAGTCCAGTGTCACTGCCAAGCTTGATTCAATAGCGGGGATACCAAGATAACTAAGAGACACTGTTCTTTTCACGTTGTAGTGCCTAAAGAATTTGTGTGTAAAGTCTAGAAACACTTGGCCTTACACTGTCTCGAACACCCGATATTTTAGGTATGAGTGTAGGAGACTGAGAACATTTGTACCAGTCCACTTGTTTCTATGTGCCGGTCGGAAGATTGTTATTAGAAGTCTGTAAGAGGGGGACGACGACAAGTGTTGGCCGCCAGTACCACAGAAGACGTGATGAAAAAACTCAAGGAATAATTATGTAGTATTCTTTGATGTGTTAGTGTCCGTGCTGATTGTAAAAAGACTAATGAACAATTGAATATAGATTTCTATGCACATTCATGTATTAGGCTTGCTGGAGACTAGAGACTTTTAAGTTACTTGATGTCTTAGACTTGCAGAAGTCAAAACGCATGTTCATATTTTTATATGGTTTTCAAATCAACTCTTATGTTTCATTGTACTTAATTACTTCTAAAGCTCGAGACACGAGTGAGATGACGAAGATATTTATATGTCTAAGTAGAGAATTTTGTTCTGCATAGCAGTCCTAGTACATCGTTAATCAACGAGTACTTAGAGACCAAAGTTCATATATGTGATCAATAGATTACAGAAATAAGAAGATATTATTTTCTGTCATCCAATAAACGTTAGAACTTGGCAACCTAAGTGATAGGACCCGAAGAAAATGAGAATTAAAAGGCAGAAACGGAAAGAAGATACTAGGCGTTGCCATAGCACCAGACCTAACAAGATATGAGAACTGTTTCCAGAAATTGTATTGAGTCCAATAAACAAATGGAAGAAAGTTGTGAGTGCAATGCAGTAAATGATGTGAGAAAGTAATAGCAGAGAGACCTGGAGAGAAGGCCTCAACTTTCGCAGACCGAGCGAGGTGGCACAGTGGTTAAACATTGGACTCGCATTCGGGAGGACAACTGTTCAATCCCGCATCCGGCCATCCTGATTTAGGTTTTCCGTGATTTCCCTAAATCACTCCAGGCAATGCCTTTCAAAGGGCACGGCTGACTTTCTTCCCCGTCCTTCTCTAATGCGATGAGACCGATGACCTTGCTGTCTGGTCTCCTTCCCCAAACCATCCAACCAACCAACCTCAACTTTGTGACTAAGAAGATCGGGTGTGAAGAGTAAGCAGTCTTCACACACTTACATCACACTGACGTTGACTGCACCAGTTGTTACTCACTGGTGCTGACTCCGCGTCTGCTCAGCGATGATGATTCTGAAACCAACATTCAATGCCGCTGGCGCCAGTGCTGTCCACCGGTGCTTATTACACATTCGCTCACCAACACAGCTAGAACTCTATGCTGGGTGAGGGAAAACCAATAATTATTTGGTAAAAGTTGAAGGGACGGTTGAATGATAAACTGTTATTGTAGTTATTGTACTGGTGAATTTTCCTTTAGGTGATTATATACTAGGTCTAAGATCAATAAAATTATGGATCAAGAACAGCAACAAACTTCAGGAACATCCATGGCCATGACAGTGAATAGGACAGACTGGACAGAAGGTGCAAATTTAATCAAAGGACTAAGTTTAAAGTTAGACTCAGTAAATACTCATTTAAATGCTAGATTAGATGACCAAAGTGCTAAGTTGGGTGACCAGAAGGCTGATTCAGCCGCTCTTAAGTGAAAAAGTGGATGCTCAAAGTGAAACCATGAACAGTCAAGCATCTAATATAGTTTTATTAAAGACTGAATTTGTGTCATTAAACAATAAGGTAGAAAATCTGAAGTTAGATTTAAAGAGTGAACTCACTACAGTCTATTCACCTAGAGCTGGGACGAAACATAAACAGTGTCACGTGAGCAACTACCCTCAGTTCCAAAGAAAATATTCGGTGTTCACGTGATACGTAGGGGTGTGGAAAATCCTTGGTGCATGCTTTGCAGCTGGCGGCGTTCGTCTGGGTGCCGAGCTGTCACAGTGGACCGTGAGAAACCTGGGCAACAACGTACGAAATAAAGTTAACGATAATGTTAAAATAATGTTCAACCGTGTTCATTCTGTCGAAGCAGATTTATTTCCATTCCGGTTGCTAACAAAATGCTCCATTCCAATACAATTAATTGTTAATTTTAATAACAATACCAGTAATAATAATGATAAAGGACGAAACAAAGTTCACTCTGTCGAACTTGAACTGTTTTCATTAAGCTCACACCTGCAACTGAGACGGCCAGACTGACTGAGCGCCGCGCCTGCGAATCGCACAATGCATCGCTCATAAAGGACAAATGGTTGCACCCATGGCATTCGAACAAACTACAAAATTAAATTCAAACCTTTCTGAAACTTTTCTCACTTACACCCCCACAAAAAATATTAAAGGGGGAAAGTTTGTTGCTTACTATATTTCTGATGATAATTTGGTAATAGTTCTGTATCAGACGTGAGATTTTAATTTATAAGTTCACTATTACTGACTCTATTGGGCAGAAAATTTGCAGGCGTCATCAACATATAGTACTGAAGGCAATTATAAAATTATTTTGCAGTGTGACACACAGTTAGGAGATATGGCGCGATAAATATAGAGTAATGCGAAAAAACAACTCTTCCTGAAAGCTTAAGTATTTCTCTTTTTCACTGACAATAAATTTTAATGTAATGTAAAAAAAAGGTTTCGGAAGGCAGTTCTCATATCACTTTATCATGTTCAGGGGCCAAATTATAAAAAAACACGACTTTCATTTGTTAATTTCTGACGCCCCTGCCTTGTACACCCCTCGACGGCAGCGCTGTGGTCACGCGTCTTGCCGTGTTTACAGTACGTCTCTTGTTTCGGTGAATGGAGTATAGTTCTTTGAATACTCTTGTAAATCAACTATTCACTGACTTTAATCTGAGACAGAATGAAACTTCAAATATCCAAATGACAAATATAGATTTGTTGCTCGCCAAAACGGACACTCAAAAGCAAAGAATCTAGTAATCGATGCGAAGGCATAGTTACTTTGGAGACTGAATGCAACGTCAAATATTATAATAATAATAATAATAATAATGTAGAGTCTGAATTTAGTGAAAAATTAAAATCTTGTGAAAATGTACGTAATATTAAATTTAATTCTGTAAGACAGGAAATGAATACTGTGGAAGAGAGCATGGACCAGCCTAAGGAATTAATATCGATTATTCAATCGAAAATTCCAGGTGTTAGAACATGCACTGTCAGTTAGGGAGTAAATAATGTAGAACAAAATTTCAAAGAAAAATCAGTCAACTTTGACATTATAAATGTAAGTAGTCTGGCAGAACCTTTTAAGCTAATTATAGACCAAGGAATTACTGAGAGTATAATCACCAGAAATGTTGTGACTGTTGCTTTTTTCAAACCTAATGATACCAACAAGGTTATTGATGACTTGTGCGAAGAATTCAAGCTTGTCCAGGACAGATTAGAATGTAGAATAGCTTTACCTAATGTTGTGTTACCGAGGAAAGTGTTGATTATTTTGTTGTGGGGAGACTTTCACACAAAATTTGACGAAAAGTATTGGTCTGTAAGTAATTGAGTGAGGTTAAGGCCAGATCGATGGGATCTGGGCGGAGTCACATCTGTCTCCAAGGAACTTTAATGTTCTGTGTTAACGGGTGGAACGCCAAGAATGGGATCCCTAGTTGTTTTCGGTGTTCCTTCAAATTTAGTTTTCCTGCGCCGAATTCCCTCCAATTCTTCATCTAGTCTATAATCTATTCCTCAATTCTTAAACTATCCTATAATGTTAGTAATTAGGAAACCTGAAATGACTAAAAGATTGAGATCTGTTTAAGAGAATGATAGATACACAGTGATCTCTAAACGTGGAATGAAACGAATAGAATATAGTACTAGTATAAAGATAATACCATGGTACTATTCAAGCAGAGTGATATCTAGACGACATAAACTGAAAAGAATATTTTATGTGTGTATAAAATATAGTACAAGGTGATTAGCTAAACAACTATTTGATTGTAGTGTATAATTTTCTATTTTTATACAATATTTTATACCTTTTGTGAGATGTAATGTAAATGGGAGGGTTTGTATCACTATCCGAAGGGGTAGGTAGTGTAAGTCCGAGCATGACTAGCACTAATCACACATCCTACCTTACAGACAATCCTCGCAGATAGGTGTAACTGATTCTTCACCATTTGTCGTTCCATAAGTGTTGCTAAGATTTTTCTTTGGGGGCTTCAAAGGTGAAGGTGAGAATGTCTGTTCTGT
The DNA here is from genome assembly GCF_023897955.1 of Schistocerca gregaria. Classification (NCBI taxonomy): domain Eukaryota; kingdom Metazoa; phylum Arthropoda; class Insecta; order Orthoptera; family Acrididae; genus Schistocerca; species Schistocerca gregaria. The sequence continues at coordinate 240,607,199 of NC_064926.1, forward strand.
AGGAGACATTTATCATCATACCACCTCCGGCTTCTCACTCAAGTATCGGCGAAGTAGGGATCCTGGGGAAGGGGATGGGAAGGGTTTTCCTGTCTTTGGGGCTATTTTCTTTTTCTTCTTTGATCTTAGCAACAGTTTCTACTTTTTCCTTTCGTACTTCTAATCTGAGTACCGGTCCATCTTTTTCTCTTCTATCGCTGAAGTCCTTCTTATTTTCCGTGGTTTCCAATAAACTTAACCTTATATCATATAAGTAGGCCAAAGAATCACGGTACACAAACACACATCTACATACACATGAAGGTATACTTAAACACAAACAGGAGCATTACGAATTAGAAACCTGAAGTGATGTCAGAACCACCAAGGGATGTAAGGGAATAAAAATATATGTACATCTGAGTAGATGCACGTATCACATTGTTGATATGTGATGGTTCTGCGTCGTTACTTTTTGTCGCTCTCATATATATATTTACATGTATATATCTAAAAAAAGATTCCGTAACTTACTAAACGAAAGCATTGGTACATCTACATTCATACTCCGCAAGCCACCCAACGGTGTGTGGCGGAGGGCACTTTACGTGCCACTTGTCATTACCTCCCTTTTCTGTTCCAGTCGCGTATGGTTCACGGGAAGAACGACTGTCTGAAAGCCTCCGTGCGTGCTCAAATCTCTCTAATTTTACATTCTTGATCTCCACGGGAGGTGTAAGTAGGGGGAAGCAGTATATTCGATACCTCATCCAGAAACGCACCCTCTCGAAACATGGCGAGCAAGCTACACTGCAATGCAGAGCGCCTCTCTTGCAGAGTCTGCCACTTGAGTTTGCTAAACATCCCCGTAACGCTATCACGGTTACCAGATAACCCTGTGACGAATTGAGCCTCTCTTCTTTGGATCTTCTCTATCTCCTCCATCAACCCGATCTGGTACGGATCCCACACTGATGAGCAATACTCAAGTATAGGTCGAACGAGTGTTTTGTAAGACACCTCCTTTGTTGATGGACTACATTTTCTAAGGACTCTCCCAATGAATCTCAACCTGGTACCCGCCTTACCAACAATTAATTTTATATGATCATTCCATTTCAAATCGTTCCGCACGCATACTCCCAGATATTTAACAGAAGTAACTGCTACCAGTGTTTGTTCCGCTATCATATAATCATACAATAAAGGATCCTTCTTTCTATGTATTCGCAATACATTACATTTGTCTATGTTAAGGGTCAGTTGCCCCTCCTTACACCAGGTGCCTATCTGCTGCAGATCTTCCTGCATTTCGCTACAATTTTCTAATGCTGCAACTTCTCTGTATACTACAGCATCATCCGCGAAAAGTTGCATGGAACTTCAGACACTATCTACTAGGTCGTTTATATATATATTGTGAAAAGCAGTGGTCCCATAACACTCCCCTGTGGCACGCCAGAGGTTACTTTAACGTCTGTAGACGTCTCTCCATTGAAAGCAACATGCTGTGTTCTGTTTGCTAAAAACTCTTCAATCCAGCCACACAGCTGGTCTGATATTCTGTAGACTCTTACTTTGTTTATCAGGCGACAGTGCGGAACTGTATCGAATGCCTTCCGGAAGTCTAGGAAAATAGCATCTACCTGGGAGCCTGTATCTAACAATTTCTGGGTCTCATGAACAAATAAAGCGAGTTGGGTCTCACATGATCGCTGTTTCCGGAATCCATGTTGATTCCTACAGAGTAGATTCAGGGTTTCCAAAAACGACATGATACTCGAGCAAAAAACGTGTTCTAAAATTCTACAACAGATCGACGTCAGAGATATAGGTCTATAGTTTTGAGCATCTGCTCGACGACCCTTTTTGAAGACTGGGACTACCTGTGCTCTTTTCCAATCATTTGGAACCTTCTGTTCCGCTAGAGACTTGCGGTACACGGCTGTTAGAAGGGGGGCAAGTTCTTTCGCGTACTCTGTGTAAAATCGAATTGGTATTCCGTCAGGTCCAGTAGACTTTCCTCTGTTGAGTGATTTCAGTTGCTTTTCTATTCCTTGGACACTTATTTTGATGTCAGCCATTCTTTCGTTTGTGCGAGGATTTAGAGAAGGAACTGCAATGTGGTCTTCCTCTGTGAAACAGCTTTTTTTATACATATATTTTTCCCACGTGGAATGTTTCCCTCTATTATTTTCATATTTACGTGTATATAAAGACAGGAGAACAACAATCAACGCACGTGCCTTGCTAGTCCTTTGAGAAAAGGCATGATATCTACTGGGAGTTGGTAGATTTTTCTGTTTAGCAAAAGTGACAAAAAGCAGATTGCAGAGTACCTGACGGCTCAACATAAAAGTTTTGTCTCAAGTACAGATTGTGTTGAGGATCAGTGGACAAAGTTTAAAACCATCGTACAATATGCGTTAGATGAGTATATGCCAAGCAAGATCGTAAGAGATGGAGAAGAGCCTCCGTGGTACAACAGCAGAGTTAGAAAACTGCTGCGGAAGGAAAGGGAACTTGTCAGCAAACATAAACATAGCCAAAGCCTTGCAGACAGACAAAAATTATGCGAAGGGAAATGTAGTGTGAGGAGGGCTATGCGAGAGGTGTTCAATAAATTCAAAAGTAAAGTTCTATGTACAGACTTGGCAGAAAATCCTAAGAAATTTTGACTTATGTCAAAGCGCTAGGTGGATCAAAACAAAATGTGCAGACATTCTGTGACCAAAATGGTACTGAAACAGAGGATGACAGACTAAAGGCCGAAGTGCTAAATGTCTTTTTCCAAAGCTGTTTCACAGAGGAAGAGTGCAGTGTAGTTCCTTCTCTAGATTGTCGCACAGATGACAAAATGGTAGATATCGATATAGACAACAGAGGGATAGAGAAACAATTAAAATTGCTCAAAAGAGGAAAGGCCGCTGGACCTGATGGGATACCAGTTCGATTTTACACAGAGTACGTGAAGGATCTTGCCCTCCTTCTTGCAGCGGTGTACCGTAGGTCTCTAGAAGAGTGTAGTGTTCCGAAGGATTGGAAAAGGGCACAGGTCATCCCTGTTTTCAAGAAGGGACATCGAACAGATGTGCAGAACTATAGACCTATATCTCTAACGTCGATCAGTTGTATGTTCGAGTATAATGATTTTTCTGGAGACTAGAAATCTACTCTGTAGGAATCAGCATGGGTTTCGAAAAAGACTGTCGTGTGAAACTCAGCTCGCGCTATTCGTCCACGAGACTCAGAAGGCCACAGACACGAGTTCACAGGTAGATGCAGTGTTTCTCGACTTCCGCAAGACGTTTGATACAGTTTCCCACAGTCGTTTAATGAACAAAGTAAGAGCACATGGGCTATCAGACCAATTGTGTGATTGGATTGAAGAGTTCCTAGATAACAGAATGCAACATGTCGTTCTCAATGGAGAGAAGTTTTTCGAAGTAAGAGTGATTTCAGGTGTGCCGCAGGGGAGTGTCATAGGACCGTTGCTATTCAAAATATACATAAATGACCTTGTGGATGACATCGGAAGTTCACTGAGGCTTTTTGGAGATGATGCTGTGTTGTATTGAGAGGTTGTAACAATGGAAAATTGTACTGAAATGAAGGAGGATCTGCAGCGAATGGGTGCATGGAATGGCAATTGACTCTCAATGTAGACAAGTGTGATGTGCTGTGAATACATAGAAAGATAGATCCCTTTTCATTTAGCTGCAAAATAGCAGGTCAGCAACTGGAAGCAGTTAATTCAATAAATTATCCGGGAGTACGATTAGGAGTGATTTAAAATGGAATGATCATATAAAGTTGATAGACAGTAAAGCAGATGCCAGACTGAGATTCATTGGAAAAATACTAAGGAAATGCAATCCGAAAACGAAGGAAGTAGGTTACAGTACGCTTGTTCGCCCACTGCTTGAATACTGCTCAGCAGTGTGGGATCCGTACCAGATAGGGTTGATAGAAGAGATATAGAAGATCCAACATAGAGCAGCGCGCTTCGTTGCAGGATCATTTAGTAATCGCGAAAGCATTACGGAGATGATAGATAAACAACAGTGAAGACTCTGCATAAACAACAGTGAAGACTCTGCAGGAGAGACGCTCAGTAGCTCAGTATGGGCTTTTGTTAAAGTTTCGAGAACATTCCTTCACCGAAGAGTCAAGCAGTATATTGCTCTCTCCTACGTATATCTCGCGAAGAGACCATGAGGATGAAATCAGAGAGATTAGAGCCCACACATAAGCATACCGACAATCTTTCTTTCCACGAACAATACTAGACTGGAATAGAAGGGAGAACCGATAGAGGTACTCAAGGTACCCTCCGCCACACACCGTGAGGTGGCTTGTGGAGTATGGAAGTAGATGTAGATACAGGTAGACAAGGCATGTACTATGCATGGATGTGATATGTCTATATAGTAGGAGTGTGGAGTGAAAGAGGACTCTAGGGTATTAGAGGGAGTATTTGAAAGTGGAATTAAGATGCAAAATAGAGTTGTAATTTTATCAAGAGAAATTTTAAGAATAGTATTCATAAAGACGTACACTAGGGCAATGAACCAGGAGGCCTACTCAAGAAGGCTACGGAGGGCGCACTCGACATTTATTGGATGTTGTAAAATAAGAGTCAAAAGTACACAATTTCTTCATTATGTCTCTAGCTTCAATTTCAGCAAAGACTTCTCACATTAATTCACAATGATTGACAACAGCAGTATGATGATTGCCTCACCATCTTTGTTCAAGCTGCTTCTCTAACAGACAATCAGGTTATAGAGAGGATAACTACTATTTTCCCCATGATTTTTATTACTTTCACATATGAGGTCTTTTAAAAAATTCCAGGTCTTCTTCCACAAATTTTTTTTACATTTAACTTTACTTATTGTCCATGGGTCTCCTTTGAAATACTCTCCATCACAATTGATACAATGCTCCCAACACTGTTTTGACTTCCGGAAGCAGCCTTGGTTTGCCTCCTGCTGGATCACACAAAGTACCATCTACAAATTTTCTTTTATCTCATATATTGTTGCAAATCTTCGTCCTTTCAATGGGGTTTTCAACTTTAGACATTAAAAATAGTCCACAGGCACCAGGTCTGGAGACTACGGAGGGTGAGGCAGCACAGTGATTTCATTTTTCGTGTAATAGTTATGCACCAACAGGGATGAATGTGTGGATGTGTTATCATGATGCGAGAGCCATAAATTGTCTCGTCACATTTCAGGCCATTTCCTTTTCATATTTTCTCCCAGATGTTGCATCGCATCCGGATAGTACCATTGATTAACAATTTGTCCCTGTGGTGTGAATTCATAATCCTTAAAAGTAAAAAAAAAAAAAAAAAAAAAAAACTATCAGCATGATTTTGACATTTGACCTGACATTACAAGTTTTCTTTGTTCTTGGATAACCTTTTCCGAATCACTGTGAAGATTAAGCCTTGGTCTCAACATCATAACTGTGTCATCACCAGTTATGATTCTCTTAAGGAACATCAGGTTCTCATTTGCTCAATCCAAAAGCTCTTCACATATTGCCAGGTGGAGGTCTTCCTTGTCTTAACTCATGAGCTGTGTGACAAACTTTATAAGAACAATGATGCATTCCAAGGTGCTGTGTCAGGATTTCATGACGAGATCCAACTGAAATGTTACATTCTTCTGAAATTTCTCGAACAGTCAGTGTCCGATTGGCATGCACAATTTCGTTGAAATTCCTGAAATGAGCATTACCAGTAGACAATGAAGGACATCCTGAACAAGGGTCATCTTTAACTTTCATCCAGCCATTTTTAAACTGTCTGAACCAATTGTAACACTGAGTGCGGCTTAGGCACTCGTCACTGTAGGCTTCCTGCATCATTTGTTGTGTCTCTGTAAAGTTTTTTTTGAGTTTCACCTAAATTTAATGCAGAAGTATTGCTTCTTTAACTTCGCCTTGACAAACTGTGCGGCACAACATTCTACTCAGTACACTGAACAATAACTAGCAGACATACAACAATGAAACTTTTGGCAGTTACACATTAAACAAAGGCATATTTTGCTCCAACACACAATTGACATGAAATTACCAATGTTCCAGATTTTTTTGAACAGGCCTTGGATGGAACAAAAGTAATTGCTATGTTGTGGCATGTGAGTACCAATAAATAGATAAAATTCAGCAATAAATTCCATGTACATTAGAAAGTTATGATTATGCACACTTCCAAGTACTTATTCACTACCGTGGAAAGGTAGTCCTTTAGTCCTTGAGAAGAAAGTTTCTTCACAACAGCAATAATTCTTAACACATTAAGGGACTTAACACATTAAGGAAGGCTTTCATTTTAAGATGTGTGAATAATTTTCCATCTGTCGTGGTCAGAGCCAAGGTTCTGTTCCTAAAACTAAAACATAATCTCAGTCAGTGGGCTGTTCTCATGAACTGCAAATGCCTATGGATTCTTTCAGTCAAAAACCCACAAGGTCCTGCCAAATCTGATGTTCCCTCAAACAGTGTACATGGTGCACAAAGTAATGTTTCCTGCATTTCTGAATATACTAAATATTCTCTATCAACAATTTCATTGTTTCTCAGCATTCTCTGAAAAAATGCGCTAGGAATACACCAGTACAGCATTTTATGGTGCTTTTTTTAAATTGATGTTTTAGTTTTTAAAAATCACTTACTTTTATTTTGTGCTGATCATTGATGTACAGTCATGTTTTCACCAACTTTTTTCCCAAAAACAGGATTAGCAATGAGTGTGAAATGTTTCTCATCATTGATGGCATTCAGTTTTCACGTTCATTTGGTGGAAGTGTTACTTTATCATTTTTGGGTTTATTTGGGAAAACTCGTTCTTCCTGATCTTCCACTTTCCACTTGGGGAGAGTCTTTCTTCTCTACCAGAATTCTTCAAGAAAAACATCCAGGTGCAGAACTTTCTTCGGTGCTTCTTCCTCTCTTTATTTTTTTCTTTTGCCAATAATTGGAAGAAAGCATAGGTCACATGCTTTTACAAGAAGGCTAGTAGAAGTAAGCCACAAAACTGCTGTCCAATACACTTGACATAGATTTGTTGTAGATTTGTAGAACATATTCTGAGCTGAAACATAATGAGGTACCTCAAACAGAATGTCATCATCTGTGCCAAACATCATGGAATCTGAAAACATCAGTTATGTGAAACCCAACTCACACTTTTCTCACATGACATATTGAAAGATGTGGAACAGTGTAGTCACGTGGATGCAGTATTTGTTGTTTTGTGAAAACCTTTTGACTCGGTACTCCATCTATGCTCATTGTCAAAAGTAATAACATATGGGATATCAAGCGAAATTTGTAGCTGGATTGGAGGTTTTTTAATAGGGAGGATGCAGCATGTTGTCTTGTATTGAGAGTCATCATCAGATGTAGGAGTAACTTCAAGTGTATCCCAGGAAAATGTATAGGGGACTCTTGCTGTCGATGTTGCATATTATTATTATTATTATTATTATTATTATTATTATTATTATTTATTTTATGGCCTTCATTGGACCACTGTAGTCAAAATACAAAGTTATAAACAAGTTGTTACACAGGAATACAATTTGGCTCAACAATAACTTAATATGATATTTAAGTAATATAATTATTAGTGTTTATTCTTATATGAAAGGTGTTTTGCTCTTCTGTCTGCCCAATATTTCTTCATTCTTTCAGATATTTTCTTTCTTTCATCATTTGAGACCACTCTTCCTGTACTCCTTTTATTGATTTTCATTTGTAGTCTGGTTTGCAGGTCTTGCAGTATTCTGGTTTTCTCTGTCTTGTTTTTTAGGTCATCTACTGTAATTTGGAGTTCTTTTATATCTTCCTTAATTTCTGTGATCCATTTAATGTCGCTCTTGCTACTCCACAATTTTTGTATTATTTTTTTACTAATTCTGTTTTCTGGAGTTCTCATCAGATGTCCAAAGAATGAGATGAGTTTCTTCTTGATCGTGCTCATGACTGGTTCTATTTTCTTATATACTGTTTAATTTGATGCTATTATCCAATGTCCGTTTATTTTATACTGTTTATTTATACATGTCCTAATTATTCTTCTTTCTATTTTCAGCATTCTGTCAATTTCTGCTGTATTAGTTGTTTTGAAGATAGTTTCAGTGGCATACATTATTTCTGGTTGTGTAACTGTTTTATAGTGTTTTAATTTATCTATAGATAGGCTTTTTTTGTTGTATGTAGTTTTGCATAGTTCAGTCTTTTTATTCTATTCTGCCATGATGGCTTCTCATTTAGATTGTATGTTATTATTTCGCCTATATATTTAAATTTATCAACAATTTTTATTTCCTGTTCTTGTATTGTAATTTTGTTTGCTAGTGGTGGATCAGTTAGCATAATCTCCATTTTTTCAAATGATATCCTAAGGCCTACTTTCTCATCTATTTCTTGTACTGATTTCACCTGTTGCTTGGTTTCTTGAATGGTGTTGGCTAGGAGAGAAAGATCATCAGCGAATCCCAAGCAGTTTAAGCTAATATCATCTTTTGCACTTCTAATTCTTTTCATCTTTGGATTGTCCTTGTACCATTCTCTCATTATGTATTCCAGTGCACAGTTGAACAGTAATGGTGATAGGTAGTCACCTTGTCTTAAGGCTGTTTTTATGAGGAATATTTCCAAAATTTCTTCTCTAAACTTCACTTTTGATTTGGTGTTGGTTAGAGTGAGTTGTATTATTTTAGTTAGTTTTTGATGGAGTCTTAGGTTTCTTAAAACTTTTATTACTGAAGGTCTGTGGTGACAGTCGTATGCCTTCTTAAAATCTACAAATGTTATTGCCAGAGGTTTGTTCCGTTTCTTGTAGTATGCCATAATCAATTTTAAACTAATGATCTGCTCTACACAGCTTCTCCATGGTCTGAAACCTCCCTGATATTCCCCTAACTCTTGTTCTAATTGCTCCTTGATTCTTTCATATAGGATCTTGGATAGATTTTTGTATGTGCAGTCTAGGAGAGATGTTCCTCTGTAGTTGTCTGGATTGCTTTTAACTCCCTTTTTGTGTAGTGGGTGGATGATAGCTGTGGTCCAATGTTCGGGGAATCGTTCTGTTACCCAAAGTTTTGTTAGAGCCATGTGTAAGGAGGTCTTGACTGTGTCACTTGCATATTTCCACATTTCAACAAAAACCTGAACTTCTCCACATGCCTTATAATTTTTTTGTTCTTTAAGAATTTTTTCTACTTCTTGGAAAGTTGGAGGGTCTAGTTTGTTAGGTTTGGTTTTTATTGGGGTATTTATGTTGATTTGGAAGAGTTCTTTGCATATTAATGACTTTGCAGACAGTATTAATAGTAACCTCAGACTTTTTGCAAGTGAGGCATTTATCTATAGTGAAGTCATGCCTGAAAGAAGCTGTATAAGTGTTCAGTCAGATGTTGACGAGATTTATAAGTGGTGCAAAGATTGACAACTTGCTTTAAAGGTTCAGAAATGTAAAATTGTGCATTTCACAAAAATGGGGGGGGGGGGGGGGACAAAAAAAAACACATAGTAGCCTATGACTAAAATGTCAGTGAATCACTGTTGGTATCAGCCATCTCATACAAATACCTGGTTGTAATATTTTGTAGGGGTATGAAATGGAATGACCACATAGGCTCAGTCTACATCTACATCATCATACTCTGCAAGCCACCTAATGGTGTGTGGCAGAGGATACTTTTGGTACCACTATCTGATCCCACCGAGCATGTTTCACTCGCAAATAGTGCATGGGAAGAATAATTATTGTTAAGCCTCTGTATTGACTCTAATTTCTCGAATCATCTCCTCGTGGTCAATACGTTGTAGTGCCTCAAGAATTTCGGGGTAAATTCTAGAGACACTTGTATTTCACTGTCTCGAACACACGATATTTTAAGGATGAATGTGTGAGAGTGGAAATGTGTGTACTGCACCACGGTTTATGTGTGTGCAGGATGGCCATGTGTTAAGAGAAGACTAAAGTTGTGGCAGTCTGTTGGCACTAACAAGTTTTGGCCGCACATGCCTTGGAAGCTGTATGTCCAGTACAATACAAGAAGTAATCGAGGGCTACTCTTTGGCAGTGAAATAGTAATGACTGTTGGGAACAAATGAAATATGTTTTATTTAGAAACTCTTATACTCTGTTGTTTGACTTGCTAGGAGCAAGAACTGTTTTGACAAGGGTTATTAAAACCAAAAGAGACTGTAATGGTATATGTTAAGTACTAAGATTTTCCAGACACTGTTTATTTGTTAGACTTGAAAGCACATGTGAAACTTGTGGAGTTGTTTTATTGTGAAGAAGAGAATATAGCGAAGTTGATATGAAAGTATTCTGAGAGTAAGAAATCATTTCAAAAGTAGATAAGTAGTTCAGTATCATTTCCCTAACCAGCCCGAAATCTTCGAAGAAGAAGCATTGTGAAGATCAACACAGCCGTCTGTTCTGAGAAGAAAATCGGCTGCACACAATACATAAATCACCCACGAGAAATGTATGAGTCTCGCACCCCAGTACCACACCGTTTCCGGTCGTCAGGAAAATGTTACAACGTGAGATGTATGTGTGGGGAAGCAATATATTGTCTGACTCTGCCTGAAAGATGCTGTCCTGAAATTTCAATAGTAAATCTCTCTGTGGTGCACAATACCTCTCTTGTAACGTCTGTCAGTGGAATTTTTTCAGCATCTCTGTAATGCTCTCTCACCAGCTAAACAATCTCGTGATGAAACACGCCGCTTTTTGTTGGATTCTCTCTATCACCTCTATTAGTCCTACCTGATAGGGATCCCAGATAGATGAACAATACTCGAGAATCGGGCGAACAAGAGCCTTGTAGACTATTTCTTTCATAGATGAGTTACATTTTCTTAGGATGAATGTAAGCCTGGTATCTGCTTTCCCCACCATCTGTTTTATGTGGCCATTCCACTTAAGGTCACTCTGGATAGTTACTCCTAGATATTTTACGGCGGACACTGTCTCCAGCTGTTTGTCATCAAGAGTGTAGCTGTACAATAGGGGATTTCTTTTCCCATATACGCGCAATATGTTATGTTTATTTACCATTCATCAATTCTCTGCAGGTCAGTCTGCAAATTCTTACAATCTTCTGTTGTTGCTACTGTGGTATAAACAACTGCATCATCTGTAAACTGACACTTTCTACTAGATCATATATATATTTTTACTCTGGAAATTTCCTTGCCGGAATTTTTTTCTTTTCTTTTTTCTGTTAAGAGCGACGTGTCGAGTTCTATGTGCAAGAAAGTCTTCAATCCAATCACAGGTCTGCTCCAATACTCTGTAAGCTCGAATTTTTTTCATTAAATGGCAGTGGGAAATGGTGCCAAAATCAAGGAACACAGCATCAACCTGAGCGCCATTGTCCACTGTGTTGTGGATCTCGTGGAGGAACTGAACGAGCTGAGTTTCGCAGGATCTCTGTTTGTAAAATTCGTGTTGATTTTTATAGAGGAGATGTTCATTTCCCAAAAACAACATAATTCTTGAGAATAAAACATGTTCCATAATTCTACAACAGATTGATGTCAATGATGTAGGTCTATAATTATGTGGATATGTCTAACGGCCTTTCTCAAATGAGAATGACCTGCGCTTTTTTCCGGTTGTTGGGTACCTTTCATTGCGATCTACAATAAATTATTGCTAGAAGGAGAGCAAGTTCTTTCACATGATCATTATAGAATCTTATAGGTATCTCATCTGGTCCTGATGCCTTTCCACTACCAAGCGATTGTAGCCGCTTTTCAGTTCCGCGGTTGGTTATCTCAATATCTGCTATTTCAACGTACATACGACAATTGAAAGGAGGGACAATGTTATGATCTTCCGCGGTGAAACAACTTCGGAACACCAAATTCGATATTTCAACCTTCTCTTCGTTATCTTCGTTTCAGTGCCAGTGTGGTCACTGAGAGAATGAATAGAATATTTTGACCCACGTAGTGATTTTACATACGACCAAAATTTCTTAGTGTTTTTACTCAGGTCAGTTGGCAATGTCTTACTTTCAAAATCATTGAATGCTTCTCTCATTGGTCTCCTTATGCTCATTTTCGCTTCCTTCAGCTTTTGTTTGTTGGCTAGGTTTTTACTTCTCTTAAATCTGAGATAATGTGCTCTTTGTTTACGTAGCGCTTGCCCATCTCTTAAAACCTTACTTGGAACATACTTGTCTAGGACATATTGAACGATGGCTTTGAATTTTTTCCATTTGTTCATCACATCTTCATCCACATCACCGAATATTTCATGCTGCCTGCTGAGATATTCTGAAATTTGTATCCTATTACCCTTGCTAAGCAGTTATGTCTTCCTTTCGTTCTGAACATTCCTTGTAGGACACCGCATCATAGGTGCTGTCACAGCCTTACGATCACTCATACCTTCGTCTACGTTAACTGATTCGGTAAGTTAAGGTCTGTTTGTTGCTAGGATCTCTAAGACGTTACCATCAAAAGTTGGTTCTCTATCTGCTCAAGGTAATTTTTGGACAAGACATCCAGAACAGTGCCACACGAAACACTGGCTCTGGCACCAGCTTTAATAGCATAACACTCCCAATCTGTACCTGCCAAGTTGAAGTCACCCCTTATTACAATGGCATGATCAGGAAAATTAGTAATGATGTTCTGCAAATTCTGTCTGAAGCACTTTACAGCTTCAGATCCTGACCCAGGTGGTCTATAAAAGCATCCGATCACCATTTTTGACCGTTCTCTGGTACTCACTTTCACCCAGATTAATTCACATTCGGAATCCTATGCTTATGATAAACATTCCACTTAGGATTTTATTGTCATTGACATCTGGTTTCAACCAGCGTTCTGTTCCCAATACTATCTGTGCATTATAACCTTCAGTAAGCATTACTAATTGTGGGACATTTCCGTGGATGGTCCTGCATTCGTGCTGACATGTGCCACTACATGAAGCCAGCTGCACCCAGTGTGCTCAATAGCCACCAGCAGGGACTCCTCCACATCATGGATGAGACCTCAACTGTTGGCCCAATGGGAGAAGCATCTCGTGCCGGCTCATAGTTATCATCAACACTAGGTATCACCTCGTACCTGTTGCTAAGAGGTAGGGAGCCAGCTACACGGCCAGCTCCCTCTTTAGCCTTCCGCCCAGTGACACACGAACCCATTACTGTCTGCCAACCAATCTGGAGTGAGGGCGGACTGGTAAGATGTCCTGTATCATAAGCCGCAGTGACGTCTGGGTCACTAGGAGATTCCAGTGGCACCAAAGGTGTCGTAGGTCTTGTCTCTGGCACCCCAACATCACCACAACGCATTAGCTAGAAGCTTATCAGCAGTAGCCAAGAAGCTTCCAGCTGTTAATGGACAGCAACAAACTCTCCTTGTGTCCACTCACAACAAGCACAGTTTCCAGCCATATTGTACTGTGTATAAAATAGATTTCTTACTGAAGATGATGTATTTACAGATACCATTTATTAGGAACACTGTTTACCAAAAAGTTACTGCACTGATCTAAACTGTATGCTGCCTACTAGCACAAAGTTGAAACTTAGTGGCGTGAAGGAGTCTCCGGTATGGGAAAATTTACACTAGAAAGCTGCCCTATGCAAGGATATTCACAAGAGTAACACAAAAACAAAAACTACGATTAATTTGCTAACCACTAGTCTGCACAGTGAAATACAAATGTACAGCTCACTTCTTTGCAGAAGCACGCGAAAAAGAGAAAAGAAAACAAAGACTAAATTAATTTACTTTTCATCAGACAACTGCTGCTGCTGGCAGCGCTGCTGCACGTCCTCTCTCCTCAGTGGCCATTGGATAAAGCATTTGGTAGGCTGTGGTTTATTGGTGGGATACTGAGGAAGTGCAATCAGTCTAAAAGAAGATGGCTCACAAATCACCCATGTGACCAGATCTAGAATATTGGCCAAGTGTGTGGGACCCACACCAAATAGGTCTAACAGGGGATAATGAACTTATGCAGAAAAGGGCAGCATGAATGGCCACAAATTTGTTTGGCTCATGGGAGAGTGTCACAAAGTTGCTGAAGACACTGAACTGACTGAAACTGTCCTGAGAAAGTCTACTAACAAATTTTCAGGAACCAGCTTTAAATGATGACTTGGAATATACTATAACCTTCTATGTATTGCTCACATAGAGATCATGAGGACAAGATTAGGATAACTGCAGTATGCACATTCAAATTTTCTGCGCTCCATATGTGATTGGAATGAGAAGAAACCCAAATAACTGGTAAAAATGGGACATAGATGTGCCATGCACTTCTTGGTTGTTTCCAGAGTATAGATGTATATGTAGATTTACATTGAACCCCACTTGGTTGCTTTCTTCTTATCATTTTCTTCCGTGATTGTCAAAATAGCACAAAGCAACCTCCATTAATGACAGGGTAAGAATCATATTAGACATCACTTGCCATTTGATTTAATGAACTGTATTCAGTCACCCATGTGAAACTTGTACAGAGTGCATTGCTACTATCTGCTATTACAGGCACATACCCAATGTAAAACAGATGTTAAGTTCATTCATCATTTGATTAACAGAAGATTCAAACATTTAGTTTATTAAACATGCCTGGAAAGTTTCAAAAATATACAAGAAAAGATGTGCATGAATACTGCTCACTAAGTGTTTGTTAACAAAATTAATGAAACCACACTTGTACCTTAAAGCCATTTTAACCATGTTGTCACACAATTGAAACATGTATGTATGCGCTCTCATAATTAATAAAAAGAGTTGATTAACATCGCTATATCAAATTAATTCTTACTGTTGCTAAAGCCCAGTCCACACGCAACGATCTGTCTGCGCAGACATTGGCGCAGATGTCTGTACATGCAAAAGATTGCTGCAAATGTCGTACGTTCACACGACACAAACCCCAATCTACTACTTGCCTGCGATCTGTCGGTGTAGAAAAGAAATATCAGTGGCAAGCGACTAAACTCCCCGTAAACATTAAAAATTTAACTCAGTTATTTTGAAATATAGAAATGGAGGAAGTTCTGTTGTGGTCTGTGTTCACAACCTGTGTTGCGAAAAACATTCAGACCAACCGCAGGAAACAGAGAAAGCGGTCAAAATGGTGTAGACAGTGGCTGCTAAAGCGAAAGCAGTTTTCTCATGTAAATTTACTGCGTGATTTGCAGGGCGAACCTAACGACTGGCGAAATTATTTGCGGATGGATGTCGAAACTTTACAAATATATAATTTCAGTTCCATGACAGGATGGATTTGTATCGTAACAAACTTTGTTTGTAAAACATGGACAAGTATATTCATGTTTCTTTTTATAACAGCAGTTAATTTTGTATTATGTTTTCACACAAATATATTCTTTTGAATAAACTTTTGATAAACGGATGTGAAATATATTGTTTTACATTACCTCATGTTCCATTTCCTCGCACATTGACACTCCAACTTCATCTTCAATTGTACTCTTGCTTGGTCTTGCCATTTCTTGATCACTAAGAAAGCCAAGCTGATCAAAATACCATAACGGCTGGTATACTTGATCTACTCCTACACCAGATCATCAAGATTTCTGAACTTTTGATAACCCTTTTCGGTAAACAGCCCGTAACTCTTTCTTTCTTTCCCCCCCCCCCCCCCCCTTTTTTTTTTTTTTTTTTTTTTTTTTTTTTTTTTTTTTTTTTTTTTTTTTTTTTTTTTTTGCCGAGGCGTCATCTGCCCGCAGTTTTTCAATTAGAGCATTGTATGCTGCTGTCTTTTTGTCTTGGTCACTATATTATTTACTTTTAATCTTCCACAAACATGGATGGTTTCTATATATTTCAATGAATTCACTTACAAACTCTCGAGAACACTGACGAGCATCAGCCATTTTAATGCCCTGTGCGCACAAATACAAACAGTAGATTGAGCAAACAGCTGTTTCGCATCAGATTTATGGCAATCTCCTGTCCACACTCCAACTTGTCTGCGCAGATGTGGTTTGAACCCACAGATTTTAGAGGTTTCGCTCAAACTTCCAACTCCAACTTCTAGGTTTGCACACACCTCAGGCTGGTGCAAATCTTCTGTCAACATTCAACGATCTGTCTGCGCAAATGTGATGTCCGCAGACTGTCGTTGCGTGTGGATAGGCCTTAATAGTGTCAAGAATAAATGACGCTGTGTAATACAGGTCTATATGTGCTTCAACTAATATTCTCCAGTGAGAGAGTCACATTTTAGGAATGAACTGCAGTTTGCCTGAATCCATTTGTAGTTGGAATTGAACTGACTTTAAAATTTGGCAAATACTCAACAATTGTATTCATTTCTGCAGGAGAGGTAAAAGTCTAGACAGGGGCCAGTGGTGTACTTTCATGTTTCATAGTGCAATATTGTCAGCACCCGCCATAATGTATGAGGGGAATCATAGGGGTGTGACAGCTAATGGTACTACACAGTCAGTGCGAGAGCAGCGCGCAGACAATATATTTGGAAGCAAGAGAAATTCCCACATTGCTGTCGAAACCAAATCCTGTATGTGTTCGGATAAAAACAACTGTGTTCTGAGCTCCCACGTTAACCATAACCTCAGAAATCACAATATATTCGGAAGGAACAGCCAAATATCTTTGACAACACAGCTTTGCTATTTATATGATGATGATTAAAATAGTTATACCACAGATGGCATGGTTAGTAAGCAAAAAATGTAGAAAATAAAATGATCCACAAACAATTCTCTTCATTTACTTTGTTTCTCCGTGTATTATAGAAACATAGACAATGAAATAAATGGCATAAATTTAAAATGGGTGCAATATTAACTTTTTAGGCAGATATTTTATCTCAATAAAAGTCTGTAATTTTTGTTATTCAGAAGCCTCTTGAAGGAAAGGATTTACTCATATAATCAGGGTTGTCTTATACTTGGGTTAAATATGCTAACTCAGCTGCACATAGCTGCCTATCTTTGGTGCATAGTAAATGATTGGAAACTTATGAAACTCTTTGACAAGCTACTGAAGAGGGCAACAAGAAGTACATCATTGTTACACTTTTTACACAATGTGTGTATTACAGATTGTGTGTGGTCCTTTTGGAAACACATTGAGTCTACTACACTGTAAGTAAAATATAGTACATAGAGTAATCAAATGGGTTTCATTAATGTGCTAGAGCAATATAACAGTTGGGGTGCATATCATGTTTACCATGTGACTTACCAGGATGGTTTGCAGAATAAAGACACTGAACTTAGCTGTGATAAGCATAATCCACACATCGCACAGACATCATAAGGAACAGCACAATTTTCGCTCTGTAAAAACAGTGGTCTATGATTAATGGTCCAATAACTATCTACATAAATATTGACAGAAATCAAACCTTGGAAACTGCAGCAAGGAATATCAGCAAAGGAAAAAGACAGATTGCTAAAATAAGATGCCGGAGTTGACGTTCGTGTGTGTGTGTGTGTGTGTGTGTGTGTGTGTGTGTGTGTGTGTGTGTGTTTTACTGACAAAGGCTGTGGCTGAGGGCTTTATGTAAGTGTCTTTTTAATTGTGACTGTCTGCAAATTAATGTGTCTTCCTTATGGTAAGTAGCAATCTGTTTTTTCCTACATTGTAAATATTGACAGATATAGTCATTTCTCAGATTACTGTACTGAGGAATGCACGTGTAACAGGGAGGAAGGAATAACAGGTTACTAAATAATAATCACTGATGAAGACAGATGGTTCATTTAATTCATTACCTGGTAGCAGCTCGGACACAAGGCACTTACAAGAAGTAGCTAGAGGAGGCAATAACCTGTCATGTTAAAAACAATGTGTAGGCGCTGCTTCTGTAGCAGCCATAGGGTTAAAAAATACATTTAGGCCAAAGGACTGGGAGAGGACAGAGATAAAGATGGCAGTATGCAAAGTACTCACCTGTACTTTGCATTATTCTTGAAGCATGTTAGTGCCACCAGTTCCCAGATGCTGAAAATTCTGTGCTTGCTTAGACACCAACATAGGGCCCAGTGGTGGATGCGGATGTCGATTGTGGTGCTAACTATAAAATAAATCTATACTTTCTGGGAAGTGAGACTATGAGGATGTGTAGTAGTCATCAGTATGCACTCATGGTTAAGTTGTTTTAGGGTTGCATACAGATGTATCATACTGTCAGGATATATCATAATTACACTGACTAAATAAGATACCAATTGCAGCCTCACACTTAATGTTCAGAAATTGTACAAACTTCCATAAATGTAAGGCAGCATAGGAAGTTAATCCTGATTAGAAAACTTGAGCAAAAGATATGCAAGGAAAAGTATAGACACTCATTCAGTCTATTGCAACTCTTCATGTTCATTTAACTAGCAAAAACAATTTGTTGTACTCCTCTCCCCTCCTCTCCCCTCTCCTCCCATCCCCTCCCCTCCCCTCCTGTAATTGTGGAAGGAAATTAAGGAGCTGCTGCTTATTTAGAAAGATTAATGCAAAACACAGTCTTGTAAATGATCACATTTTTTCCTTTTTTTCATTGACAAAGAGCAGTGTTAATAAACTAACCTCATGGTGAGAGACCGCATGTATGATTCTTGGAACAAGCAAACCACTAACCATCTTCTTCAAATAACTTGAGGGAATGTTGCACAGCAACTTCATTGAAAACAATTTACATCTCAACAAGTAATACTCCATCTTGTTGTAAAGCTTTTCCACTTTCTGCTTTGGAAATACAATTATCAGAGTTTATGATGAATTTAACTGGCAGCATTTTTGCGAGTTATTAGAATAGTACATAGTGGAAAAACTTAAAGTTCACAACACAGTCGATATTCTGACAAACATAGCCTGTTCTTTAACCACAAGTCTTTAAAGCTGATATCTCTTGTCACCTTACTTCATTCTAAAGTATACATCATAATACCATTGTCACAGCAATCTTGAGTCTGCACGCAAACCAGCTAGTTGTAAATTTATGATGATCGCTTTGAGTCTCATTTCTGGTCTTTACCTTCCTGTCAAAATTCTCTTCCTGTAGCTTTTCAGTGTGCCACAATCTGTCGGTCCAAAGTGAATGGGATATGTCCGTTGCCTCATGTAGAAGTGATCCAGTGTGTGCATCTTGAATGTTTTGTTCTTTTCTGCTGCATAGCTGTTGACCTGTGCTCAAATTAATTCAATTAGATTATACTGACAGGAGTATGGTGGTAAATGCCAAATTGTGTGACCACATTCATGGCAAGTAAGAAAAAGTTCATACATTTTCTTGTGTGACTTGTTTAAATTAATGAATTACAGGATTTCAGCACAGGTCTGGTTTATACTGCGTGGAATATTTTCAGTTTTAAGGCAGGACATGATACCGGACATGTACTTGGTATTTCCTCTGTAACTGATGAATAGTAACTGGCATTCTCCATTACAGTGACCCGTTTAAGAGCACTCATGTTTCTGACACCTGAAAACAAATTTTTTCTCAGGAACGAAGCCAAAATGCAGAATAATTATCTGAGAACATTTTTCGTTTGGGCACTTTAAAACCACCAGTACCATAACGCATTTTCTGGCAAGTTTTCCTGGAATAATTCCAATTCACACTTGCTTTGAAGCAATACACTGTTGAACTACCTTCCTCTCTCGTTTTGTGCATCTTTTTGAGGAATGTGGCACATTCGAACAGTTATGTCAGTTCTTTTCATCATTACTTTCTTCCACCATTACTTTTATTGTATTTAAATCACTGTCTCTTAAAACTGCTTGCATTGACAAAGTGCAATCTTTGAAACCAATTTTCTCATGCACGATTGTAACAAGTGTTTGTGACTTCGTAACAAGTGTTTGTGACATCAGATGTTCACCATTTATATGTGTAAGAAAGTTGCATGCATCATTCCATGCCCAGACCATTGCATAACAAGAGTGGTGCATTGTTAGAAGAGGATACATGTTTCAAGTTTCCTGCAGTACGGATAACAAGCACATCACACTGTGCAAGTGATGATGTGCTGCAACTGGCAGTCAATTCCAAAGTTGAAGCATGCAGGACAGTACAATGCTTGTGGGAAAAGTGTCTAACTTGCATGCACATTCACATTGAAACTGGTGAATATGGGCCGAATGCAATGTTGTATCCATTCATAGTGAAATGGTGTCAACACTTTGACCAAGATTGTACAGATGTGCTGTGACGCTGATTGGGAAGGGTAGCATCGACATCCAGCTGAGACGACAGTGTCCAGGCAGCCTAGGAGCTAATTCACAGCAGTCGTAGAGTGACTGTCGTAGACATAGCTCAGCAGATGGGTGTGTAAAGGCAGTGTTCACTCCTTCCTCGAAGATCGTCCACTGTATTGGGAATTGTGTACATTCTGGGTTCTGCTATACTGCACAATGCAGTTTCCATCATTTCAGCAAGCTAAAAGAGCACATGGGGTGAATGAGTTTTCAATGACGAAGTAGTTGACACAGTAGTTCTCAAATGGCTCTGTAACCAAGGAGAGGATTTCAGTCATTGAGGAACTGGTAGAATACTCAGACCATGGTTTACAGAGATTTCATTACTATATTGTAAAACAGTGTCAGGTATCAGTGTCTCTTATAAGTATATTATGGAATTCAGTAAAAGTTACTTGACTGACATAACAATGTGTCTTACGCCATGTAGTCCACATGTACATTTCAAACATGGGATTCCCTAAAACATCCTTGGCAAAACCATCCTGTTGTATTATAGGTTTCTTGTAATTGTGATGCTTTCCAGTGGACACTAAACAAACTTCTGACATTTCTCCAACACTGACATTTTTGTTTACGGTTCGCTGCATGCTCTCCTTCTGACACCACAAGCTTCTGCAGTCTGCTCTTGTGTCTTCACAATGTCAACAATAAGAGTCTCACTTTCAGATTCACATTTGAAAAAGTAACAAACACGATAAGTAATCCCCCTCACTTGCTTATGAAACACTTAACTTTTACTGCTGTCACACGACACATCTATTTCGAAATTACACGAAAATATTTACAGATACACATTCACAACTATGCTGCTACAATGCTACAAGAAAATGTCATCAACAATTGAATGACTAATTGAGTCGCTCTGTGAATGAAATTGTGTTGTCGTAAAGTATGGCAGCAGTGCAGCCTGCGGGAGAGATTCTCACCATCTAGTAGTAACTTGTGGATAAGTACTCTGAAATCGAATGAATCTCATTGACTGCCAGTGGTTAGTAGAGGGGGATGTGCAGAATGTTGCCTTCCTACATGATGCAGACTATAAAATTTATGCAGACAACTTCTGTCGTAAATAAAAAAAAATTAAGTTATATATCCCATTACTCACCCTTTTGTTAGTACATACAGGTTTGGAATTTGAAATGAATGAGAGAATTTTTCAAACTTCATTCTTTTTATATTTGCTGTGTATTATACAAGTGCTGTTACCTTACATTGTGTCTTTCCAGAGTTCTGCTTGGCGTTAAAAAGGCTCCTGGATTGCTTTGTTGCTGTAGCAGGACGTTTGCATGAAGTTCATAACATGGTGGAGAATCAAAAGGAACAGTATTTAAATTTACTAAAATATTTTTTGAAAGATACAACAAATGTATTTGAAGAAGACAATAAAAAATCATCAGACGCAACAAAAACAAAATCTCCAACAATATCAACAGGGCCTACAGCTTTCTCTGGTAAGTTTAGTGAACACTGAAAACTTCTTGTTCTTTAATGTTTAGAGCAAAGGATTTATCTGCTGGCTGGATATTTTCCAATGTTCTAGACTTATGTTGGCAATATGTATCTGAGACTAGGCCGTATCATTGTAATAACAGAGCTAATTAAAATTGAGTGCAACTTATATGGTATTTTCTTATTGGGATCAAAAATAACGATGATGATGGAAAATACAAAAGATAATTGGTGGGTCATTGGAATGCAGTGTTAGTTCAGAAGTCTGAACTTTAACGTGTCTACTGCATGGTCATATATGAGGTGTGTTCAGAAAGTGTCAGGAATTTTCATTTTTTGCAAATAATTTTATTTATTCATCTACATTAATGTTATCACTTTCAGAGGTCTCCCCATTAGATATTATGTGCTTATGCTAGCACTTCTTCCAATCACTGAAACACTTTTGTAACTTAGTCTTTGGAATAGCACTTAGCTTTTTCAACAATGCGCTTTTAATCTTGTCTTAGCTTGGAAAATGAAGGTCCTTTAAGGTCCTCTTTAGTTTTGGAAAAAGAAAAGTCACACAGGAGGTTGGGGCACAATTACCGTGCTGTTTTTCACCAAACATTCATGAACAAGCAATGAAGTTGAGCAGATGCATTGCCATGGTACAAAGGCATTAATTGTTTCGCCAAAAATCTGGTCTTTTTGTTTTCTGAATGCTTCCTGCAAACAGCATTGAACTTGTAGGTACTACACCTTGTTGGTCATATGACCTTCTCACAAGAACTCATGATGCACTATGCCATTAAATCAAAGAAAACCGTTAGCAGAACCTTCACATTCAACCGCACTTGAGCGTTTTTTTTAGTTGTTGCAATCCAGAATGCCTCCCATAGAGTGAATAAGCCATGGTTTCGATGTCATGCCCATCACACAAGTTTCATCACCTGTTATCACACATTTCAGTAGTACCACATTGTTGACTTCATTTAGCAGCACCTGAGCAACTTCCATTTGCCACTTTTTGTGCTTGAAATTCGACACCTTTGGCACAAATTTTGCTGTCACATGTTTCATACCCAAAACATCTGAAAACATTTAATGGCAAGATCAAGTTGATATGCCAACATCATCATCAACTTCTCTGATTGTGATTTAGTGATAGTTCATAATCATTTCTTTAACTTTTTCCATATTTTCAACAGTTGTTGTTGTTGTTGTTGTACTGGGCGGTCCTGAACATTTGTCATTTTTAACTTCTTGGCAGCCATTTTGGAAATGCTTACACCATTCGTAAACCCTTGTTTTACTGATATCAGGCTCACCAAGAGCAATATGCGACATTCCTTAAAGTTTGTTATATTGTATTATCTTTTTGTGGAAAATACAATGTGCATTCTCTGATCCATTTTTCAAACAAATCAGTAATTGTCACTTGTAAGCCAACACATGTAACCATCTTGACAACTGATGACAGACTAAACATCCAGTATAGCTTTCAGTGTACAGATAAATTTCAGCATGTTTATCAGCACAACAACAACAAAATCGCGTGAATCGGGCTAATACAACACATGAAATTACAAAATTCCCAATACTTTTTAAACGTATACCACACACACAAAAGGCAAACAACAAAAAATATTAATTAACATCAAAATGGTTTTAATTTAAGATTGGGTTTATTGAATTCAAAATCTTGAAAGGGGGGGGGGGATAAATAAATAAAATCTGCACAGTAATATTCTGTGGCTGATACTGGGATACATGTACTAATTACGTCAACAGAGATATCAATCAAGTAATATCAAAACACTGAAAAGATTCACATCTTTTGGGGAAACCAGTCAGTCTTAAGTTTCCACAGTTTAAAGAACGATGCCACATCAGGTGGATTTTAGGTTTTAAGTCTACATCTTTATCCATATTTCCTAATAGCTGCATTTAAAAAATTCATTAGTACTTCACACTCTGTGTTATAGTGCAAATTTTGTGTGGAAAATGTAAGATTTACACTGTAAACTACAGCCAGAAAAATATTTGTCTTCATAGTTTCAAATTACCAATCGCAAATAAGAATTTTTGAAGCTTCCACAGTTAAGTTGTAAATACAAAGACTTTCATTCAGTCTCCTGTCCCATCATTATTAGAAGGTGTTGTTAACTTGGAATAGATTTCAAGGGAATAATATGTGACTTCCTCCAGGAATCACACTAAATATATGTATATATGATCACCACTTTTGTGGGTTTTGTGCCATTCACAAGAAATACTTCACAATGAAGTTGTCATTGCACATATAGAACAGTGGATGCAAGTAAACGGAAAACGTTGTGTGAGATTTTTGTTAGCAATGGATTTTTCTCTGTCAGTATTGCTTGAAGTGGACACTATCCGTATTGCTTTCTTTCAATCATGTAAGATTTCATTTTGGTTTTTTAATGTCGATTAAATAGGAAATGTCCATAGTTCATAATGCTGGCATTTTCTTCGGCTTCAGGTTTTGTCAGTGTGATTAATGACGTGCTTCTGTGTGTTTTGCTGAGCTGTTGTTTCCATTTTATGCACAATATTTCAGTGTAGGAGGCAGATGTTTTCTTCGGGTGCTATGAATTTTGCTGTTATATGAAGAAGATGGCTAGGTTGGACATCAAAATAGTGTGCATAAATGGACATTGTAACTTGACGGAACACTCAGAAGCACACCATTAATCAAGCTTGCACTTAAACATTTTATCCAACACTTACTTATAATGAATATATCCAGTTGGTCATTACACAAGTGCTATTTTATATAGTTTAGATTAGGAAATAATACTGAATGATTCTTTCAACATTTAACAGGATCTATCTTGTTAACAACATTTTCTTAACTAATTTAAAGAGTAGAGAAACCATGAAATGATAGAACATGTCTTTACATCTGTGTGTGATTAAGTGGTACAAAACCTTTATATAAATATTATCCTTAAATTTGCATTTACACTAACTGAATGCTACCTACCTTTTTATTTTCGGTTTGTAATTTTTTTTTTTTTTTTTCAGCTCTGGGAAATCAAGGTTTTGGATTGATATCATCATTGCTTTCTAAAGCTCAACTTCCTTCAAGCAATCCATTAGGTAAATAATGTGGTTATGTTATTGTTTGAGTTACCATATTTCAATTGCTTGTTCGTGGGCATAGTTGTTTCTGAAAATATTACTCCTTCCACCCTCTCTTTGCACTATTCATTAACCGCTTAAATCTTTTCTAAGGTCTGACCTGGAATTATTGAAATGTTTCATTTAAGAGGTCTGTAAAATGTTAAAGTATGCTACTTCAGTTTTAAATTGCTTTTCTAAATTGCATATGGCATTTATTTTGCCAGATATTGGCAGGGCTTTCTTTCTTGATATAAATTATTTGTACTTTGTTTTGTTGAGGAGAGATTTGTCAGTAGTAAGTGAAATGTGTTGACTACTGCAGTGAAATTCTAAACACTTGTTAATTACAGTTTTTTTGTTTTTCTGTAGTTTATGTTTATTATCTGTTGTACTTTCATTAAAGTTGTAAATGCTCATGAAATGGAAGAATATATGAATTAAATGAAGCATTTTATGTAATTTTTTTACCTTCATACTGTTTACTAAGTATTTAAAGAAACAGTTGTAGCTATTTAAGAGACTCAGCATATCTCTGAATCTGTGAATTGAAAGAGCTCAAAAAACACAGACACAAATGGGGAGGGGGAGGGGGTGGGGCTGATTACCTGACCCTCCATGTTTCACTTTTGCTTCAATTTTTTTTTAGTGTGACTTCCTAACAGCTGGGGATAAATTGTTATTCCCTAAGTACAATTATCTTTTGTTGACAACACTCTTTGGTGCAACATGGAAGCCATCCCTCATGTAAAACAGTGCAAAAGCCTTAGAATGACCTTTGCTTTTTCTGCATATACTTTAAAATTATTTTGGCTATAATTATTTTGCTGTTGTTCTTTACAGTAGTTCCTTGATATTTATTTTTGAGTGTAGTTGTAGTTAAATGGTCACCCCCATAGACTCCATTGACTAGAAAACCATTTTTTATATATTTCTACTCAGATAAATGTAGTTATTAGTGTTGATCTTCTCTTTAGTGTCTGTTACATAAAATGAAAATTGGAATCCATGATCATACCAATAAGTACAACCCTTCTTTTTTCATAATCAGGTAGGTGATACTTATCTATTATCAATCAAATTTTTTCTTAAGTATTGTTAAAGAATTGTTTGTTAGCATCCACAGTAATTTTTTCAGTAAATGTTACTATAGTCCTCATGTTAATCAATAAGTGTTATTATTGTTGCACTGCTGACATATTTAAATGATACTAATATTTGTGGTAGAATACATGCCAAAAATATATTTTATTGTTCTGTGGTCCTTGCCTCTCCTGCTCTAACAGAATTCACTCGTCTGTCATAGTTTGAGCAACTACAGAGGGAAAAGAAGAGGATGTTAGCTGCAGTTAGTTCCATTCCTCCCTCGTAGGAAAGATAGTATTGTGGAAACAGAACGAATCCAGTGTACACTAATTGTGTATTTCAGAAGGAATTGTCTGGCAGGAGAAATTGAGAGCACATGTTGCAGTCAGCTGCAAATTGTTACACGAACAATATCTGTTACATAGAACGTAAGAACATTCTCAGTTGTTTTTGGAGATGGGTGGAAGTGGTGAAGACACCATTTATAAAGTCTGAACAAAGCTGTTGATTTGCTGCATCATTCTCAGGTCTGATTAGGGTTTCACTGGTGGAGAGTCAAGTGCAACAGCTAACGAGAGACTTGGTAAACTCAGTGACGAGTTCAACTGTAGTTTCCTCTCAACCTGCACTACGAGCTGGAGACTCGTAACGTCACCCTGCGTAGGGAAGATGTGTATCATAATAAGTCACTTGGGTGGCTGAGTGTGAATGGAGAGTACAGGGGATTTTTTTAGGTTACACAAAATTCCAAGATCCTTTGTTAAAAAGCCAGTATCATAAAAACCAATAAAAACAAACATGATAGCAAATGCAGAGATAATCTTAAAATATTGGTTGTTAACTGCTGAACCATTCATAGCAAAGTTTGAGAAAACCTGTATCTCGTAGAAGACAGTCTCACCTGCATCGTATTAGAAACAGAGATTTGATTGAAACTGAAGGTAGAGACAACATGTTTGGCATTCATCAGAAAAATAAATTAAACTCACTCAGCAGTGAAAGCAGAAACACAAGACACATAGTAATAATAGAATTCAATTGGTCCAATATGAACTGGGAAAATTCTGGATTTGAAAGAAATATTTTAGATTACTTGGCTGCAGATTGACTCCAATCTTGTCAATGATGTGATAGAAAGAGAGGAATTAGTGAATGTGATGCTATTACAGGGATGATGGCGATCAAAGGCAAAAATGTCATCAAGAAGACAGTGAGAATATTTGTGATGAGTTGAACTGATAGTCGTGGGCAACCTGCTTAAGACAGGAACTGAGAACAAGAAAAGAAAAAAAAATCTGTTCTAGATAAATAAAGTAGTAAAAGATGACAAAGAGTCTCTTTAATTTAAAAAAATACCCTGACTACAGAAGAAAACAGCAGGAAATACATAGGAGAAATATTTAATATCTTTTCACCCATAAGAAGGGTGGTGTGTTAAGCCTACAGAATTTTCCACAGTCACTTGTAGCAAACGATCAATAAGAAAATGCAAGGAAGATGTGTTTGCATGTAACATAAATGGATAGACCCAAATCTTCCATCTCATTTCTCATGGATCAGTCTGGTATTGACACTGAATGACACAGACAAAATATTAAAGCCAATAAAGAATACTTACGAAATAGTAGAAGCATTTAGTCATTAATAGGTACAGAAAAATGAATGAAAACTTTGCTGGCTTTCAGATGAACCCTTAAATAAGGTAGAGTACACCTACATAAGCACGCATATATGTGCCTGCGCTGTACGCACATGGGCAGCCTCACACACACACACACACACACACACACACACACACACACACACACACAAGTGTGGAAGGAAGGGAGAGGCAGCAGAACTTGAACACAGGGGCCAGTGGGGTTGCACAGTGGGCAATGACAGTGGCGTTTTCGTGTGGGTAGGGTGGGATGATAGGACAAACCAAGGGGAAACTGTTAGGTAGTGTGTGTCGGTGCAGTTGATTAGCAGAGACTGAGGCCAAGAGGATTGAAGGATGTATTGTAAGGATAAGTCCCATCAGCACAGTTCAAAAATGCTGTTGCTGGGGGAGGGTCCAGATGGCAGGGGTTACTAAGCAGCCATTGAACTTGAGCATTTTGCTCTCAGTGGTGTGTTCTGCTACTGGAAGATCAGCTCTGCTCCTGGGCACAGTTTCAAAGTGGCCATCCATTCTAGTGGACAGCTGGTTGCGATCATACTCACATAAAATGTGCAGAAATTGCAGACGAGCTGGTATATTACATGATTGCTTTCATGGGTTGCCCTTCCTCTGATGGGATAGTATAAATCCGTGATGGGACGTAAGATGTGCTGTGTGAGTTAATTGGGCAGGTCTTGCACCTGTGTCTCCCCTGACCCACATAGCAAGAGGCTGGGGTGAGCGTAGCTTAGGGATGATTCAGGATAATGTGTAGATTAGATTGGTGGCAAACTATCACTGTGTAAGAAGGGTTGTAGGTAGGATGTCACTCCTTCTCGGGCGCAGTGAAGGACAATTGAAGCTCTGGCGAAGAACGTGGTTTAGTCGCTCCATTCCAGGATGACACTGGGTGCTGAGGGTGCACTCATTTGCTCCTGGTTCTTGAAGGTGTTGTTCTATAACAACACCCTGCCTCGAATAACCCTTGTTCCATCTGTCTGTCAGTTCATACAGTATTCCTAGCTGTAGTAAAACCCATTCCCACATCCTGTTCTGTAAGTACTGGCTATGCCATAGAATCTCTCCCCTGCCTCCTCCAAAACAGCCTAATCATAAAAGCTCCCTTCTCAGGATCCTATCTATCCCTCTATGGTAACCTTCAGATTTTCAAATTCTGCCAACCCATATCACTCAGACATATTCCGAAAGAAATCTCTATGGTGCAGGCAGCCCAGAACCACTTCTGCTACCTATGAAAGAAATCCTTGCCCTCCAACACCTGGAAGAGCACTTCAGAGACCACCTCCAAAAATTATCAAATGCATTGACATTTTACTCCCATCTCGGAGCACCAGTACCTATCAATACCTTATACCCAGTGAATACCATCATCAGCTCCCCATAGTAACCAGACCATGCCTTGTTGACCTTTTTTATTTGACACAGCCTCAAAGACTCCCACCCAACATTCCATGAAACACTAAACCAAGCCAAAACACTGTTTTCAATCTATCCAATTAAAATTTCAATTCTACAGAAGTTTCAGATCTATCAAAAGGTCTCACACCCAGATTCTACCATGCTAGACTTGTCAAAGATGTGCTCTCCTTTTCCCAATCCCCAATTCAAACAGTGAAAACACTTCTTTACTACCAATTCTTCCAACTTCATGCCAACAGGACACTTTGTACACACTCCTTTGCACCTCTACACATTCTCTCTCATCTGCTTCAACTGGTCCTTCACAGCCTAAATGTGCCAAATTTCAATTTCAAGGAAAGCAGTTGCTGACAGGTGTGAAAATTACCAAACTATCAGTTTAATAAGTCATGCTTGCAAAATACTAACACTTATTCTTTACGGAAGTGTGGAAGATCAGTTTGGATTCCGGATAAATGTAGGAACACACGAGACATGACTGACCCTATGACTTACCTTAGGAGAAAGATCAAAGAGAGGCAAATGTACGCGTAGAGGTGGAGAAATCTTCTGACGATGTTGACTGGAATACTCTCTTGGAAATTCTGAAGAGAGCAGGGTTAAAATACAGGGACCGAAAGGCTACTTGCAACTTGTACAGAAACCAGGCAGCGGTTATAAGAGTGAAGAGGCATAAAAAGGGAAGCAGTGGTTGAACAGGGAGTGAGACAGTGATGTAGCTTATCCCCAATGTTATTCAATCTGTACGTTGAACAAGCAGTAAAGGAAACCAAAGAACAATTTGGAGTAGAAATTAAAATTCATGGAGAAGAAATAAAAACTTTGAGGTTTGCCGATGACATTGCAGTTCTGTCAGAGACATATAAAGGACTTGGAAGAGCAGTTGAACAGAATGGACAGTGTGTTGAAGTGGATGGGCATCAACAAAACCAAAACAAGGATAGCATAATGTAGTCGAATTAAATCAGGTGATGCTAAGGGAATTAGATTAGGGAATGGGATACTTTAAGTAGTAGGTGTCTTTTGTTGTTTGGCCAACAAAATAACTGATGATTGCCAAAGTAGAGAGAATAATGTAGATTGGCACTGAGAAGACATTTCCGAAGAAAAGAAATTTGTCAGCATCGAATGTAGCTTTAAGTGATAGGAAGTCTTTTCTGAAAGTATTTGTCTGGAGTGTAGCCATGTATGGAAGTGAAACATTAATGTTAAACAGTTAACACAAAAAGAGAATAGGAGCTTTCGAAATGCAGTGCTGCTGAAGAATGTTGAAGATTAGATTGGTAAATCGTGTAACCAATGAGGACATACTGAAGATAATTGGGGAGACAAGAAATTTGTGGCACAACTTGGCCAAAAGGAAGGACCGTTTTATAGGACACATTCTGAGACATCAAGGATCACCAGTGTAGTGCTGGAGGGAAGTGTAGGGAGTAAATATTATAGAGGGAGATAAAGAGAGGAGTACAGTAAGCAGATTGAGAAGGATGTAGGCTGTAGTAGTTATCCAGAGATGAAGAGGCTCACACAGAATAGAGTAGCATGAAGAGCCGCATCAAACCAGTCTTCAAACTGAAGGCCACAAGAAAAAATCATCAGTGTCATACACCCTTAATCATCCAATAACAACAAAGAATTGCTGCAAAGGAATGCCCCACATATAATCCTGGAGTGGAGCAACTGAACTACATCCTTCCCCAAGGCTTTGACTGGCTACCACCATGGCCAGAAATGAGGAACTTCCAACCCACAGTACTTCCCACCCCTCCTAAAGTAGAATTCTATTGCCTACCCAACCTACACAACATTGTGGTCCATCCCTATACCCCCCACCCAAACCCCATGCCAAAGGGGTCATATCCCTGTGGAAGACTTGTGTGCAAGCACTGCCCAATTCTCCCAACCAGCACATCCTACTCCAGTTCTGCCACAGGCTTATTCTTCACCATCAGAGCAGTTGAATGGAATGGACAGTGTGGTGAAAGGGTGATATAAGATGAACATCAACAAAAGCAAAGCAAGGATAAAGGATAATGGAATGTAGTTCAATTGACTCTGCTTCAATTTCTGCAACACCAATTAGTTGTCCAGCAGAATGAATGGGCTATCAACCAAAACATCGATTAGAATGTGCTTTGTGCTGTCATCCAGTAGAACATGTGTAAATGGCATTTAAAAGTAGAGCCAGAACTACAAAGCACAGGAAAAGCTTACCTGTGAATTATTGTTTTGTATAGATCTTGCATGGGTGAGTTGGTAGGGCATGAGGTTGTCGTACCAAAGGTATCCCATTCAAACCTCATGATGATAATTTCTTTTAACTGTTTATGTGTGAAACTGTTATATGGGAGAACATTTTCCTGACATGTAAAAGGCCTTTTAGGAGTTTGTAGCAATGTTCTTTTGATAGTCAGCTTTCAGTTCATTAGTTGAAAGTAGCAAACCTACACAATACATTTGTATAGATAGGTGTGATGTTCTGTTGAACACAAAAGACACCACTTCTGATGAAGCAGCTAGTGCATTTGTAGTTTTACAGAATAAACATCTGCCATTATTATTATTATTATTATTGACTGCAGATGGCAGTGCCACCATACATCAGATGTTCATGTTCTGGCTAGAGTCTCATGTTTGTAAACACATAGACAAATGGGTCTATAGTTGCCATCCAGTCTACACATTACAGGTAATGCTGTTGTGCGATATGAGTCCATGGAACATTATTGACATTCTTGTCAAACTGTTGCATGATGACTGTTGTGTACATAACAACAATGGAAATAACTGATGAGAGAAAGTGTGGAGCATTCCTATTGCACATAATTGATCAGTGGAATGTGTCGAACGTCACACAAGAGGAAACACTAGATATTGACGAGTGCATCACTCATTTGTAATGAAGTGAATGGACTAGAGTTGACATCTTCAGTATTGTCACCAGAAGGGTCCTCAAGTGATGGAAATGATGAAATACCACAGAAGGAGAAAAGTGTAGTGTTTCTCTCTAGAAAAGAGAAAATCAAAATGCTCAAATATTGGTTTAACATCAAAAAGCAGCCAAACTCAACCCAAACATTAGCACATTACATGATGTCTTCAATGAAAAACTGATTTCGCTCTAGATTTCCTGCCAGTGTATGTTGTATGAATGGAAATGGCAGTAGAAAAGTGGAGAGTTAATTTCTGTGAAGGAGATGTACAAACACGTTGCAATGCATGTGATGGAGACCTTCAAACACCATCATCAGTGAGGTGGATGTGTTCACTGTGTAGACATCAAATTGTAGGCAAAAATGAAAGCAAGTCAGTTAAATTTCCCAAGATTTGACACTAGTGACAATTGGTTCTGCACTGGAAGTGTAAAAACAATAGTGTAAGCCATAAAGTCAAATCATTTGTTATAGTGAAAATGTTCCACAACAGAAACAACATCCAGAAAATGGTAGAGGACTGGCAACAAGCAACTCATGCACTCATGACAGCCTACACAGACAAATATCAACAACACTGACAAAGGTGGATCCAACAAAGAGATGAGGTTCTAAAGATATTGAAATGGTTTTACAGTCTGTTCACGTGACAATCCATACATATACAAGTATTGCATTGCTTTCACATATGGGTAAACTTGTTCCAAAGCTGTTCATTGTCCTTCAGAAGCCTTGTTTTTTGAGTACTCATACATGTCAATCCATCTTCCCAGCATCAAATTTAATTGTCCACTCTCACTCCTCTGGCAAAATGACCAAAGAACTGCTAAGGGCATTTCTTCTAGAACCAGTAGTGGAACATATCAGTAGAGAGAAACTTATGCTAATACAGGAATGTTACAGGCTCCACAAAGACACTAGTATTCTTCATGACCTGCATGTACAAAATAACCTACCGGAAGACAAAATCGCAAGTCATGCAATTCCAGCAAACACCACCGCCATTTGTTAACTTTTGATCTTCATTTGTTCAGAATGTACAAGTAGATGATTTGTAAAATGTCCTGTGCTGTTCGAGAATCTTCAGAAGAGATTACCCTTCAACAATGGAGTGATCTGTGTTTCCTCACGTACAATCGGTTATGTTCTCCAAATTTCTATAATTGTCACTGTCACTGCTAGGTAATGGCTAAACTTGTTGACAAACTCAGACCCTTTGAAACTTTGACAAAGTTCTGTTCCACACAAGCTTTCATTCGGCAATCTACAGGGTAAATGCGCAAATGTGCGTTTCATAAAATGTGCTTGATGTATGAAAGTAGTTTTCTTCACACACTTCTTTGTGTGCAACTATTATCATCAAGCCTTTGTTCCTGAATTAATGGCAATGTGTGTGTGTGTGTGTGTGTGTGTGTGTGTGTGTGTGTGTGTGTGTGTTGGAGGGGAGGGCAGGAGACTCATGTTTGCATTAATTTTTGAATGTTATGTTCCTATTTAGACTGGCAATGGCAAAGAAAGCATTTCTGAAGAAGAGAAATTTGTTAACATCGAGTATTTGTATGGAGTGTAGCCATGTATGGAAATGAAACATGGACGATAAATAGTTTAGACAAGAAGAGAAGAGAAGCTTTCGAAATGTGGTGCTACAGAAGAATGCTGAAAATTAGATGGGTAGATCACGTAACTAATGAGGAAGCATTGAACAGGATTGGGGAGAAGAGGAGTTTGTGGCACAACTTGACCAGAAGAAGGGATCAGTTGGTAGGACATGTTCTGAGGCATCAAGGGATCACCAATTTAGTATTGGAGGGCAGCGTGGAGGGTAAAAATCGTAGAGGGAGACCAAGAGATGCATACGCTAAGCAGATTCAGAAGGATGTAGGTTGCAGTAGGTACTGGGAGATGAAGAAGCTTGCACAGGATGGAGTAGCATGGAGAGCTGCATCAAACCAGTCTCGGGACTGAAGACCACAACAACAACAAAAATATGTTCCTATTTTGTTATTGTTATTGTTATTAATATTAATATTACTTCCGCATGTGTGATGCAGTTGTTTCATTATTTTACTGTTCTGATTGTATATTCTGTGAAACTACAGATGTGCTCTATAGGTCAAAGAAATGAAATGAAAGCAGACTGCCAAGAGAACATTGCTGTAAACTCCAACAACCCTTTTATGTGTCACAAACATGTTTTCCCATGGCTTTAACACATAATATAGTAAAAAACAACTGTCATTGTCGTAGTTTGAACTCAGGACTCTTGCTACGAAGATTTAATGCTCTACCAACTTCCCCACAAAAGCTGTAGCCATTAGTTACAGTTATGCTTTTCCTGTACTCCATAGTTCTGGTGTTATTTTTAATTTAATTTTCACACCCATTCTGCTGGACCACAGCACATAGTACGAACTTAACTTGGAGTTTTGGTTGATACTCTATCTACATCTGAAGGTTTCGGTGTGAGCACAACATGCTCGACTTCAACGGCTATTTCACAACCTGTGCGATC
Organism: Schistocerca gregaria; assembly: GCF_023897955.1. Lineage (NCBI taxonomy): Eukaryota > Metazoa > Arthropoda > Insecta > Orthoptera > Acrididae > Schistocerca > Schistocerca gregaria. Next base: position 240,641,640 of record NC_064926.1, read on the forward strand.
TGGATCCTTCCTCTTGCTCTATCCTTTCTGAACTACGCAGGTTGTAATTATCTATCAGTACTTTCTCTGCTCCCTCAGTCCTCATGACCTCAGTGCCCACGAACCAACACCCACACCCTCTACCCAACATCCTCCTTTTCCATTGTCCTGTCAGCATTTCCCAAACCATAACGCCACATTGTTGTAGCCATGTGCCATGCAAAGTCACTGGCTCCATTGTCCATGCACCTGCTGCCACTCCCTCCCACTTTTCTATCCTGCACACATGCACGCCTCCCTCAAATTCGGCAGGTGTCTTTCCCAACCCCTTCCTCTCGCTTCCCACTTTTTTCTCCCCCGTGTCACCCTCAACCACACCCCGGCACAACTCATAACGCAAGAACACATCAAACTGCAGCTCTTGCACTGTGTTATCAACCAGCACAATTTAACTGTGCAGGTGTGTATGTATGTACTCTTAACTCCTTAAAGATTTGCCTGAAAGCAAGATATTTTTTTAATTCCTTTTTTTGTGTGCCTGTCAATGACTCTATGGTTCTTGTATTTGGTGAGTTGGTTCCTTCAGTCGTAAATTATTTACATTCTGCCAGAACATCCTTACCAATAATATTACGGCCTACTTTTAAAAATGTACCCATGAATGAGGATACTACCATACCAGTGTTTAACCACTGCACGCAGTTATTGATGGAGGTACTGAAATAGCCCCCAGTATTGAAGACAATTAAGACCATGTGAAGGGTACCAGGCCCCAAGTCTGGCAGAATATCTATTCAGTTTTTGAGAATATATATTGTAGAAAATAGTCCCATTGTGACTGGGAAAAGAGTACATTCACTTGTGTCTATAAAAAAGATTGGAAGATTTAATGCATAAAATTACAGACCAATATCTCCAACATCCATGTGTTGCAGCAAAATAATGCCCACCCACACACAGCTATAGTTTCTACTGCTTGTCTTCGTGCTTTCCAAACACTACCTTGACCAGTGAGGTCACTGGCTATCTCCCCAGTTGAGAACATTTGGAGCAGGGCCTTCCAACCAGCTTGCGATTTTGACGATCTAATGCGCCAGTTAGACAGAATTTGGTATGATATCCCTCAGGGGGGCATCCAACAACACTTATCAATCAATTTCGAGCCGAGTAAATGCTTGATTAAGAGCCCGAGGTCGACCATGTGTTCTTGAGTTGCTCAGTTTGTGAAGCTCTTTCTCTTTAATAAATCATCCAACTTTTCAGAATCTCTACTCATTTTGTTTGTCTGTACATGGACATCACATCTATTGATTTGTGCCCCACTTGGATAATTCCTTCGTGGTATATCTCCTTTTCTCTCTGTCTGTCTCTCTCTCTCTCTCTCTCTCTCTCTCTCTCTCTCTCTCTCTCTCTCTCTCTCTCTCTCTCACACACACACACACACACACACACACACACACACACACACACTTATCTTACTTCTGACAATGATTCATTAATGTAAAAAATGGCAAGCTGCACTGTTGTTTGGAGTTTGCCTTAATCTGTAGGTTATCTTATAACTGGCTTGGTAAGTCAGTTCAAAGGTTGGACAAATGCAAGGACATACCACCTCCAATAGGACCATAACTAGTAAGGCACTGTGGTGGTCAAACCACCCTTCAAGTCAAGAACAGCTTTTTCAAAGATTTCAAAGCTGTTCAATGTTTAAGTAAAGCATTACAGGAAATTCCTGGATGGAACATCACATAAAATAAGCAAAAGGCAACCGCTTACTTATAGTGGTCTGATCTGTGGAACAAAGAAACATGTAACAGAAAACTCATGATTTGATCTCCGCACAGGAAGATGGGGTAGACAAGAGACAGAGACCGCATGTGTGGAGGGAGGGAGGGAGGGAGGAAGAGTGTTGGAAGGAAGGCAGTACACTACCTGGATGGTGAAGGGAAAATGATAGATAAGGTGAGGCAGTGGGAAACAGGTTAGCAGAGATTTAGACCAGAGATTAAGAGCACCAAATATGCTGGAGAGATAAGTTCTCAACTGCATAGTTCAGAGAAACTAGTGCTCCATCTGAGAGGTGAAGGTCAACACTTGGGAAAGTGGTTTGTTGAGTTGAGAAGGACCAGGTGAAGCAAATTTGCAAGCAGGCATTGAGCCTATGGAAGAAAGAACATAGTTTTCCTTGCTGTGCCTCTAGATTATGAATGTGTCGTTAATGAATCTGAACCAGACAAGAGTTTTAAGTGTTGTCTGGATAGGAAGGAATCCTGCAGATGGCCAGTAAGTAAGTTGGCATAGGATGCTGCCATGAGACAAAGGATATCCCACTTATATCGGACCCACATCCCTTAAAGTAGTGTTCCACTGCTCACTCCGCGTACAGAATATACTTGTCCATCCATCCCTATTCCAATAATGTTTCCAATCGTGCACTCCAAGGGGCATTTCCTTATGGTCAGCCGAAGTGCAAGACCTATTCCATACACCCTTCCACCACTTCCTACCACACTCCAGTCACAGGCATTTCCTACCCAGTAAAAGGTAGGGCCACATGTGAAAGCACCCATGTTTTATATACATATATAAATCATCTGTGTTGCCATTATTGCACAGCATTCTTTGTGTGTCTGACAAATAAACAATTGTCTCCTTGCATAATGGTGACTGCCAAGTTGGGGTGAGCCACAGGAGATGACAATTTTGTTATCAAGGACAGTCAGGTGGCATTAAAGTTGTTTGGTTTATAGGTGGCATTGCTTACGTTACTTTATTGTTGTTTTGTGGCGTGTACTGTTTCTGTTGTCAGGCTTTGAGTATCTTATTGGCACCTCTCAATTCACGTGTGCTTAAATTATGTGTTTCTTGTCCAACTTGTAATCACAATGGCAAGGTAGCTCATTTTGGCCTCTTTTTTTTTCAGATTAATAACTTAAATGTTCAGGGTTCAATGATTAGTTAATTCTATAAGTTTAACTGCATTTTAATTTCATATTCATTTATAGGAGCACTTTTCCTGTATCAAAAAGTGAATCACATTGTAGTTTGAAGCCCATTTTAAATTCCATGTCCCAGGTGTGAAAGTCATGATTATGCAACACCTGTTTCTTAAATCTGGAGTATTGTCATTACCACATTCAGGCATTAAATTCGTAAATATATAGATGGTTTTTCACTTTTCTAATGACATGGAGTACATGAGTAGCTGACAAAGCTGTGGGACCTAGTGGATTTAAATCAAACTTCAGATCACTAGTGTTGTTGTCGCTCACTGCCCCCAATCTCTTCCCCTTCCCATAGAAGACATTCAGTTTTTGCAGATACTTCCAACAACTGGTTCAAACCAGAACCACTCCTCTCCTTGCAGTTTTTGGACTTCTTTGGAAATAAGTTTTTAAGTGAAAAATTGAGAAACTTTCTGAGTTGTTTGCATGGGAACAGTTGACTAACAAGAAACACTAAGGAAAGTAACGTTAAGTAAATGGGCTGACAGATGTGTAGGAGTGGGTGCCATAACAGTAGGAGAAGTGACAGCAGTTTGTAAAATATTTAAGATTCTTTCAAGTCTAGTTCATACAATAATTAATATTATGCAAATAAACTATGCCTTAATATTCTGTTGATAAATAGGGTATCACAAAAAAGAAAAAGGGCTACTCACATGATTAATGAACTATTTGTCATAGCTTAATTGTGTATAACAGTTATTTAACTATGAATTGTGTCCATAACTTTGAGACAAGTTTCAACAAAATCAGTTGTATTCAGAGGAAGTGAACAAGCAGTTTACTGTAGACATGTTCCACTATAAAATATGGTTTTGATCTGTGACACAAAAAGGAAATGATTTTTTGCATATTTGTGTTCAGTTAGATTCTACACTGAAGATGACAGCTGCTATTTGATCCCACATATGTCTCTGTAGGGAATAGGGGCTCTGCAGTTTTTGCATTTTAGGTGAGTGCAAAAACAACTTAGTAGTAATTTACACATTGTTTGGTGAGTCTTGGATTGTCACCCATGGTGAGTGAGACAAGACGACAGTACGACAGTAGATTCATTTAATTAACGTCTTTATTCTGGCCCTCGGCCACAATACCTCTGGAACAACTTGATGAAGGCATTCAGTTGCCACTCACGTGAAACAATGGATGTCTGGCATTGTTGACAGTGTGAGGAGTGTGTCCGAGCATCAAGCATGGCGTCACTCGAATGCCATGATCAACAGTGTCTCCAGCTGTGACTATGACCTCCCTCCAGCAAGTGGAAGGCTCTCTGCTCCAGTGGCAGGTACACCCCTGACTCAGGGCAGGCTACCCCTTCTGTGATTGAACAGTGGACCTTGTATTGTATTCTGGGATGTCACTCTGTGTGTCACAGGCTCATGGTGTAGGCTGTAATACTAAGATGAGAATATACATGAATGGCCGAGTACTTATACATCCCAGAATATTTTCATTTAAGGCTTAAGGCACACACTCTAAACCCTTCCACGATGGCAAGTGAGGAAAGGCTTCCACCCTTCCACTAGCGTATTGCAGTGTCGTCTGGTGCTATACTGCACCCAGCTGGCTCTGCTTCATAACACCTGTCAGCCGCAGTTTGCTTCACAGTGCATAAGGCTCTAATGCTCTTGCCTGCCTGTGGTCATTCTATTGCAATTCACTTCCACTCCAGCACACATTTTGACCAAATACAGTCAATATGCTACATTGCCCTTCTTTTTATCTAGAAGGCTCCTGGTGACTGGCCCTTCTGGCCCTGTTTTGCCTCTTGAGAATTAGTGTAACAGTTGGTTTCCTTAATCTTACACATTTCTACAGGGCCGCTTGTCCTGCATCTTAACTCAAACACCATGGAGCCTACTTCATTACAAGGCTTCTTGCACAATAACTTCTAACTCGGTATTATAAACTTATAAGCTAAAATAAATCAGTTATCCTTAATGCTACCCCATTGTGTGTTCACCTTCGTTGTGCTGCTTTTATGCTCAGGGTATCCAGTTCACTGGAATCTGAAAAACAGCTGGGTCTAAATTCAGTCTTGTGCTTCATCTCCTCTACACCAGAATGAGGACTGTGCTCTGCAGAACAAGTATCACTTGCTATGGTTGGTATGACAATAGTCATTGTTGTCTCTTTCCAGTACTAATTTTCTAAATATAAATATACAAGCTGCACTAAGGTTACCAGGTGGACTCATCCCTCCTGCTGGTTCAGAAGCTCATTTATAGACTGCATTAATTCTAGTCCTAGAGTTTGAGCTAATAGATTTGCGGCACGTATGGCTTCTAATGTCATCTGGTCAATACAAACAAGGTTGCGAAATATTCAGGCGAGTTATCCCTGAAATCATCTTGGGTAAATAGAAATCAGGCCCTTTTATCTCACACGCTGTTCCATTTAACAACAAACTACTCCCATTTAACTCTAGCCTCTTTGCTGATGTAAGTTTCCCTTCTTGAATCAAGTAGCCACTGCTACCATCTTGTCACAGGTAGAGTACAATCAATGCACCTCGACCTGCTGAAAGAACAATTTTGGCTTGATCACTTCATTATTGCATTCTCTTACCTCCTTTTGCCCCATTAGCAATTTCTCTGTTCTAGAATCCTGCCCACCTCATATTACCATATTCGGACAGACTGTGATTTCCCCTCGGTAGCTTTTTTGTAAATTTACTTCCTCCATTTCTGCATAGCTTCTATTGTCTTTGGCAATTAATAATAGTAGCTGTTCCTTGAGTCTCTCAGATTTCTTTAATATTCCCCACTTAACAGGATATGCATGAACTATTTAGCACTCATTATGTGTTTGTTTCCCTGCTAGTGGTATAAAAACAGAAGTGTAAACTTTCACGCCATAAGTTCTCACCAATATTGTGGATACCTTGAAATAAAAAGTTTTTTGTGCTTGGGTTCTAAAACCAACCCCATCTCCATTGGTAGTTCCTTCTATACTTTCCTTAGCCCTCTAAATACTGCTCCGTCAACAACTAGTTTACCCCTTGCTGACTTCTCACAATCTGCTGCATAGCCTCCTGAAGTTCTGTTATTTTCCCTCGTGCTTACCAGACAATATCTTCAACGGACTGCAACCATTTTGTCATTACTACTTCCCTATCCGAGATTTCTACTTCGGTTTGTAGTTCCCTGATATTCTGAGTAACTACCCCTTCTGCAGCTCTGGCATACCCTCTTACTTCCCTAGTCAGTTGTCATAGTAGTTGTGTGTTATTCAATGCATCCTTCTGTAAACTTGCAATCTGCATAGTGTGCCAGTCACTTATGGCTTTGTTTCCTTTTACCCACTTCTTAACCTCTTCTATCGTGTTGTTCACCCTTTGAACATCCTCTTCATCAGCAGTGCCAAGTACTGTTTTCATAAGCTAACCACTAGTGTTGATCCATCCCCTCTTCCTTTGCATATGTGGAAGAACCAGCAGTACCTCAGTCATGTCACACCTTAATTTACTGAACAATTCATGTACACACTCATATCCCGGCATTTCCTTTCAGTATCCTGTGCCTTTCTGTTCCCTTGCAGAATTTGTTGAATGCTTGTTCCAATCTTCTCACTTCGTTATTACACATCTCCCATGCATTGAATACCACCTTTATCACCCAGCAATACATCTTCCTGGTTGGCGAACAGCACTCCCCTTCCCAGTTGCTGGTTCCGTAATGCTTCCACTCCTACGAAGATCAGTAGCCCCGTTATGAGTTGCATCATCTCTCCTCTGCACCTCTCCTACGAGCAGGATTACCAATCACTTTCCTCCCCCTTGAATTCATTGCTGCTCTGCATCTGTTTATACTGATTACACTAAATCTATATGCAACTTTAAAAAATATGAAAGATTATCTTCCAGGCCTTAATCCATACGGGTTCCTCATTACTGTTTCATTCACAACCTCATTTTTATCTCCCTATACCTTTCTCCTCACTCTCCATTTCCAGTCCACATCTCTTATCCCTGGAATAACGGCTGGACTCCCTTATCAGCGATTGAATCTTGGCTTTCACTGGCGACATACTCTTTATCAGTTGGTGTGGCCACTTCTTTGTCTTTCCCTTTGCCATATACAAAGTTAATAGCATCACCCACTGACCAACATTATACTCCAGTGTTCTTGCCGTAGGCCCACTGCTTCTTCCTGTTCCTCCAGTGCTCGTGTATTTGCTCTCTGTACTCTACTCCAAATTTCCTTAACCACAGTGGCAAATTTCTTAACAAACTCTCCAGTCTTCCATTTCTTCTTTTTCAATATGTCGAACAGTGCTGGCATTTTACGATCATATGTTACTGCATGTGGCGATAATCCTGTGTCCTTGTGCTGTTTTGAGTTACAGGCAGAAAAAATGTACTTCAAATACACATCCCACTTGATGTGACGTGAGTCAACGTAGTATCCAAACATATTCCTGATAGTCCTATAAGTTTTTCAGTTCTTCGATTGGCTTGTATATGGAGAGGACTGGTCCTTAACTTCTTCACATTCAATAACTTACACAATTCCTTGAATAGATGTGACATGGAGTTCGTTACCTGGTCTGTTGCTATTGTCTCAGGCACTCCAAACTTATTCACAAGTGATTGTGCCACTGTTGCCGCCTGCTGGTTTGGCGTCATGACCATTTCTATGTATCTTGAAAAATGATCAATGATTTTGAGTACAAACTTACTCCATTCGGGTGTTTTATTGAGTAGACCTAAAATTCAAATTATGCTAATACTTCAGGTAACCTCTGCAATGGTACTGTGCGCTATATGCATTTCTGTGCGTGCTGGTTTATGTCTGTCCACCTATTCCTCCACAAATACCTTTACACTACTTTTCTGTTTATAGATCTGCAACCTCTATGGCCCCCTAATAAGTGATAATGAGCTTCTTGGTAGTACTATATTCCTTAGCTTCCCTGGTACCACCGATGGTCCCCACTTGTTTTCTCTGCATAGTGACCAATGCTGCATACAAAATTGTGACTGCTTAAATTTGTCATCCTCTCTCTGTGCAGTTTGCCATTGCTTACGCTCATTACCCCCAAAGTCTAAAACTGCTACTTTTCTGCTTAAGCCATTTACAATTCCATGCTTCTTCCCAGGTTTATGTGTGACTTTCAAATCAAATTCACTTATTCTTACTGCCGATCATGTCAGCCTACCAGAAGGATCCTTTAATCCCAACAGCCATTTTAATGCTGCATAATCTATTGTTACTCTGAACTTCTTACCATAAAGATAACATTTGAAATATGTGATTTCACAAATAAGGCTTAACAGCTTTTTCTGTGTTGTTTTTTTTTCTCAAGAATTTAATTGTCTTAATGTGTAAGCTGTCAGATGTTCGATGCCCTCTTCCTCCGGCGACAGCACACAGCCAAGTGCAGAGTTTGATGCATCACATGAAAAAACAAATTCTCTGTTAAAATCTGAAAATATCCACATTGGACTCAATGTTAAAGCTTCATTTATCTCCTTGAAAGCATGCTGACAATCTTCTGACCACACAAATTGAGCATCCTTTTTTAACAATTGTGTCAATGATCTGGCAATATCCGCAAAGCCTTTTACTAACCGGTGGTAATAATTCCAGAATCCCAAGAACAATTGCAATTCCTTTATAGATTCTGGTACAGGAAATTCACACACAGCTCTAATCAATCTTGGGTCTGTCTTAACCCCATCTTACGATATGACCTAGGTATGCTACATCTTTCTTCACAAAATTACAGTTTTCTGCACTCAATGTAAACTTCGCTGCTCTTAACCTTAAAAGTTCTTTCCTTAATGGCTGTATATGCTGTTCAGTATCACTCCCATAGACAATTATATCATTAAGATACACTAAACACTGCCATGGTGTTAACCCTCTGAGTACTCCATCGAACAATCTCTGAAACATTGCAGGTACACTTTTTAACCAGAACGGCAGTCTTCTGAATTGGTATTGACCTGAGGGTGTTGAAAACACTATTTTGTGTCAATTGTGCAATGCAACCTCTATCTGGTGGCAACCACTCGGCAAATCCATTGTTGAAAAACATTTGCTTTGTCCTAAATAATCCAAGGTTTGTGTGATTTTTGGCAAAGGATAGGCATGTGTTACGGTTTTCACATTCATTTGTCTGTAATCACAATAAAACCTATGTTTTTGCATTCCCTCCATTAATTTTTTTGGCCCAGCAACTTCTTTTAAATAAGCAATTCACCTGATCTTATACTTCATTCCCTTCTAACAGTTCCACCACATGCAAAATTCCTATTAGCAAGCTAGATTCAGACAGATATAAAGTGGTTTCCCAGTACCCTTAGGTATACAATCATGCGAATCAGGTCTTTTTGTGATAGTTAACAGTTTAATCGGTTCGTCTTTCATACCAGACCCCCCCCCTCCCCCCTCGCCCTCTGCAACCCTCTACAATGGCAATGGCTTCACCTAACTGAAATATTTTTCTGTTAAGTTGCCAAAGATCGATTATGGCACATTACTGATATAAGAAATCTAATCCTAGAATCATGTTATAGCCCTCACTCATGTGTGGCACAATATCTACATATTATTTAAATTGAACAATATCCAGGCAAAAGACTATGTCCACCGATCGTAACGGTGTGACATCTTTATCCCCCACACCACACAATATGTACCATGTGGGTCATATTCCTGAATTTTGTCACAGTAATACTGATGATAGCCTTGGGACAGCCATCTCTGACAAAACTCCACCATCTTGTGAGCAAAATGTATGAGACAGGCGAAATACCCTCGGACTTCAGGAATAATATACGAGGGTCACTCCAAAAGAAATGCACACTATTCGTTTTTTTAATCCATCTTTTATTCTACACGTTTGAAAGTTTTACAGTGTGTAAATACACCCTTTAGGAACAATATTTTCATGTCGCCACATAATTTCCATCCCTCTCACCTGCCTTACACCATCTTGGAACCAGCGCCTGTATACCTGCACGTAAAATTCTGGGCCAACCTGTTGGAGCCACTGTTTGGCAGTGTGCACGAGGGAGTCATCATCTTCAAACATTGTTCCACGAAGAGTCTTTCGGTTTCCCAAAGAGATGATAGTTACATGGAGCCAGGTCAGGACTGTAAGGCTGGTGTTTCAGTGTTGTCCGTCCGAGTTGTGTGTTCGCCTCATGGTTTTTTGACTGACATGTGGCCGTGCATTGTCGTGCAACAGAAAAACTTCCTGCTCTTGCCGATATGGTTGGACACGACTCAGTCGAGCTTGAAGTTTCTTCATTGTCGCCACATATGCATCAAAATTTATGGTGGCTCCACTTGGCATGATGTCCACAAGCAAGAATCCTTTGGAATCGAAAAACACTGTATCCATAACTTTTTCAGCAGAAGATGAGGTGTTTTTTGTTTTTTTCTTTTTTGGGGGGGGGGGGGGGTGAATTTGCATGATGCCACTCCATTGATTGCCTCTTCGTCTCTGGTTAAAAATGATGGAGCCAAGTTTCATCACCTGTCACAATTCTTCATCACCAGTCTCGTACTGTTCCAAAAGTTTGCTGCATACTGTTTTTCTTGTTTCTTTGTGAGCCACTGTCAGCATCCTTGGGAACCCACCTGTCACAAACCTTTTTTAACGCCAACACTTTCTGTATTCTGCAAACACTTCCTTCCCCTATCCCAACGTAGCTTGACAATTCGTTCACTGTGATGCGTCTGTCAGTAGACACCAATTCGTTAACTCTCTGCACATTGTCTGGAGGGTGTGCAGTACGAGGCCTGCTGCTGGGAGGACACTCTCCAGTATTGCCATGCCCGCTTTCATCATGTAGCCTGCTTGCCCACCCACTAACTGTACTGTGGTCGACAGCAGCATCTCCATACACCTTTTTCAACATCTTGTGGATGTTTCCCACTGTCTCGTTTTTCACAGCACAAGAATTCTATGACAGCACATACCTTCTGATGAACGTCAAGTGTAGCAGTCATCTTGAAGACATGCTGTGACGGCACCACTCACGGGAACAGGTTAAACTAAGTTTCAAAACAAGTGGGAAGGATGTATCTACGCACTGTAAAACTTCCACAAATGCAGAATGAAAACTGTATTTTTACAGAAATAGTGTGCATTTCTTTTGGAGTGACCCTCGTAACAATTCCAATCCCAAAGAAAGCAAGTGATGACAGATGTGAAAATTACTGAACTATCAGTTTAATAAATCATGGCTGCAAAATACTAACACGAATTCTTTACAGATGAGTGGAAAAACTGGTAGAAGCCGACCTGGGGTAGATCGGTTTGGATTCCGTAGAAATGTTGGAACACATGAGGCAATACTGATCCTATGACTTATTGTAGAGGATAGATTAAGCCTAGGTAAACCTATGTTTCTAGCGTTTGTGGACTTGGAGAAAACGTTTGACAATGTTGACTGGAATACTCTCTTTCACATTCTGAAGCTGGCAGGGGTCAAGCCGGTCAGAGTGGCGCTACAGTCTGGAACCGCATGACCACTACGGTCGCAGGTTCGAATCCTGCCTTGGGCATGGATGTGTGTGATGTCCTTAGGTTAGTTAGGTTTCAGTAGTTCTAAGTTCTAGGGGACTGATGACCTCAGAAGTTAAGTCCCATAGTGCTCAGAGCCATTTGAACCATTTTGCAGGGGTCAAATACAGGGAGCGAAAGGCTATTTACAATTTATACAGAAACCAGATGGCAGTTACGAGGGTCGAGAGGGCATGAAAGGGAAGCAGTGGTTGAGAAGGGAGTGAGACAGGGTTGCAGCCTGTCCCCGATGTAGTTCAGTCAGTATATTGAGCAAGTAGTAAAGGAAACAAAAAAAATTGGAGTAGGAATTAAAAGCCACGGAGAAGCAATAAAAAATTAGAGGTTTGCTGACGACATTGTAATTCTGTCACAGACGGCAAAGGGCCTGAAAGGGCAGTTGAACGGAATGGACAGTGTCTTTAAAGGAGGATGTAAGACGAACACCAACAAAAGTAAATTGAGGATAATGGAATGTAGTCAAATTAAATTAGGTGATGCTGAGGGAATTAGATTAGGAAAGGAGACACTTATAGTAGTATATGAGTTTTGCTATTTGGGGAGCAAAATAACTGATGTTGGTCAAAGTAGAGAGGATATAAAATGTTGACTGGCAATGGCAGGGAAAGTGTTTCTGAAGAAGAGAAATTTTTTGACATCGAGTATAGATTTAAGAGTCAGGAAGTCTTTTATAAAAGTATTTGTATGGAGTGTAGCCATTTACAGAAGTGAAACATTGAGATAAATAGTTTAGACAAGAAGAAAATAGAAGCTACAGAAGAATGCTGAATGGGTAGATCATGTAAGTAATGTCGAGGTACTGAATAGAATTGGGAAGAACTCGACTAGAACAAGGGATCGGTTGATAGGGCATGTTCTTAGGCATCAAGGGATCACCAATTTAGTGTTGGAGGGAAGCACGGAGGGTAAAAATCATAGAGGGAAATAAGGCATGAATATACGAAACATATTAAGATGGGTGTAAGTTGCTGTAATTACTCGGAGGTGAATAAGCTTGCACAGGATAGAGTAGCATGGAGAGCTGCATCAAACCAGTCTCTGGACTCAAGACTTCCTACAACCCATTTTTCCTTCTATTCCTCGTATGCACTATCCATCTCCACATACGATTTTGTAGCATCCCATCTTACTGGGAATAACCATAGTTGGACCTGGGGTTCTCGCCATATTTAACACCCCATACTTCCCCGGCCCTCTGCTTCTAAAACTATTATTTTCTCTTCTTTTATTCACATCACCATGGGGCTGACGGCACTGCCTCCTTACATGTCCCATTTGTTCACCCCTGAAACAATTTATATTGTCTGCAAAACACTGACCATTTACCCTGCATTCCAGTCAACAAATCAATCTCCTCACAGTCATAGCTAATCACACTGCTCTGTGCAAATCCATCGGATCCCCTGTCCATACACATCTTGACATTTCTGCATGCAGCCCTAAGGCATTAAGTGCCTTCTGCTCAGTTTCTTGCAAAATAAGTTCATTAACTGCAGCAGTGTGTCCTAATTTATAGGTACATCCTTTAATTTTCCTTATCATATCTGCAAATTGTTACACAGTTCATGTATTTCTTTTAGTTATTACCCTGATTGTTCCCTATAGTGTCTGACGCTATTTCGTTTTGTCTATCTTAGAATTAATTCATCTTTAAATTCATTGAATGTGTGGCTCCCTTTAGAGCTTCTTCATACCCTATACATAAGTTTTAGCTTCCCCTGTTAGTCTCAATTTTTCTACACTCACAAGGGAACTTCCCCATTGCACTCCCCTCAGATTTAGTTATAAGTTGGCACAGTGGATAGGCCTTGAAAAACTGAACACAGATCGATCGAGAAAACTGGAAGAAGTTGTGTGGAACTATGAAAAAAATAAGCAAAATATACAAACTGAGGAGTCCATGCGCAAGATAGGCAACATCAAGGATAGTGTGAGCTCAGGAGCGCCATGGTCCCGTGGTTTGTGTGAGCAGCTGCGGAACGAGAGGTCATGGTTCAATTCTTCCCTCGAGTGAAAAGTTTAATTTATTATTTTCAGACAATTATTATCTGTCCGTCCGTCCATCCAATGCGAGGTAACTGCGCTGCAGTATAGGGATGTTACACCTAAACAAACATCGTACACTCGACGTCAGTCGACTACAGCGCATGGGAGAGAGAGTATCCCTGCTAACATGGCTCGCTGGCTGGCAGTTGACTGTTCGTTACTTTGGACGAGAGTGCAGTAAATACATGAGGTGTATTCCATGGGCAATATGAATCCAGCAAATATAGCTTGCGACTTCAATAACAAGGTCAATGAATATTTTCCGAACTGTAAGGAATCGGAAAGTTCCTTAAGGGATCGAATGATTGTCGATTGTTTGTATGATTATTCCCTACATTTGTTGATAAACAGTACGTGTGGTGAAGACGATACCTTGCTGATTGCTGCAGGGATGTATGTACCAGATGATTTGATTGTTGATGATCCGTATGAAGAACAGTAATAGGAAATACTAAGACTTCAATCTGATTGTATTTCTTTGGGTTACATGAAGGAAATGGTCCAATACAGGTTACTGTCCAAACCAATTAAAAGACACAAATATAGATTATGGAGTGAAGTAACAAATAAATTTAAGAAATTTAAAGGGATGGAGGAAAAAAGCACAATTAAATATTGCAAAGAAGTCGTGGAATGGGGTGGACCCGGAGACAGAAGTTCAGTGAACTAGAAAACCATGTATACTGACAATTTATTAAAGCCAGAAATGAATTAAGTGCAGTGCATGATACAAACCTACGGATTTGGGGATTGCGTTACGCTAAACAAATCGGCTTCATCTCATTGACTTGTCACGTTCAAAAGAAAATACAAAATTACGAGCAGGAAGATAATGAAATATGTAAGAAAGAACTACGCAATAAACTGGAAGAACTTTTAGTGTGTTCCAAGATGTTTGTTACAGAAACTAACGTCAGATTCTGACAGTATGAAGACGCATATATTATCAACTCAGACCAGTCCAGTTTTAACTATGAAATGAAATTGACCCGCACATTATCGTTAGTTGGAGAAGGCGACACGGAATGCACTGTAGACCACTTCACATAGTTATACCGTTATACCATACAATATGCTTTGAACAAAGCAGGATTTCTTTTACTTACATTTTATTTATGTTTGCAGGAAAAAATGGTGTATTTGGACCACAAGTTCAACTACGGGTGAATGGGGTACTTGCGCAAATGCCAAATGTCATTGTGAATTGCAGTGAATCAGGAAAAATGAAGAAAAGACTAATGAAAGACTTTAATGAACGTGTGATTGCTCCTTGCGCAGACAAAGATTTTGCCTTACTCCTTGACAGCTATACAGGACAGAAGGATCAGGCATTGTACAATTTTAGTGTGGGAGTAGACGTGATTACCATTCCTCCAGGTTGTACACCTCTTGTGCAACCGTTAGATGTGTTTGGTTTTCGGCAAGTGAAATACTTTGTGAAAAGACTCTATGATTTTGCGAAGCTGCACAGGTACACAGAGCAGTATCGTTTATGTGATCGTGTGTCAATTATCAAAGTTTAGGCACTCACACATAATCAACTTCGCTCTCCAAAATTCCAAGACATGTTCAGATTTGCTTGGACGTATGCAGGATTTGAAGGTCTACACACGGCAAAATTTGAAAACGTTAAAAAACATATGTTTTGACTGAGCACAGGGAAAACTGTGTGACTGTGAAATTATTGCATTCATTTGTTGCAGTTTATGTGACAAACTCTTGTGTTTTCATCACTTTTTGGGAGTGATTATCACATCCACAAGAAAACCTAAATCGGGCAAGGTAGAAGAATCCTTTTACCCATTTGCCAAGTGTACAAGTTAGGTGGGTCGACAACATATTCCTGTCATGTGACGCACATGCCATCACCAGTGTCGTATAGAATATATCAGACGTGTTTTCCTGTGGAGGAATCGGTTGACTCATGACCTTGTGATCAAATGTTTTCGGTTCCCATTGGAGAGGCACGTCCTTTCGTCTACTAGTCGCACGGTTTTGCGGTGCGGTTGCAAAACACAGACACTAAACTTATTACAGTGAACAGAGACGTCAATAAATGAACGGACACATCATAACTTTGCGAAAATAAAGAAAGTAAACTTTTCACTCAAGGGAAGACTTGAACCAAGGACCTCTCGTTCCGCAGCTGGTCACGCAAACCATGGGACTGCGGCGCTCCTGAGCTCACACTATTGTTGATGTTGCCTAACTTGCGCAGGGACTACTTAGTTTGTATATTTTACTTATTTTTTCATAGTTCCACACAATTTCTTCCTGTTTTCTTGATTGATCTGTGTTCAGTTTTTCAAGGCCTATCCACTGTGCCAACTTATAACTAAATCTGAGGGGGCTGCGATGGGAAAGTTCCCTTGTCAGTAATTCCTAATTTTGCTACTCTCAGTAATTCCTTATCAGACCAGCTTTCCATCTCATCTGATTCACAAGGTCTCGCACAAAAGCCTGCGCATCCTCACTTGCCTTACCACAAAAAGGAGCAATAAAACTTGCGACTGTCAAATCTATACCCCATTGTGATTATTGCAATTCTATCAACCCACAGTTCTGTTTTGTCACCAAGCGAGGTGGCGCAGTGGTTAGCACACTGGACTCGCATTCGGGAGGACGACGGTTCAATCCCGTCTCCGGCCATCCTGATTTAGGTTTTCCGTGATTTCCCTAAATCGCTTCAGGCAAATGCCGGGATGGTTCCTTTGAAAGGGCACGCCCGATTTCCTTCCCCATCCTTCCCTTCCCCGAGCTTGCGCTCCGTCTCTAATGACCTTGTTGTCGACGGGATGTTAAACACTAATCACCTCCTCCTCCTCTGTTTTGTCAGCTATTAATTGTGCTACCTTTTCTGACAATATGCATACTGCTTCCAGCTCTGACACACCTTGTGTCTCTGGTTCTGTTGAATCATTTTCCTTCAGAACACTCATTTTAGGACTAACGTACACAAGACAACAAAACAAAATGCATTAACATAATTCTTACATCTAATCATGAGCCATCTTGACTCCGAGCATTGCCTGGCCATATGTCCCTAACAATATATATATATAAAAACAAAGATTCCAAGACTTACCAAGCGGGAAAGCGCCGATAGATAGGCACAATAAATGAAACACACACACAGAATTTCTAGCTTTCGCAACCGACGGTTGCTTCTTTAGGAAAGAGGGAAGGAGAGGGAAAGACGAAAGGATGTGGGTTTGAAGGGAGAGGGTAAGGAGTCATTCCAATCCCGGGAGCGGAAAGACTTCCCTTAGGGGGAAAAAAGGACAGGTGTACACTCGCGCGCACACACACACATATCCCTCTGCACATACACAGGCACAAGCAGACATTTGTAATGGCAAAGAGTTTGGGCAGAGATGTCAGTCGAGGCGGAAGTACAGAGGCAAAGATGTTGTTGAAAGACAGTTGAGGTATGAGCGACGGCAACTTGAAATTAGCAGAGGTTGAGGCCTGGCGGATAATGAGAAGAGAGGATATACTGAAGGGCAAGTTCCCATCTCCGGAGTTCTGATAGGTTGGTGTTAGTGGGAAGTATCCAGATAACCTGGACAGTGTAACGCTGTGCCAAGATGTGCTGGCCGTGCACCAAGGCATGTTTAGCCACAGGGTGATCCTCATTACCAACAAACACTGTCTGCCTGTGTGCATTCATGCGAACGGACAGTTTGTTACTGGTCATTCCTACATAGAAAGTTTCACAGTGTAGGCGACAACATCTTTGCCTCTGTACTTCCGCCTCGACTGACATCTCTGCCCAAACTCTTTGCCTTTACAAATGTCTGCTTATGTCTGTGTATGTGCGAGTGTATACCTGTCCTTTTTTCCCCCTAAGGTAAGTCTTTCCACTCCCGGGATTGGAATGACTCCTTACCCTCTCCCTTAAAACCCACATCCTTTCGTCTTTCCCTCTCCTTCCCTCTTTCCTGACGAAGCAACCGTTGGCTCCAAAAGCTTGAATTTTGTGTGTATATTTGTGTTTGTTTGTGTGTCTATCGACCTGCCAGTGCTTTCATTTGGTAAGTCACATCATCTTTGTTTTTAGATATATTTTTCCCACGTGGAACGTTTCCCTCTATTATATCCTGGAACTGATTCCATACATGACACTGAGTTTCCCTCAAGGTTAAATGTGCACTTCTAACCTAACCTAACCTAACCCCTAACTGGCACTAACCAATTGTGACTTCCACTACCTCTAAAACTAGGCAAATCCACTGGTTCTCTGTTTGCAATAAAATCTACATTATAAAATGTATGACTGTCAAACCTTTTCTCCATGACCAAAATAAAATCAAAATTTTTGGATTCATCGTACCATAGGCTGTAGGTATAGATGTTACTCTAAAAAGGCGAAGTCAGCGATCTGGCAACATTGTTAGATAACCCGTGAATTGTCACCTGTGGAGAGTGAGATGAGACTTCAGGATGACAGTAGGTTTGTTGAATTAACTTCTTTATTTCAGCCCTCAGTCATAGTAAATCGGGAACAACTTGGTGGAAGTGTCCAGTTGCCTGTCATGTGAAACAGTAGACTTCTCTCATTGCTGACAGTGCAATGTGCTATTACTCTGATGCCGTTGTCAGCAACAGTGATGGCAGCAAAGCTTATGATACCATGGAGGCGGCCATGAACTCCATCCAGCCAGTGGGTAAATCTCTGCTCGCCCGTAGCTGCTCTCATGACTCAGGGCAGGCTGCCCTGTTCTGTGGTCCAACAGCAGACCCTTTGCTACATTGTGGGATCTCGCTCCGGTTGTTAACAGGCTTGTGGTGTAGGCTGTGATACTAAGATGAGAATGTTTTAGTACATGAATGACTGTGTTTGTTTAGGTCTTAAGGCACCTAGTCCAAACAATTATGTGGTGGCAAGTGAGGAAAGGCTTTCATTTTTCCACTAGCATATTGCAGCATTGGCTGTTGCTGTACCGCACCTAGCTGGGTCTGCTTTGCAGTGCCTGATGACTGTGTTCTGCTTTGCAACACTTAAATTAATTCTTGCCTGCTCTGTTGCAACTCGCTTCTGCTGTGGCATAGTTTTTGGTCGAATATGGTCGATAGGCTGCAATGTACACACCACCGAGTTGATGAAACTAATCACTATGTGTTAAAAAGAATATGATTTTTACTTATTTTTAGTATCATAACACACCAAAATTATATTAATTAATTGAAGAGCCCTTATTTTTGAGGAAATGATGTTTTTTGCAGTATCTCACAAGAAAATATATAATGGGAAAAAATCAGATATGTAAGAGTGTTCTTTTTGTCGCTTACCTCTGGTACTGTGTTGAGGAAATGTCCTCTTTTTTTCCAACCAGTAGAGATTACTTAACTGGCAGCACTTCATTAACTGTGCTACCTTTGCTCAATCAGCAGAACATCCATGAAAGTGCTCACTATGCTCTTCACTCCCACCGTAGCAATTTTGAGTGTAGTAGTTCAGGTGTGATTGCAACACGCACATTTTTAATGAAATGTTGGGTTTCACCTAGTAATGTGAGTGCATCAGTTCATACACAAGTTGCTTAAAGTTTTCTGCTTTAACGTTCCCCAGAAAATCGTTCAAAACATTTTTAAAGTGTTACCATGTTCTTTTTTTTCATCTTCTCCTTTAGCACATTTTCTGAATTCAGGTACATCTGCATTTACAGATTTTTCAAGAGTCTTCAAAAGACATAATTTTATATGTAATGCCTGAAACATAGCTGTACTTGACTCTATCAGTAGTTTCTGTATAACTTTTTTTTTTTTTACTCTTGGAGTTATTGACACTCGTTTCGGCCATTTGTTTGTGAATAGTATTTACCATAGCTTGCCTGTCTTGCTTACACAGGATACAGATGTAATTGGTGCAATCAGATTGCTGTTGTAATACATGGTTCAGTCACATTAATATGACCACCAATTATGTTTGACATCAATGTGCAATAACCACTCACAGATAGCAGGTGTCAGTGCTAGCAGTGGTGGGTATATAAAGTCTGTTCATGGGATGCGGAAAAAGTGCAGTCATTCTCGTAATGCAGAAATAGAGCAATTTATCTGACATCCAAAAGGGCATGATCATAAGCTTTCAGGCTATGACTGGAAACATTTCCAAAATTGCAAATTTGAAAAATGTTCGCATGCCACCATGTTTAAAGTATACCACGCATGGGAAAGTGACATTATCCAAAACCAGTCCCGAGGCAACTGTCGCGCACCACAGGATATAAATGACAGGGGTGAATGATGATTGTGGAGGTGTGCACTGGTGTATAGATGTGCAACTGTTGAGCAATGACAGGCCACGTGAACCAAGTAGCTAGCAACAGTGACTCCTCTGTGACTTCAGCGAACATTGCTGTGATGGACCTCCAGGAGGCACCTGCTTTATGCATCCATGCTGCTGCTGGTCATCAGCAATGAAGACTGGAATTTGAATGCCAGTATCATTGCTGGACATCCACTGTGTGTTGAGAGGTGGCCTTTTCAAATGAATTATATGTTATGCTCCATCGGACAGAAAGCAAACATCCTACAACAATCTTCACAAGGGTCTAGGCAGAACAAACATCGTGCAACAATCTTCACGAGGATCTAGGCAGGAGAAGGGAGAATTATGGTCTGGGGAACATTTTCATGGTGTTTCCTGGGTGATTTCATCCTTCTGGAAGGCACAATGGATCAATACAAGTATGCATCTATACTTGAGTACCCCATCTGCCCTTACATTTCTTTGGCACGATGGCATCTACTAGCATGGCAGTGCAACGTGTCACATAGCTCGCAGTGTACATATGTGGTTCGGAGAGCAGAGAATGAATTTAACACACTCTGCTGGCCACCAAACTCCCCAGATTTAAACCCAACCAAGAGTATGTGGGACCACCTCAACCAGGCTGTTCACACCATGGATCATCAGCCAAGGATCTAGTGCAGCTGGCCACAGCTCTGGAGTTGACATGGCTTCACATCCCTGTTGGTACCTTAGAGAATCTCATTGACTCTTCCTGTATGTCTTGCAGTGGTCCATGCTGTAAAAGGTTGTTACTCAGGCTCTTGACAGGTGGTCACTTTAATGTGAATGGACAGTGTAATACAGCAATAACTTTCAAATCCCCACAAAATTCGCTCTGGTATCTCACATGGTCTGCTTGTATCAAGATGTTACTCACATTTTTATAAGTTTCTTCTGAATTAGTAGCACTGGCCACAAGAATTGAAAGTAATGTGTTCTTATTGCATAAAAGTACTCCTTTAAGAAGTGTCGATGAGTGATTGCCCTTGATTAAACTGTGCACCATATTCATTGCTTCAATTGAATCACCGATTTCTCTGCACTAATTAATGTCACCTACAGTTTTAAAGAATGCCTCCAATTATTTAGTTATATGAAAAAATTTGGACACACTCACAGAGTGGTGTAGATATTTCCAATGTTTTAAATGTGATGCCAATAATTTTGTCTTACTTTCCCATACCAGATTTCTGCTGAGCTTGCTTTGTGTTATCTTGTGAGTTGAGGCAGAAATAATTTGGGAGAAGTCTTTGTATCTCGAATTCTACTATTTTACTGAGATTTCATTAGAGTTCATCAAAACATCTAATTCCGAACAAGGTGGCGTAGTAATTAGCACACTGGAGTAGCGTTTGGGAGAGTGACGGTTCATATCTGCAGCCAACCATCCAGATTTATATTTTCCCTAAATCACTGCAAACAAATTCCAGGATGGTTCCTTTCAATGGCATGTGTGATTTCCTTTCCTGTCCTTGAAACATTTTGAGCTTGGGCTCCATCTCTAAGTGACATTGACATCAACAGGTTGTTAAACCTCAACCTACCTTTCTCCTTTCAGAACCTCTCTAGAAAGTTGAGAAACTAAAAGTTCTTTGTCATTAGGTACAGGATTAATTGCAAAGCATATATTAGCATGATGTAATTGGATAGATAATAAATTTACACACCAAGCAGCGGCAGAACAAATATGTAAAGGTATTTAAATTTACAAGCTTTCTGAGGCAGTGGCTCTTTCTTCTGGCAGAAGGGTTGAAGGGAAGGTAGAGAGGTGAAGGAAAATGACTGGTGAGGTTTAGGAAATGTGGAGAGTTGGGGAAACTCACTCAGAATCCTGGTTCACGGGAAACTTACCAGATGGTGTGATAAAAAAAGACTGTTGACTCAGTTTTCATATTCATCCTGTTCAGTTTTTCTCCCCTGACCTGGGGTTTTGGGTGACTTTTCCAAACTCTCCCCATTTTCTAAACCTCACTAGTATCTTTCCTCCACCCCCTCCTCCTCCTTCAACCCTTCTGTCAGAAGAAGGAGCCACTGGCTCTAAAAGCTTGTAAATTTAAATCCTTTATACATGTGTTCTCCTACTGTTGCTTGGCGTGTAATTTTTTATAATACATCCAATTACATTATATTTTCAAAGCATGTATTACGGTGTACAAGTCTGTTTCTTCCTTCTTCATGGGGGCTCCTTGGTTCATTGAGAGAAGACATACAAAAATCATAGTCATTAGTATGGTTGGTAGACTTCCTCCAAGTAATCACCCTATTTGCAACTAAATAAACATAATTTTCAATTTACCAGGTGTGTGTTGCTACAATTTCTTGAGGTATCTTCAGTGACCTGAAAAACACAAACATTTTCACTTAAATTTAGCACTGTTATCTTACATCTCGTGCCACTGTACTTATAGTCTGCAAAGAGTTATTGTTGTAGCATTTTCTTGTTCATTGCTTGTCTGTTGTTCCTTACAGTATGTGTTGTGTAAGAAAGGAATTAAACATTTGTATTGAACATAAAAAGTGCTTGGACCAGGACTGTTTGTAGCTTGCAAGTACAATTACACAATATGGAAGTTGAGTGTGCTGTGTTCAAGTGAAGGTGGGTGTGTGTTTCAGGCAAGTGAAATGTATCCAGAATAAATAGCATTTATTCAGTTCCACATAAATGCACACAACCAATAATCATTTAGTAATACAATATTACTGGCAACTGAGGATAGAGAGGCCAATAATATTAAAGATGTAGTTCTTCATGTGATGCCCATTTTTTACTCTAGACCGCTATCTTATAGTCAAAATACAATAAATGTGCCCTTTTCGTTTGGAGTTGTAATTGTTAAAACTTCCTGAAAGCAAATGCCAATTCCTTGCAAATACACCGGAAGTTGTCTGCATTAGTAATAGATATGTAAGACATTGTTGTATGTGGCTGTTAATAGAAGTTTCCCAACAGGAAGTGTATCACAGCACAGTTGTCATGATATTACTTCAAAGGGCAGCAAAACACACATGCATTGTTATAAAGTTATCTGGTTAAAAGTGCTGCTGATCACACACAACCTGCAGCCAATCAAATTATGTCCCCAAGCAGTGAAAAATAACTGCATGCTCATGCAATGCTGCCAACTGCTTGTATGTATGCCCAGTAATTAGTGACTAAAAGTAATTACGGGTAATGGCAGCAGTGCTAAAAACAAAAATTAATGTGCAAATTTGAAGATCAGTTTAGAATTAAGCTGCACTAAATTAGTGAAGTGTAACTGACTTTTTCCATAACTTTTTCTGGTGAACAGTATATTAATTATAATGTAATCCTCCCTCCACCATGAAAACAGCTTTCAATTTTTTCACGTTGATGCAGACAGTTAAGTTACAAAGACACTGAACAGTTAAACATGCTGTATTTTACAACATAAATTACACAGGTAATACTTTACATTAAGCATAATTTTATTTTTATTTTCTTTCTTCCCACTCCTCTCTGCCTCCCCAGTATTCATTTTGAGGGAAATGGGGTTGGCTTATTACGTAGGACACTTTATGATTTCTCTGTCATTGCTTTAGAAAGTTCTTACAATTTTACAATGTATCAAAAAAATGTAAAATCTAAACCCAACTCGTGGTAACATAAAAAAATGAATGGTAGTGTCTAGTTAGATAACACAGTCTAAAAAGAATGTAAAAAATAAACAGCATGTATAACATTATTAAAGGATAAGAAAAATAGTGGAGTGTATGACTGGTGTAAAATATATTGACCACTTTGCAACTACTACATATTATAGATTATTCTCAGTACATTAGTGAATTTAAAACTTTTTTGTGCACTTGCATCTTCAGGGTATTATTATTATTATTATTATTATTATTGCAGTATTATTGACTTTCAGCCTTAAGAGAAATTACTATTCCTTTTCTTTAAAATAAGTTGCGAAAGTTCGTCAGCTCCATAGTAACTGCACAAGGGAAGAAGAGATCACAAAGATGAGTGATATTCATTTTCATCCCATTACATTCAATGTCTGTTATAAATTGCCAGCTAGAAATTTCACCAGTAACAGCTGTGGAAATGTAAACCAAGGAGTACCCAGTCTGATATATATAATCTCCATTTGTTACCATCAACAGAAGGTGATAGTTCTTTGAAAATTTTATCCATTTATGCTAGCAAACATTATGAAAAAGTGTGAACAATTATAGCCAAATAAGTAGCAAGTGATGGTTGCTTCTTCTCACAGTTGAATACCAACAACAACTGTCTGTCAATTAGTGTTGAGGATGATTGGCATAGGTGTCCACAAAAGGGTGCACATGCCTTTGAGTCTACTAAACTGCAGATCCTATATTGCTGAGTCCGATGAGAAATAATGTGACTTAAGCAATCACGGAATTATATTGATTTCTTGGTGCTGCGAAAGATTCCATGTTCTGCAGTCGAGGTGGATAAGAGAATGGCGCCAAAATTGTCCCTAATCATTTTTGTATCACTTCTTCATGCAGTTTTTACCAAGCTGCAGAAAGGGTCCAGTCTAACATCCTAGATAAAATACTTAATCCCCGAGCTAAAATGCACTAGTACTAAAAATAAAATATCATTTTTGTGTACTAAAACAGAGGGAAATTGTGTGAAATTTTAAGGCTGAAAAGTTGCCCTCTCATCAATTTGAAACTTCCCATAATACAATCCAAGACAAAGGCACAAAACAAAGCCATCATCCGATTGGAATGGAAATTGGTAGATGTGATGTACATGTACAGACAGTCAAGTGATTAAAATTCAGAAAAATTGGATGATTTATTCAAGAAAAAGAGCTTCACAAATTGAGCAAGTCAGTAATGTGTTGGTTCACCTCTGACCCTAATGCAAGCAATTACTTGGCTTAGTATTGGTTGATCAACTTGTTACACGTCATGCTGAGGGATACTGTGCCAAATTTTGTTCATTTGGCATGTTAGATCGTCAAAATCCTTAGCTGGTTGGAGAGCCTTGCCCTTAATGCTCCAGACGCTCTCAGTTGGGGAGAGATCCGGGGGATCTTGCTGGCCAAGGGAGGGTTTGGCAAGGATGGAGACAAGCATTAGAAATTCTAGGTGTGTGGAGATTAGCATTATGTTGCTGAAATGGAAGCCCAGGATGGCTTGCTGTGAAGGGCAACAAAACGGAGCATAGAATATCGTCGATGTATCGCTTTGCTGTAAGGGTGCCATGCATGACAACCAAAGGGGTCCTGCTATGAAATGAAATGGCAGTCCAAATCATCACTGATGGTGGTTGGGCCATTTTGATGGGCAACAGTCAGGTTGGTATCACACAGCTGTCCTGGGAATCTCCAGACACATGTTCACTGGTCATTGGGGCTCAGTTCGAAATGGGACTCATCACGGAACACAATTCTATTCCAGTCAATGAGGTTCCAGACTTTTTTGATTATATACTATTAGGATTAACTTAAAACCTGACAGACACCGAGTGGAAAAAATGATCTACCTTTTTATAATCCCAGTAGCAATGTTAACCTTAATAAAACCAAGGCAAACAACACTACTTCTATGCTGCAAACTCATATTTTAAACTATTAAGTACAGCATTTTGAGAAATTGCTTTTATTCCATACGACCATCTTGCCTACAAAGCAGATCGTTTAAAAAGATTGTGAAGAGCTAAGAAACTGGTGGCCACCCATAAGTATTGTCCAGATAATGATTGGGAAAGTGAAACCACAGTCACACAACATTAACTTTTTTACCACTTCTCCCAGAAAAGTGTCATAACTATTCTTACATAGAAGTAAATATATGAGAGTAAAAACTACTATTTAGTTATTGCAGACTCTCAAATATTTTTTCATGCTTTTTAAAGTAATGCAAATAAAATAAATAAAGACAAATATACTTGAGAAACAGTACCAAACCAGTTGGAGTACTGCATAACACTCAGTGTAAATTATGAACATAAATAAAGTCTACAGGGAACAATTTCTGGAACTGATTCATTCCCTTGATGATAGGTTGTCAAAAAGGCAACGAAAACTGTTGTTATGCTGGTTATACTGGAAAAAAGAAAAATAATGGTTAGGTTCCATCAATGAGAACATTAGAAACTGAACACAAGTTTGAACTGGAAAATAATGCAAAGTAATTGGCTGTATCCGTTCAAAAAGAATATCCTTTGTGTTCCCCTTAATATGCCTCCATAGCCAAGTGGTTGGTGTAACTGCCTGTGATGTGGAAGGACCTAGGTTCATTTTGCAGTTCGTGCTCAGATTTTTCCTGAGGTAGGGGGGTTGGGAAAGGGCACCACTCCACCTCATGAGGCAGGAAGAGGAACTTCTGGAACAGAGAACAGCAACATCATCTGGATGCATCTATTGGCAATAATGGCTGGAGGGATTGGTGATGTGCTGACATGTCCCACGATTCCAGATCGCTTCTCATACTTCCTCATAGGCAGCAGTCTGAACAGCCCTAAAACTTAATCCATGAGTAATGTTTATGTTTACTAAATCACAATGGCTGGATGAACACTTGAACATCACTTCTCCTACATATGAGTCCAGTGGATGAATTTCTGTGCCCCTCTTTCTGTATATGACTTGAACAAGTTGGGTTGTTTGTAGAATTAAAATGCTTCTAATGGCAGCAGAGTAATGAGGAGGAATTAGTTTGTTTACTGAGTCTAATGAGATCACCAGAGGAGCAACTTTGGTATTGAGGTAGTACCATGTTTTCTCTGAATAGCTTTTGCTCGTCAAATGAGCCATCAAAATTAATTATAAGGTAAAATTGACGTGATTGTGCTGATCCCTATGTAGTATCTATAGTAAAGGTATGTAATAATTTTCCTGTGTAATAGCAAAGATGCCGTAAAAACATTGCGCAGTTACTTGTAATGGGCATCACATAAACGGATTTTCTTAGTTCATTTGATTTTGAGGAAATAAACTGCCGTGCGTGTGTCAGAGGCACCAGATGCATGTGCCACTCTTCATGTAGAACTGCCTAAACAACTTAAAAATAATGCCACATACCAGACAGCTGTTATTAACTAGATTAATTTGTTCCTGACAAGTTGTTAACGTGGCCCTTTTCTTGCACAATATCTTGCGAACCACGAATGTAGGAAAGCAAGCAGATTCCGTATTCCTACATTTCAAAAAAGCATTTGATACAGTACCCCACTGAGACTGCTAATGACAGTTATAAAGGTCTGAACATACAGATTAGGTTCCCCGAGTGGCTTGAAGACTGTGTAAGTAATAGGACCCAGTATATTGTCCTCGATGGCGAGTGTTCATCAGAAACGGGTATTGTCGAGAAACCACTGGGGAAATGTCATATATGACCACTCCTGTTCGTTACGTGCATACATGATGGGCGACTGTATGCTGGTGATGCTGTAGTGCACAGGAAAATATCATCATTGAGTGATTGTAGAAGAATGCAGAATGACTTGGACAGAATTTCTATTTAGTGTGATGAATGGTAGCTGGCTCAAAATGTAGAAAAATGTAAGTTAATGCAGATGAGTATGAAAAACAGTCCTTTATTGCTTGAATGCAGTATTAGTGGTGTGGTGAGAGGTAGTCATGTTAATAAAATATCTAGGCAGTAAGAGATGGAACAAGCATGTAAGGACGGTAGCAGGGAAGACAAATGGTTGACTTCAATTCATTGGTAGACTTCTAGGAAAGTGTAGCTCTTCCATAAAGGTGACTGCGTATAGAACGCTTGAGTGACCCATTCTTGAGTTAGTCTTTGGGATCTGCATCAGGTCAGATTAAAGGAAGACAGTGAAGCAATTCAGAAGTGTGCCATTATATTTCTTACCAATAGGTTTGATCAACATGTGGGTGTACAGGGATGCTTTGTGAATTCAAATGGGAATCTCTGGATGGAAGACAACATTTGTTTTGCAAAACACTATTGAGAGCATGTTAGAAAACAGTCATTTGCAACTGATTATTGAACTAAGTTTCAGAAACAGAATGACGTCAAAGATGAGTGATCTGTCATGTACTTAGCAGTTGATGTATCAATTCAGTCTTCTTTTATTGGTACATGCTTTCATAAACTAATAATGTCTAAAGCTCCTGCATACATATAATGGAATCCCCAAGTTTGTTTTGAATCCATCCTCTACCTATTTTGTGAAAAGATTGACAAGCAGGGCGGCAGCATCTCTGAAACTTTTAAAACATTGTGTTAAGAAAATAGCTTAAAACATTCTCACATAATTTAACTCTTCTGCCTCAAATTTTCACTTACAGTTGGTGTACAGATAAATGGCTTTGTCTAGCTATTGGATGACCTCACCAGACAGGAAATTAATAGTACAGTGAAATGTTCCATTGTTTACTTGAGGTTTGTTCTTTCACTCCTGAAATGCCACTACCTCCTTAATGGCAAGGAAATATTCAGGTTTGGACAATATGGCATCTTAACTTGCATGTGATAGGTAAAATTCCATTGAAACAGATTCATTATTGTCAAAAATCACATGTTCTCAAAATGTAATTTACTGGGAGAGAAAAGAGCTGGCAATGAGAGTTTCACATATCATGCCAATAGTGTTTCAGGAGGAACCTCGGCAGACTCTTGCATCAACTTATGTTCTTCTTTGTTGTACAGTCTTAAGAGATACACTGATTTCTGCCAAGGATGATCTCGGTTGCCAAAAGTCGTCAGTTAACTATTTTATATTTCATTTGAAAAGTGTGTCATGACCATACTTACACATGGTGAGACAAAGAAGTGACTGACCCACAGAAAATGGCCAAAAAAATCAGTTAATCTAGATCATTTCTATGTCGTACAATGTGAAGTGAACTATAAGACTTTAAAGTACTGATACAGCTCTTCTCCTCATGGTATTGTATTAGTAGCCCATCTAGATAATGAGCAGGTAAGCATCAACTGAATTATATCAGTAATATACTTCTGAGACTCCTGAAGATGTATAGCAGATATGAGCAAATCATACAGCACACAAGATCTCTCGTTGAGACCTGAAGGCCAGGCCAAGTCCTGGTATTGAAAAAGTGTTATTAGTTTACAACTTTCTTTACCATTAACAGAGACAAACTGTATTACATTTAATAGGTTAAACATTAATTTAAGGGTAAACATTAATGTAGTATATCCCTCAAAAGACACACACACACACACACACACACACACGTATGATGAAAATATCTTTAATTGTTAGTATGTGTAATCAGGAGCTGTTGTGTTTTAGTCTGTGACTGTGAATGTAGTTTCTGCTTTGATGGAATGTTGTTTCCTTATAATAGGATACTACAGTGGACATTTGTTGTTGTTAAGTTTCTTGCTGGAATGTTGAAATGATTCCTCCCATTGCAGGTTGGGGATCAAATCAACAGCAGAGTTCATCATTGCAACTACAGTACCCACAGCAGCAATTCTTTTCATCTGGTTCAACCCTCCTGTCTGGTGGTATTACAAGTAATATTAATGCACTTTCCACGCCACAGCCTGTTGAAAATCAAAGTTTTCAGCTTCAGAAACCACCTGTGGGCAATAAAAGAGGAAAGCGTATTTGAAAAAAAATTACATTCAATTAGACTGGCATTTCATGTGTTTTTTCTCAATAGACTTTTTACCATATTACTTCCATTAGTTAGAAGTTGTGTAGAGTTAGAGTAACAAACTGAAGTATGGTGATAATTTCTGTGCATCTATAAGATGTGTGTATACCCATGCATGAAAAGCTGCGACCATAGCCTTGTGTGATATGCAGCACAATGTCAGTTCCTTTCCGAGCAAAGGAGAAAATTAAGTTTCTTTTTGTATTGGTTGTGATATTATATGATTAAACTCAAATTTCCTCCTTCTTTATGAATTTTGAAATGTTTGTTTGTATTGAATTGTTAAGAAAGTCATGGCACACACGCAAACTTTTATAAGTTCTTTTAATTATTGATATCATGTTGAAAGGGCTGTGCAGTACACAACTGGACCTAAATTGTCAGAGTTTTTGATTCCCAAGCTACGAGAGGAATGAATGAACCTAATCTACTTGTTAAGTATAATTCTGTTCATTTTGGGTATGTCTGTTATTATAGAAAAGCTATCATCATTGCAAAATTTTTGTTGAAAATATGAACAAA
This sequence comes from Schistocerca gregaria, assembly GCF_023897955.1. Taxonomy (NCBI): domain Eukaryota; kingdom Metazoa; phylum Arthropoda; class Insecta; order Orthoptera; family Acrididae; genus Schistocerca; species Schistocerca gregaria. Next base: position 240,671,633 of record NC_064926.1, read on the forward strand.
GGAAAATATTTAGAAGTAAGTCTGTGAAACATTCCATTTGTTTATTTAGATTCTTTGGCTTCATTTAGATTTCTTGCCTCTTTCTTTCTTTCTTTCTTTCTTTCTTTCTTTCTTTCTTTCTTTCTATTATTGATTTATAATAACCATTACCATACTTACAGTGGAACACAATATTAGATACTGAACATAACTGTAAAACAGAAATGAGCATACTACTTGATTTGTATGACAAAATATTATGTGAGTCTATATATTAGAAAAAGCCTTCATTGGTGATTTTAGTTTCCTAAAACCCTGCTTCACTTTCCCACATAACTGTTGCTCACATCTAAGCATTTTTTTTCTAACGTTACAGTATCTTCAGTGCCTTTGCATAGAATTGACCCAGTTGATAATAGAGGTCTTGAGTTAATCATCATCTCTAATGATTGTCAGCCAAGTCACTGTTTCAAATGCAGGAAGAGGTAATAATCAGTATAATGCAAATTCTTGACTGCAGAATGATTGATTCAAAAGTTGTCAACAGAAATGACGAATTTTACTCTTCGTGGATGAATATTGTCATGGGTACGAACTGTCCCCGTCAACAGTTGCCTGTACTGTTGATTTTAGATGGCATATACCAGTTTGGTGAGCATTTGGCAGTATATTTCAGCTGTAATTGTTGACCCATATCTCATGAAGTAAAGCAAAAAACACCTTTTTTGTTCTTAAAAAACTGTACCCTGTATTTTTCAACCCGATTAAGGAGGTTACGTGAATTCTTTTAATTTTTGTGCGGCCCTACTGCATTATCTGTTGTTCTGGTTATGCGTAGCTCTTGGACATCCACATCTCGTCATCGTTCATCTTGTCAGTAGCAATTCAGAAATGCTTATTTGATTGATATTCTTTGCTCTTAATGGTTGTGGCTAAAAGTTTTTGGAAGTTACCAAGCACATAGTTTGTTATATCCAAGCTTTTCCTTGACAGTGGAGTAGATAATGGTGGATTCTGCAGAAGGAAACTCATCAGCCTAAGCACTACTCATCAATCTTTGATCAGACTGCAGTTTTTGGTCCAACTTGTTACACACTCTTATTGGTCTGGATACTGGTCTTACCACTCTACTCTTCATTGCATACATTTGTACTGTCACTTTTAAAGTCTCAATAGCACTGTCTAATGTTCCCTTCACTTATTACAGTAGGCTCATAAACTAGACAGATTCTGATCAATTTAACAGCTGTAGATACTTTTGCTCCCAAATTTAATTACAGCACACACTTGACAACTGAGAGAAGTAACAATTTTCACGACCATTGTTATTTACATTCACCCATGTCAAATTACTAATGAATCAAAACAATAGCTTCTATGGAGTTGTAAATAATTACTGCATATGTGCAAATTTGTTCTGAGCTGCCAACATTTAAATATAGGCAACAACTCGTACTTTTTGAATAAGCCTCCTACTAAAACATATTTCAGCTACCAATATCTTTGATTTATCTGCCATTGCTGTGCTTGTTGTTCGCTTTATTATAATCTGTGGAATAGGATTCCTTTTGATGGAAGTGAACAACTCTACTGATGGTGAAGTAGCCAAATAGTATGTTCAGAATCTTGTGAGATTTTCTAAACCCTTCCAGGAAGCTGACTTGTTCATCAGAGACATTTTCCAAGCAAACAAGAAAAGAAAACTAAAACTCATTGTGTAATGAAAGTAAGATAATGGTATTGACAGTTTCAGGTATTTCCAAGTGCAAACTGAATTTCAAAAGTGAAAGTACATGTCTGTGAATATTCATTTATGTTGTGGGCTATCTTTTGAAAAAATGACAATTCTAAAAATCTAACACTGGCCCAGAACAAATAGTAACATAAAGTTTGTAGTTATGTTTTTTCATTCTTAAATAATTAGCAGCTGTACCAAGCAATAATAGATTTCATTCATGTTAATTGAAGTACTTTGTTACATAATTTTGCTCCATTGTTATTTGAGGGTAAGGGAACATCTCAAAAACTGGAAGAGAAAAAAAAAAAAAGAAAGAAAGAAAAAAAAAGAAAGTGCTGATAAATGACGTTTGAGGATGTTACATTGATGTCAGTTTCAGTGCTTCATTTTAATTAACAGTCACTAATTGTAGAACTATCTATAAAGCTGCCTTTATTTTCTTGAAGATTTTGGATTCATTACTAAACTAGACAGCATATTGTTGAAAACATTGTATTCATGGGAGGAGCAGAGTCAAATACCAGACTGGCCATCGTGATTTACATTTTTTGTGGTGCAACCATATCGCTTTGAGCAAATTTGATTGTATTTATTTCAGTATATGCATTGCCAATTTTTTCTCCTCATTTTTGTATAATTTTCATAGTGATACATCTTTTGTGGCTCTAAAATCACGGGATATTATTCTAGGATTCTGGTGCCAACATTGATTGCAGTACATACGTTCCCTAACATACAGAACTTAAATTTCAGAAAACTCTTTACCAGTGCTAACTATTAAGAGATGGAAATTTCTCCCGATGATAGCCATGCAAAAAGGGTTCTCGGTTTACTTGTCACCTAAACTCTCAAGTTTTCGGCAAATCTCCATCTTATGATTATGATTTTGATAGCGCACATACATAAAATGGAATGAAAATGTGATCTGGTACAACTGTGGTGTCATAGAAGTGAAGTGCTAATGCTGTGTTCCTGGTCTCTGGATGAATTAAATATCAGTATGTGTGCAGCATTAAAATGACTTGAAGAAAAAAAAAAAAAAAAAAAAAGGAACATGTAATAAAGTCACCGTTTTGTTTTTGGTGCCAAGGAAAGTCAGTAAGAAATTTGTTCTGTTTAGAATTATGAAACACTTCTAACAAAGTAGATGGTGTGTGTTAGTAAGCAGTTAATGGTAAAAAAAAGTGCCAGAATGGAGCAATTACTCTCTCCTCCTGTGAAGATTATTTGTGAAAATATTACTGCATTATTATAATAACAAGTTGTAGTTACTTTAAAGCTGGAAAGGCTCCACATCTGTGAACAAAATAGAATCAGTTGTCTTAGATACGCTCATATTCCTTGCAGTTTTTCTAGTTGCTGTACAACACAGACTCAGGCTGTACTAAACACAAGATCTTTAGGGTTCTAATGAGGGTTTTCTTCACCTGTCAGTGTTCTTTTGAATAATGTTACATTATTGAACCTGTATGCCATGATGTTGAGAGAAGTATTGTATCTCTTAGTTAATATTGTAGGTAGTTTTTTTTCCTCATATTGATGTATCATCATCTTGTGCTAAGAGTTAGAGTGCACCAAATAAGTCCAGTTTTCCTTCATAATGTTTTTAAGTAACCTTTCTCTTTCCTTTTAGATTACATACATTTTAAGTATGTTTCTCCTAAAGAATGAAATTTGTATATATCTGTGTACGTAATGTAGTTGTCGATTTTCTTACAGTGTATAATCCCACTCTGAATATTAAGGTAGATGCAGTATGTCAAATGTGTTGCCGATATTGAGTATGTTACCATAAGAAATGCCAGTCTATTTGAATTGTAAGGAATATCTAAAGTGATGGACACTGTTGTTGCTGTTGTATTGTTCTGGTTGATATTTATGATCTCTGACATGATAGTGATGACAGTATTATATGCTTTTTAGCTATAACACACTATATTACATTATTTAGAAAATAATCATAGGCTAATGAGTGAGTGAATGTTTCATTTTAATACCTTGGAGTTTCTTCAGAAACTAGTTGTTGCCTGAATCCAAGTGAAAAGTTTATCACACACCTGAATTTTTATGAGAAGCTTCATGTGAATCCAAACTTTAGACGGTAGGTATATCACATTTATGCACTGGTTTCAATTTTAAACTAAAGATGCTGTTTGCAGCATGACAGTGTATCGTAGGTGTCATTTATGAACAAGTTTTTCTCGGTATTGTGAGAATTTGTTCAATTGTGTTTTGATTGAATGAAAACTGATTTGTATGAGCAGGTTGCATCAACTTGCATAATTTCTCAGGATTTTATTTTTGTATGGACATAATAATAAAAAAATTATCTCTGATTATCAATGTTTAATTTCTCATCATTTTATTCCATTGTTTCCTTGTCTTATCAGCCATACTAACTCTCTGAATGTTCAAAATTTGTAAACAGAAAATAATAATGTGGATGGATTTTAATAAGTGATTAACAATTGTCTCTGTTCATAAGGAACGAAAGCGAAATGTGTGAAGATGAAAGTCAGCACATAAATGAAATGAAAAAATTAAAATTATGTAAAGAGGGAAGACTAAAAAATCAAACTGAAGAATATATGATAGGAAATGAATGAAAAACACGTTATAGGCATACTAGTTGATAAAGACATAAGGAGAGAAGAGCAGTGGGAATACAAGATAAGACGAATGATTGGAAATTTGAAGAGAGGTCATTATTAATCAAGTATTGATGGATGACAAGTATAAAGTGTGTATCTGTGTTGTGTCAGGGGAGTGGGGGAGGAGCGTTAGCACCATCTTGCATCAGCGTTTTGGAGCCAGATGCATGTTGTTAATACAAAATACATATCCTACTAAATTCTTCCATTTTGTGAATGTTATAGTGACTGTTCAGTAAGGAATGCTGAGCAGTAAGTACATGGTAACTAACAACATGAATGCTGATTAAACAATGTTAGAAGCAGAGCGCTCAAGTAATGGTGGTAGAGCCTCATTCACCAACAAAACTGTCATACAGGTATAATGCCAGTAAGTAGGTTTCTCAAAGATTTTATGGTTCATACAGAGAAGACCTTCATGAGAATTACACAGTTATGAAAATGTGCATTAATGAATCACTAGCAGTGGCACCCATGGGATAGGGGTAGCATCTTTGACTAATAATCCAAACATCCTGGGTTCAAACTCCACCACTGCTTACATTTTTAATAAAAACGATCAGCAATGGCAGCCAAAGACTACCTGTGGTTTTGTGAAAGGGGGTGGAGGAGCATATGGAGGTTTAGAGCACTCTCTTGCCCTTGGGGTTGGAAACTTACTCTAACAAATGGAAGAATCAGCAATCAATGGCATGAGGATGCAGAAAGGAATGGAAACCACTGCATTAAAGACACACAATGTGTATCCACAGGACATGTGGTCTGTAATTGACAAAATGTCATGATGATTGACAAAAGATTTCTCTCTCCTGGGGAGGGGGGGGGGGCTAACAAGGGAGAAATGACCATGAGAAAAAGATTGAATGAGCAACGAAAACGTAACATTCTACAAATCAGGACGTGGAAAGTCAGAAGGTTCAACATGGTAGGGAAGCTAGAAAATCTGAAAAGAGGAATGCTAATGGTCAATTTAGATACAGTGGCGGATAGTGAAGTAAAATGGAAAGAAGACAAGGATTTCTGGTCAGTCAAATATAAGGTAATATTTACAGCACCAGGAAATGGTATAACAAGAATAGGATTCATTATGAATAGGAAGACATGGGAGAGAGTGAGTTACTGTGAACAATCCAGTGATAGTGTTGTTCTTATCAAAACTGACAGCAAACCAACGCTGACAGCTGGTATACATGCCAACATCATAAGTGGAAGGTGAAGAGATAAAGTATAGAAGAATACTGAATGGGTGTTTCAGTATGTAAAGGAAGATGAAAATCTAATAGTCATGGGAGATTGGAACTCTGTTGTAGGGGAAGAAGAAGAAGAAATGGTTATGGGGGAATATTGGCTTAGTAGTAGGAATGTGAGAGGAGAAAGACTAATTGGGTTCTGCAATAAATTTCACCTGGTAATAGACAATGCTCTGTTCAAGAAATGCAAGAGCAGGAGGTGGAATACTTGGAAAAGGCTGGGAGATACATGGAAGATTTGAATTAGAGTACGTCACGATCAGCAGAGATTCCGAAATCAGATATTGGAATGTAAGGTGTATCCAGGAGCAGATTTAGGATCAGATCATAATTTAGTAATGGTGAAGAGGAGGCTGAAGTTTATGAGATTAGTCAGGGAGAATCAGTGTGCAGAGAAGTGGGATATGGAAATACTAAGGAATGAAGAGATGCACTTGAAGCTCTCTGAGGCTACTGCAATAGTGAGTAGCTCAGTGGGCAGTTCAGCTGAAGAGCGATGGACATCTTTAAAAAGGGCAATCACGGAAGTTGGAAAGAATAACAAAGGTAAGTGCAAAGAAACCGTGGGTAACAGAAGAAATACTTCAGTCGATCAATGAAACAAGAAGTACAGAAATGTTCAGGGAGAATCAGGAATACAAGTCAATTAGGAATGAAATAAATAGGAAGTGCAGGGAAGCTGAGACAAAATGGCCTCATGAAGAATGTGACAAAATCAAAAAAGAAATGATTGTTGGCAGGATTGACTCGGCATGTAGAAAATCAAAACAACCTTCCATGAAATTTGAAGCAAGTACAGTAACATTAATAAGAGTACAATACAATTCCACTGCTATAAATAAAGAGGAGAGAGGGGCAGGTGAAAAGAGAACACTGAGGACCTCTATGAAGGGGAGAGCTTGCCCAATAACTTGATGATGAACAAAAAATGTCAACAGGGAAAGGTGGGCGGAATCCAATATTTAGAGTCAGAATTTATGTAGCTATGAATGACTGAAGATCAAGTAAGGCAGATAACATTCCATCAGAATTTTTAAAGTCATTGTGGGAAGTGGCAACAAAATGAATATTCATATTAGTGTTTAGAATGTGTGAAACCAGTGATATACTGTCACATACAATTCCACAGAGAGAAAGAGCTGACAAGTGCAAGAATTATTGCACTGTCAGCTGAACAGCTCATGCACCCAAATTGCTGAAGAATGAAAAGAAAATTGAGGATCTGTTGGATGATGATTAGTTTGGGTTTAGGAAAGGTAAAGCCACAAGAGAGGCAGTTCTGATGTTGCGATTGACAGTGAAAGCAAGACTGGGGGGGGGGGGAAGAAGACACATTCATAGGATTTGTCAACCTGTTAAAACATTTCAATAACGTAAAATTGTACAAGAGTTTGAAATTCTGAGAAAAACAGGGGAAAGTATAGGGAAAGAAGGGTAATATACAGTATGTACAAGAACAAAGAGAGAAAAACGTTAAGACTGGAAGACTAAGAACAAAGTGCCCAGATTAAAAAGGGTGTAAGACATTGGTGTAGTCTTTTGGTGTAGTCATTTGGCCCTTCTATTCAATCTATACATTGAAGAAGCAGTGACTAAAGTAAATGAAAGGTTCAAGAGTCAGGTTAAAATTCAAGGTCAAAGGATATCAGCGATAAGATCTGCTGATGGCATTGCTATCCTTAGTGAAAGTGAAGAATTATTATGGAATATGGATTAAAAGTGAATCAAAGAAAGGCAACATAATGAGAAGTAGCAAATATGAGAACAGGAAGTAACTTAATGTCAGAATTATGGATCACGAAGTACACAAAGTTAAGGAACTGTGCTACCTTGGGAGTAAAATTATCTGTGATGGACAGAGCAAAGACGACATAAAAAGCAGACTAGCATGGGCAAAAAGGGCATTTCTGGCCAAGAGGAGTTTACTAGTATCAAACATAGGCCTTAATTTGAGGAAGAAACTTTTGTGTGGTCGTGTAACATGGACTGTGGGGAAAACTGGAACAGAAGAAAATTGAATCATTTGAAGTGTGGTGCTACAGAACAATATTAAGAATTAGGTGGTGGGAAATGAGGAGATTCTTCGCAGAAAATTGGTAAGAAAAGGAATACAAGGAACACACTGACAGAAAGAAGGGTTAGGATGGTAGGACACCTTTTAAGACATGGTTAATGTTCATGGTACAGGAGGAAGCTGTAGTGGGTAAAAACTGCAGAGGAGAACAGAGATTTGAATACATCCAGCAAATAATTGAGGATGTAGGTTGCAAGGGCTACTCTGAGATGAAAAAGTTGTCACAGAAGAGGAATTTGTGGTGATCTGCATCAAACCAGTCAGAAGACTGATAGGTCAAAAGGAAAAAGCTCTGGCGAGATGTTTATTGGCAGATGCCATGCCAGGATAATACTATGTCAAGAATGAATTATTTAGTTGACAGTGCAGCCAAATTTGAGTTTAGCCAAAATGAACAAATGCAAATTTAGGGAGAGACCTTTGTACCTATCATTGTAAGATGTTCCATTTATATTTCTGTTGTACTTTCCAAAGGAAACATTTTTACAACATAGAAAGTGGCATGAAGGAAAAAGGATGAACTTCTAATATCACCACAGGAAACTGAAAAGACGAATACACGAACACAACACCTGTAAATACCTAATCTAAAATAATTAAAAAGGAGAATTTTGCAAAATGTTGTATGGTAAGACACTTAAACATTGTATATGCTTGCGCAAAAAATCAGTATTTCTCACAAGTGAAAGCAGAGAATATGTCACTCGCATTTTCAAGTCTAAATACTCATGAAGTCTTTGTCTATAAATAATATTGATAATGTTATTAGCTGTTCATAGTAATTGGCATTGTCTTCCACGTATAGACAAATTGTTCCAACTCACTGGCATCATAAGTCCACCCAGAAGTATGTTCCATTAAAATGATCCTGCAAATTATTTATAGGAAAACACCACAAGTGAGAGTTCTAAACTATTTTCCCATGTATCTGAAGCTACATATTCAGCTTAATGAATTTTTGGAATGGCTTGAATTTCAGAAGTGCTCAAGTGCAGGGTCGGAGACACTATGTTAATGATCAGCTGCCACTTTCAATTAAGAATGAGCTTGTAAATTGTGATTATGGTTCCTCATCAGCTGTAGAATGTTTCAGAATAAATGAAAAGTTGTACTGGGCTAGGACCTGAACCCAGATTTTTGGCTTGTCCATGCTATCAAATTAACCAATTTGGCTATCTGAGCCTGCTTTCAGGTGCACCCCAAATCCCTATGTGTCCTCGTGTCTTCTCTCCCTTGTGCTCACACTGTATTATCAGGATTCCCTCACAGGATGAGACACTGATTTCTTTCGTCATTGCCTTGCTGTGACATGAAATACTGCAGTGCAATGTCATATTCTACATTGACAATTAACAGGTGCATTAAATTAAGAATGAACTCACAAACTGTGCTTATGATTCTGAAACAGCTGTAGAATGTTTCAGAACAAATGGGGATTTGGACCACTCCTGGTAGTGTGAATAGGTGGTCGAAGTGGTTAAGGCGAACGCATGTGACAGACACAAAATCCGGATTCGAGTTCCAGTTCAGCACACATTTTCATTTGTTCTGAAACATTCTACAGTGCATGCAGAGCCATAATCGCAATTTGGAAGTTCATTCTGTATTTAACAAGATTTCTCCAGCAATGTGAAAGAGAATTGTCTTGTTACAGGGTGATTCCTTGAAGGTGTTACAAACTTAGAGTTATGATGGAAAAAGGTAAATCTATCAATGTGATTTAACTGACCCTAGTCTATAAATGAAAGAGTCAGAAAGTATAAGTGAAAAATCTAATTAAGTTCCAGCTCAGCCCATCACAACACTTAAAGAAAGGTCCCCAAGTTTCGGATTCTTATCATGACATACAGAATACACACTGAATACACTCCCCAATACCCTCAGATAATCTCCCTGTTGACGGACTAGATTGAGGAGTCTGTTTCACCAGAGACGGAATGCTAAACACTTGAAATAGTCATGTTTGGGTCGAAGAGACTACCCAACAATATAGCTGTGAATCATGTGCAGGTGAAAGAAATTCATTATTATTGTACCACAGACATGATTTTCAGTCTCTCTGACATTTAACACACAGTTAACTTGATGTCATAGAGACTGAACATGACACGTCTAAGTCAGCTGGAGTCAAAACATGCACTTTCTGTGGATGATAGGTGTGTAGTTGCATTTCCCATAATATTCACCACACAGTACTCTGCAAAACATTAATTTCCTTCTGCTGATTGAGTGCTGATTGCAGGTGGCTCATCAACACGAACAAGCACTGCATATTCTAGGTTGGGAGTCCATGTAGTTCAGCATCCTCCTCAGTCATTGTACGTTGGTACCAACTGCCCTCAACTTGCAAACACAGACTGCAGTCTACTACAGTACAGACATTGTACACCATTACTGCTTGACATGCATGTCCGAAGGAACATTGCATCATATTTCTGAACAACACAGGTACTACAAAACTGTGTATGTTTTTGTAATTGATTATACAATAGATCACTGAACTAGATGGTGCAGTAGTGTGATGTTGTTCTTACATTCCAGAGGAAGGCAAATCAAATCTCTTTTCAGTCATACAGATTTAAGTTTTCCATGATTTATCTGTACTGGTATAGGCAGATGTTGAAATGGTTCCTTTGAGAAGGATGTGGGCAGTTTCCCGCCACAGAGTTCTCCAATTCAACCTCTTGCTCCATCATCATCATCATCAATGAGATGAGATGAGATAAAATACAGACAACTCAAACTAAATGAAACAATGGAAAATCTTGGATGGAATGAAGCAATATTATGAAAAGGAAAGTCCCTCCTCACAATATAGAGGAGATGCTGATCACAGATAGCCACAACAAAAAGACTGTCACAAATAACATTTCAGCCAATAAGGCCTTTGTCAAAAATAGACGACAGACACACACGCACACTCACGCAAATGCAACTCACACACCCACAACTGCAGCTTCTGGCAATTGAAGCCACACTGCAAGCAGCAGCACCAGTGCATGATGGGTGTGACGAATGGGTGGGGCTAAGGAGGAGACTGGGGCAGGGAGGTGGAGGGATAGTAGGGTGGGGGTGGGGAACAGTGAAGTGCTGCTGGGGAGTGCCCAAGGATGAGGTGGAGAGAGGTTAGGGCAGCTATGTGCAGTCAGGAGGTAAGGTGGTGGGGAGGGGAGAGGTGGGGGGAGGGGGGGGGGAGTAGTGGAAAATTAAAGAAGTAAAAAGACTGAGTCTGGTGGTGGAATGAGGGCTGTGTAGTGCTGGAATGGGAACAGGGAAGGGGCTGGATGGGACAATCACTAATGAAGGCTGAGGCCAGGAGGATTATGCGAACATAGGATATATTGCAGGGAAAATTCCCACCTGCGCAATTTTCAAAAGCTGGTGTTGGTGGGAAGGATCCATATGGCACAGGCTGTAAAGCAGTCATTGAAATGAAGAATGTCATGTTGGGCAGCATGCTCAGCAACAGGGTGACCCACTTTTTTCTTGACAACAGTTTGTTAGTGGCCATTCATCCGGACAGACAGCTTGTTGGTTGTCATGTCCACATACAATGCAGCATAGTGGTTGCAGCAGAGCTCGTAGACCACATGAGTAGTTTCAGAGGTAGCCCTGCCTTTGATGGAATAGGTGATGTTTGTGACAGGACTGGAGTAGGTGATGGTGGGAGGATGTATGGGATAGGTCTTGCATGTAGGTCTATTGCAGGGATATGAGGTAAGGGGCTAGGAGCAGGCATTGTGTAGGGATGGATGAGTATATTATGTAGATTTGGTGGACAATGGAATACCACAGTGGAAGAAGTGGGAAGGATAGTGGGTAGGACATTTCTCTTTTCAGGGCACGACGAGAGATAGTTGAAAACCTGGTGTAGAATGTAATTCAGTTTCTCCAGTCCTGGGTGGTACTAAGTTACGAGGGTAATGCTCCTCTGTGGCAGGACGGTGAGACTCTGGGAGGTGGTGGAAGATTGGAAAGATAAGGAACGAGAGATTTGTTTTTGTACAAGATTGGGAGGATAATTACGGTCCATGAAGGCTTCAGTGAGACACACAGTATATTTTGAGAGGGACCGCTTGTCATTGCAGATGCAACGACCATGGGTAGCTGGGCTGTATGAAACAAGTGGCAGATGTCAAAGTGGACGTATTGCCGGTGGTTAGCAGGTTTGATATGGGCAGACGTACTGATGTAGCCGTCTTTGAGATGGAGGTCAACATCTAGGAAGGTGGCTTGTTGGGTTGAGTAGGAGCAAGTGAAGCAAATGCGGGAGAAGCTGCTGATGTTCTGGAGGTATGTGGATAGGATGTCCTCACCCATGATCCAGATCGCAAAGACGTGATCAGTGAATCTGAACCAGGTGAGAGGTTTAGGATTCTGGGTGTTTAAGAAGGATTCCTCTAGATGACCCATGAAAAGGTTGGCATACGTTAGCGGCATGCGTGTGCTCATAGCCTTACCCCGGCTTTGTTTGTAGGTAAGGCCTCCAAAGGAGAAGTAATTGTAGGTGAGGATATAGTTGGTCATGGTGACTAGGAAGGAGATTGTTGGTTTGGAATCCATTGGGCTTTGAAATGCCTGTTGCTCTAACTCCAGATGGAGCTGTGTTGCTTATGTGATTATAATAGTTAGACATAATGAAAGTTTAATGTTTTTGATACATTCTAACTTCAATTTTTGTATGCAACTGGCTTAGCTTTTGAGTACAATGACATTGCGTGTTGCCACTATGAGACATTTTCCTATTGACTCCGTGACTTAATGTTGCATTCTGTTGACAAGAACCGGGAGTAAAAAGAAAGTCTCACAGATATCAGCCAAAAAATAGTAATATCTGTATTCTCATTCATTGCTTGAGCCAAAATCATTCAGTACATGTCTAAATGTTCTTTCAGAAGAGTCTGAACATGCTTGTCACTGCCAGCATGACAGCTGCATCACCTACAACCAGAAAAATAACTTATCTGGATTATATCTGTCATTCTTCATTAAAGGCTCTGCTTCTTTGAGTCTTTTTTTCCTCCATAAGGTCTCCAAAAGTGCAGAAAGTTTCAAGCTGTTCTACAGGTTTATCCTCCGGCAGAACATACTTGATAGTCACGACAAGCTGTGAATTTGTTTAATTCCTTGTTGTTTCATCTGTTATAACTGGTGCAAGATCAGCAGGGACAATTTCCTATATTTCCTGCTCATGATAAACTTCTAGCATACGGATAATAAATTATTGTAAAAGTTAATTTACAAAACACGGCCTCAGGTGCTGTTGAGAACTTTACTGGGTCCACTATCAGCTTCAGTCTTTATATTTGGTCATCAGTTCTGGAAAATTATGCCATAGTGGACTCAATATAGTACTCAATAGCGACCAGAGAAGTTTTTCATTGTTTAAACAAATAGTTGTCTAATCAGCACATGTAGAAACTAATAATTTTATGAAAATTTCTGAGAAGGTGATCAATAGGTACAACATTAAGTTCACCAAAAAAAGTATAAAACATCAGGAAATTATCTGATTTAATGAGTCACTGCCTTCACCTTATCCACAAAATGCCCGGTCAAAAATTAATGCAATCTAAATTTTAAGAAAGAACACATCTTGACAATCTGATTATTGTGTTTGCAAATTGACTGTCTGCAAGTGCTATTAATATATTATTGAATGTATTGTTCAACTACATATTTGTGCTCTAGCTGAGCAATCATGTAAGATTCAAACTAACTCAAGTGTCTGTGATCATATAACACTGGTGGCAGCGATCAACACTGGATCGACTATTGACTTCACCAACTCGAGTGATTTTTCCTAAACTGACAGTCTTTGGACAGTTCTTTCTGGACATGCTTTTTATTCACATGCCGTTTACTGTGTTCTGTAATCTATCATTAATAAAACATGTTTATCCGAAGTTGTGGTATTTCTCTTACACATCAGTCGTGTAGTTCAGGAATATTCACATGCTCATTACTTAAAAGTCATAGCTATGGTCCTGCTGTCACCTTGTACTATAAGTGTTTATTGAGTGCAGTGGTATACACTCCTGGAAATGGAAAAAAGAACACATTCACACCGGTGTGTCAGACCCACCATACTTGCTCCGGACACTGCGAGAGGGCTGTACAAGCAATGATCACACGCACGGCACAGCGGACACACCAGGAACCGCGGTGTTGGCCGTCGAATGGCGCTAGCTGTGCAGCATTTGTGCACCACCGCCGTCAGTGTCAGCCAGTTTTCCGTGGCATACGGAGCTCCATCGCAGTCTTTAACACTGGTAACATGCCGCGACAGCGTGGACGTGAACCGTATGTGCAGTTGACGGACTTTGAGCGGGGGTGTATAGTGGGCATGCAGGAGGCCGGGTGGACGTACCGCCGAATTGCTCAACACGTGGGGCGTGAGGTCTCCACAGTACATCGATGTTGTCTCCAGTGGTCGGCGGAAGGTGCACGTGCCCGTCGACCTGGGACCGGACCGCAGCGACGCACGGATGCACGCCAAGACCGTAGGATCCTACGCAGTGCCGTAGGGGACCGCACCGCCATTTCCCAGCAAATTAGGGACACTGTTGCTCCTGGGGTATCGGCGAGGACCATTCGCAACCGTCTCCATGAAGCTGGGCTACGGTCCCGCACACCATTAGGCCGTCTTCCGCTCACGCCCCAACATCGTGCAGCCCGCCTCCAGTGGTGTCGCGACAGGCGTGAATGGAGGGACGATTGGAGACGCGTCATCTTCAGCGATGAGAGTCGCTTCTACCTTGGTGCCAATGATGGTCGTATGCGTGTTTGGCTCCGTGCAGGTGAGCGCCACAATCAGGACTGCATACGACCGAGGCACACAGGGCCAACACCCGGCATCATGGTGTGGGGAGCGATCTCCTACACTGACCGTACACCTCTGGTGATCGTCGAGGGGACACTGAATAGTGCACGGTACATCCAAACTGTCATCGAACCCATCGTTCTACCATTTCTAGATCAGCAAGGGAACTTGCTGTTCCAACAGGACAATGCACGTCCGCATGTATCCCGTGCCACCCAACGTGCTCTAGAAGTGTAAGTCAACTACCCTGGCCAGCAAGATCTCCGGATCTGTCCCCCATTGAGCATGTTTGGGACTGGATGAAGCGTCGTCTCACGCGGTGTGCACGTCCAGCACAAACGCTGGTCCAACTGAGGCGCCAGGTGGAAATGGCATGGCAAGCCGTTCCACAGGACTACATCCAGCATCTCTACGATCGTCTCCATGGGAGAATAGCAGCCTGCATTGCTGCGAAAGGTGGATATACACTGTACTAGTGCCGACATTGTGCATGCTCTGTTGCCTGTGTCTATGTGCCTGTGGTTCTGTCAGTGTGATCATGTGATGTATCTGACCCCAGGAATGTGTCAATAAAGTTTCCCCTTCCTGGGACAATGAATTCACGGTGTTCTTATTTCAATTTCCAGGAGTGTATGTTGAGAACCAAATGAACAGCATAGCATTACCTTTTTACATTAGGAAATAACTTCTTTAAAACATTTTATACACAGATCAGCTGTGTGCATTGGAGATAAACCAAAGTTGTGCTGATGTTACTAGGCTGGCTTTGTATTCGTTAGATTAGAGGCTCTAATCCCCATCCATAATGGAGTGTTTTGTGGTTGGTTTCAAATTGTACTCCGTGTATGAGCTCTCACACTGATGTGTGTCTGTCAACTTTACCTTGTATTCAATTTCCTGTCACCATTTTCAAAGTTAATTCCTTTCATGGCCCTGCTGTGCTATGCTATGGAACCATACCATTGGACTTCATTGTTGCAATGTGAGGGTGCTGGAAGAGACTTCCAACGGTCCAAACTACTAAATAATGTAAGCAGCTTAGTGAGTGACTCTTCCGTATTTTATGCCTCAATATTTTTTGTATACAACTTCTATTAGAGTTATGGGTGAACAGATTTCTTTTACTTCATAGCTCATGACAAGCTGTTGCTATATGTGTGCATATTGCTTTGACATTAGCAGTCGAGAGAATGATAGTTATTATAATGATTTTTCAGTTGTTTATGATAATTTATGTTCTTCCATGCATCTGTTTGCTCCTTGGCCTTTGGGGCTCTGCCAAGCCATGACATCCAAAGAACAGGCAACAGGTGGAGTGGTTTATTTCCATTGCCCCTTCTAATATAAGGAACTAATGTCACTTGCACTTCATCTGCATGTACACAAATCAAGAGTGTGCACAGTAGGACATTCTATACTTAGCAACTACCTGAACTACACGTTTTCATTTCTCACGAACATCTTTCATAAGCCTAAGAGGATCATGGCTAATTCACACCAGCTGTCACACCACATCTTATCCTGTCCTGTCCCATCAAAATGTTCTGTAATGTGTTTCAAATGGTGGTATCCACACAGGCCATTCTGTCCCGCCACATCACAGCACCAGCAAGTTCTCGGGAAAAAAGTTTGACAGCTGATGTCATCCACCCATTGTTGATCACATTACCCCCCACTGCCCCAATCTCATTTTCTCCCAATACACACCCATGGGCACATCCCGGTATTTTGTTTCATCTTGGTTGATATCAGTTTGTCGATTGTTATTTTTGTTATAAATTTTTTTTCATGCAGTGAAGCAACAGTATGAATCATATGACATCAGTGTACTAAATTACTTGCTATCTGCTATGTTTATAAAGTGGATTTTTATATATACTGTACCTTTGCCGTATCTAAGATTTTACAATGAAATGGATTCCAATATGGCTGCAACTAGGAGCGAGAAGAGCACTGTGGGTAGAACCAGATTACTTAGTAAGTGGAATTTATTTGTATGTTGTCAGTAATTCGTAATGTTTCATAAAGTAATGGCCTGACACCTTCAGACAGTGCAACAGTGGTAAAGTGCCTTTTTTGAGAGGTTTACATCAAGTTATGTATTAGAGTTGTTTGTGTAAACATGTGTTTGTGGCAGGCTTATTTACTGTTAAGTAGTTCTCTGGATTGTGTGTGAAACAGTTTCACAGGCATCAGTGGTCAATATTTATGTGGTTGCACTAGATAACACTGTTATAAATAAGACACTTGAACTGTGAAAAACCAAATATGAGATGTAAAGAAAACATATAAATATTGAAGGAAAAGGTATTGAGAGAGATATGAGTATTGCACAAAAATTTACACTGGACTGGCAACTAATCTTAATCCTAAACAAAACAATTTTTCACAGGCTGTGGTGACAGTTCATAATGCTGTGCTCCTTTTAGTAATTCTGGGTGCAATTTGACGTAGCAAATTGAAATACTTATAAAATGCAGATTCCTCTTCCTCGAGCTCCTTGTATAGTTTATGAAATTTCCTTCTGTATCACATAACAGCTTTTTTTTTTTACCCACACTCTTTTTCTGCATTGTTTTGTACGAGGGTCAGTCAAAAAGTAATGCCTCCTATTTTTTTTTCTACGTTTAATTGTCAGGAAATTTAAATGCAATTACATAGATTGAAAACCACAACATTGAGGATCATTTTGTCATTTTTCAATGTAATCTCCGCCCATCTCTACAGTTTTGGTCCATCTTTGAACAAGGGCATGTATCCCAGCACGGTAAAAATCACAGCTCTGCTTCCTAAGCCATTGACGCACGGATGTTTTGACGGCCTCCTCATCTTCAAAATGAATCCCACGATGAGCTTCTTTTAGTGGCCCGAACAGATGGAAGTCTGATGGTGCCAGGTCAGGGCTGTATGGGGGATGAGGCAAAACTTCCCATCCAATTTTGACAATCTCGTCAGAGGTGTGACGACTGGTGTGTGGTCTTGCATTGTCATGCAAAAGAAGAACATCTGCCATTGATTTTGTTGGGCGAACTCGCTGAAGACGTGCTTTAAGTTTTTTTAGGGTTGTGACGTATTGAACAGAATTTATTGTGCATCCCTGCTCCAAAAAATCAACCAGAATCACACCCTCTGTATCCCAAAAAAACTGTTGCCATAACTTTCCCTGCCGATCGCACAGTTTTGAATTTTTTCTTCCTCGGCGAGCTTGTGTGACGCCACTCCATTGACTGCCTCTTTGATTCGGGTTCAAAAAAATGCACCCATGTTTCGTCCCTGGTCACAATTTTTTTCAGAAACTCATCTCCCTCCAAACGGAAGCGCTGCAAGTGTTGGGAGGCTATTGTTTTCCTTGCCTCTTTATTCTGATCGGTTAACATTCTTGGAACCCACCGTGCACAAACTTTTGAGTACCCCAATTGTTTAATAATCGTGATCACACTGCCTTTACTAAGAGAAATAATGCGACACACTTCATCTGCAGTCACCCAACGGTCACCACGAATGATGTCATCAACTTGCTGAATGTTGTGTGGAGTCACTGCACTCACCGGCCTGCCGCTCCGCTTTTCGTCAGTCAACGGTGTTTGCCCTTCAGCTTCCTTACAACGACGAACCCATCGTCTAACAGTGCTGACATCTACTGTCACAACACCATACACCTTCTTCAGTCTTTCATGAATGCGTATGGGTGTTTCACCTTCTGCATTCAAGAATTCAATCACACAACGCTGTCTCAAACGAACATCGATGTCGGCCATCTTACAAACTTCTGCTGTGCTGCCACCTGTTGACACAGAAAGTTACTACTGCAGTGGATTGCAGAAGAAGGTTTGAGGAATGGCGCCAAATTCAAATTTTTCACTTAACTTAATTTTTTTAAGTAGAAAAAAAATGGGAGGCATTACTTTTTGACCGACCCTCGTACATGTGTCTTCCTTCTCTAATATACAAGCCATTTCTGTAACAGCAAACCA